>NC_053154.1:293163611-293763611 GCF_016835505.1 Polypterus senegalus
GGATGGTACCGCATACCTGATCAGAGCTAGCAAGGTGATCCTCAGATGCAGTTGTGTGACAACACCTCACTTCAAAATACAAATTTGAACCTTGTTTTTTTTTTCCTTTGTATCAAGTTATACAGCTTGCAGATCACTTCAGGGAACATTTTTTAAGTTGTCAAGATCAAAACCCTCAGCGACCTTATTGCATTGTTGAGCAGTAAGCTCCAATAATTAAACTCCAAAACACCCTTATAAACGAGTTTAGCTGTTGTGAAGTTGCATGTGAAATGAGGTTACAAAAGTGTATGTGAAAGGAAACTCAGATAATACAGCTAATACTTACTAATGTTATATTAAACTTAAACAAAGTAGTGAGATTCGGACCATCGGACAGGGATGGTGGCAGCATGGTGTGAGTTGCTCAAACATACAGATAGCAATTTCAATGCACTTAGGTACTATACATGTGAAAAAACTCTGAAGTAAACTGACATTACAGTTTTGATCAAAGCAAAATGTTACTTTTTTTTTAAACTCCAGTACTATTGTTGCTGTTCAGAATATGGCAAAAAGAAAATGACTGAGGGATGGCATTAGTAACTTTTAGTACTGTATTTCTTAATGGTATATATTAACTCCGGTCCATTTTCTGATAAGGCTTTTCTAATTTTAGGCTTGATGCAGGTGCAGTGCCAGTATAGTGCCCAGATTTGCCTATTCCTGCCTGTTTTGCTTACTGGTCCACCATGTTAGCTTTCTTAGTTTTAATTTTTTTTAAAACAAATGAAAATTAGCCAATGCTACATACATGTTGTGCCGCGTGAGTCCCTGTCTTGCACCCCAAAACACGAAATTGAGTGTCAGTACTTTAGCAAAACCAGTTTTATTCAACTTGAAATAGGAACAGCATGGTTATTTATTGCAGCAGGAGATATTTTTTGCAGTGGGAGCTACCACTCTCCTATACACAGACACAACAAACGGGCATAGCTGGGGCCAGGTCATTGACCAAGTTATACTGTTCCCTGCATTTATAATGTTCCTTGCATCACCCATTGGTGACAGGCATGTATAGGGTGATCTCAATTGGCTCATAGTTGTTTCCACGGGGCTATGCTGCTGCTCTGCGAGTGGCCTCGGCAACGAATAAGCAGCCCTCCACAGACACGAAAGTCGCTCTTCTATGTGTCACCCCATTGGAGGGGGGTCCTAAAAAGTTCAGAAACCTCACAATATGTTTTAATATACATCTTCCTAAATAAAAATATTAATTATGTAACTACTTTAATAATTAATAATACATTAATAAAATATAAATTAACCTACACAGCAAAATCACCAGTATTACTGTATCACTATACAAGTTAATTTTAACTTTTAACAAGCATTTCAAAAGCACATGAATTGATTGCAGTTCTGCAGTATACATCTACATAATAAGGATTATAAAATACGATTTACTTAAAATGCTACCAGTCACAGGCACTCGAAACATCACACTTAATAGGAGACTAACAGCTAGTAACTTACTATTGAATTTACAGGTTCTGCAGGTCGGTCCTGGTGGAGGGTGTCATGAACAAGCCAAGGTAGGTGTGAACAACATCTCGACAAACAAACTCTTTTAAGTTTTATTAGCAAATGGAAACAAACAGAACTACAAAATGTTTCAAATTCTGATGCTGGCACAAAAAATGTCTGTGATGCCCACAATGCATTGGAAAATCCTGCTGCTAACTCTAGTAACTTTAGTGATAGGTTTGTTACCATCACAGCTACTAGGTGTTTCTGGAAAATCTACAGTTATTCTGAAAACAAATGATGAGGGATCACATTTGTCTGAAATTCACAAGCCACTAATTCAGGTGGTACTAATTTCTCAAGTTCTGTTACAGCTATTAAGGTGCACGGATTTGCAGCTCATTGTTAAAAGGCAAATACAGTATGTGGCTGGAACAAAAAAAAATGTGTGTTTGGCATTTTGGTAATAACCAGTTGAGGACAGTTTGACTGTTAAATTTAGAGATGCATCAGGTATGCTCAAAACATGAGTCAAGTAAAACTCTCAAAGCGGCATTATGTAAATTCACAAATTAAAAGGAATGCCAAAAGATGTAAAATGTATGTTTGGTGTTGTATAAAGCTACTGCACAAAATTTTGCATAGTGATTGGATGGTATTCCATACATATCATTAAAAGGTAGACAGTTAATTTTCACCATTTGTAAGAATGTGCAAAAAAACCCTCTTTGACCTTGTTTATGTTGTATTTTTAAAATGAATATATATTTAACAGCAATTAAAACAACATTAGGTCCCTCCTGATGAATTTCCGCCCACCTGTTTATGAAATTCAGGTGCTGCTGCTTCTTTGATGCCAATACAGCATTGAGGTTTGTACCAATTTTAAATAATTTAATCAATCAACTTTGAATCATCGTTAAAATATTGTTGAATACCACCATTGGTGCTCTGTCATGTAATAATATGGAGACATGCAGCAATGTCTGTGAACCCCAGTCTCTCAAGATGTCACCACTGAATATGGTTTTGTGGTCCATGGATTCAATTACTCAAGAAGTTATCCAGTTTATTAATATGTGATTAAGCATCTATTTGTGACACCACACTAAATCAGGAAATATAAAGATGCACCACCATTATGGAATCAAACACACAAAAAGAACAAATTCTTGACTCATGAGAGTAGAGATATTGATAGTGATTGAGAGGTAGTGTAGATGATGAATGGGACACTTGTATTTTATCCGGCAGTGACAAAAGGGTTAACATTAAAAAAAACACACACACATACACATAAATGTTTTCTAGTATATCAATTTTTTCATTGAGGTTACTAAATCCAATAAAAGTTCAAGGGAACCAAAGCCGATCATGAAAACATCTTGGTTGCCAGTCATTATACAGTATATTCTATTCAAGTAAGTCATATATTGTATTATAATGTAATATATACAATCAAATGCATAAGTATAAAAAATTCCAGTACACTATGTTATATTGCAGGTGTGTTTTACAAAGTTCGCTTATCCAAAAATCATAATAGTGGGATGCAAAAAAGGGGATGGAGCCATCAACATAAAGTCCTCATACCATGTTTTCATGCTGCACTGTGATGAAGCTGTAAGCCTCTGATAAAGTAACTTATGGATATTTAAATAGTTGAAACACCCAGTTGCACTGTGTTTTGAAAAACTAAAAAAAAATTGTGCACCACATCCAAAGCCTCAGTTGAGAGGAACACAAATTGTAGCATTACATTGTGGGTGATGTGACTGAATGGGAGAAAACAGGTTCTGGGCATTGAACTGTATAGATAATTGGTGTGTTTCTTTAGGACCATTAAATAAATGGTCAAAACAGAGATTGGGAGCCAGAGTATCAAAAAGAGATAATATGCAATAATTTATTGTCTGAATGGCAAAGAGATGTTGAAATAATTGAAGGAGATCAAAATAGATGAGCAGCCAATATTCACTCAATACATATGGTTGTACAAAAGCCATCAAGGCAGGCTAGTGCAATAAATAAACATTCATCCATTTTTATTACATTATAGGGTTGTTCATAGCTGCAGAGTATTCTAGCAGCAGTGGGTTCAAATTAGGATTTAAACCTTTGTAGGGTGCCACAGGGCTTATACACATAAATACTAACACTCACTCATACCAGACCAGCCAGAAGTTCTCAACATATCTGCACATATTTAGGATATGTATGCATGCCAAGTATAAGTCCAATAAGCTGGCATGGCTACCTAATAGCTATATCATTTCAATATCTCGTTCAGATACTGTAAACGTTGGTAAGGGTTTGACTTCAGCTAGAGAACTTTTTAGTTTGTTCCAGATTTCTATCACTCTTTATGTGAAGGATTACTTTCTGACTTCTATCATAAATGCATTTCTTAATTTCCACAGGTGTCTCTGAGCACATCATTCAGAGTTTTTTTATTCATAAAATAATTCTGCTGACTAACCTTATTTGATGTTCTTGAGAATTTTTAAAAACGGATTTAGTTCTCCACAAATGTTTTCCTTCTAAAGGACTCTTCTTCTTCTTCTTTTGGCTGCTCACATTTGGGGTTGCCACAGCAGATCATCTTTTTCCATATCTACCTGTCCTCTGTATCTCGCTCTGTTACACTCACCACCTTCATGACTTCTCTCTCCACATCCATAAACCTTCTCTTAGGCATTCCTCTTTTCCTCTTACCTGGCAGCTCCATCCTTCTCCCAACATAAAAGTATCTTTCCTCTGCACATGTCCAAACCAAATCAATCTTACTTCTCTAACTTTGTCTCCCAACTATCCAACCTGAGCTGACCCTCTAATGTACTCATTTCTAATACTGTCCATCCAATCACACCCAATGCAAATCTTATCATCTTTAACTCTACTACCTCCAGCTCTGTTGGCTGCTTTCTGGTCAGTGCCACCGTCTCCAACCCATATAACATAGCTGGTCTCACTACTGTCTTGTAGACCTTCCCTTTCACTCTTGCTTGTACCCATCTGTCTCACTTCACTCCTGACACTCTTTTCCACCCACTCCACCCTGCCCTGCCTGCAATCTCTTCTTCACCACTCTTCCACACTCCCTGTTACTGTACTGTTGATCCCAAGGTTTTAAACTCCTCTGTCTTTTCCAAATCTACTTCCTGAACCGTGACCATTCCTCTGACCTTCCCCTCATTCACACATTTGTATTCTGTCTTGGTTCTACTGACCTTAATTCCTCTCCTCTTTACAGCATATCTCCACTTCCCCAGGGTCTCCTCAACCTGCTCCCTTCTCTCGCTACAGAGCACAAAGTCATCAGCAAACATCATAGTCAAATGGGGACTCCAGTCTAATCTCGTCTGTCAAACTGTCGATCACCATTGCAAATAAGAAAGGGTTCAGAGCCGTTCCCTGATGTAAATCCCACCTCCACATTGAACACATCCGTCACTCCTACCACAGACCTCACCACTGTCATAGAGTACCACAACTCCTAAAAGACTCAAAAAAAGGATTAAAGGACTAAAACAAAATACTATTATGAACAATGCCACACATCATCTCTCTGACACACTAACACTGAGGACTTCCAACCAATAAATCATTTAGCAGAAGTATGCCTGGGACTCCTTTATACCATATATTTTCCTTCTTATATCTTCTTCCTTTTTTAGTTATTCTGGTGTGTGTTCAAACCATAGTGTTTATGTGTGTGTGTGTGTAAAAATTATTAATCTATTTATTTATGCATTTATTTATTTAAAGAGCTTCTGTAAAAAGCCAAATTTCCCTCTGGGGACAAATAAAGTTTATAAAGTTCTATCAAATCCAATCTAAAGAGATTTAATTCACGTTGCTTGTCGGAAAGGGACTTGGCATTCAGATCTAGGATGCAGTCTCTGCACAGCTACTAGAGCATAGTGTGGTGACGAGAGAGGAACACAGTAATCCAGGTGCTGTATCACTAATGTATTAATAGAATTTGATTCCTTGATTTTAATTCAACAGTAATTCCAATATCACCCAAAATTCTATTTGCCTTTTTAACTGATCCTGCTTATTGCCTAGATCAGTGGGTCTCAAACACAGTCCCAGGGACCCCATGTTGTGGAAGGAATTTATTCCATCCATTTTTGCAATCAGTCAATCAGTTTTACTTTTAGAGGATTTCAATGTTTAATTAGCTGTCCTTATTTTGCATTCAGAAAAGTACATTAGCATTAATTTCTTATAAATATAAATCTAAGAACTATTTGTATTTTTCTGTATCTTTAGATGCTTAGTTCAGTTAGTCAGTTTAATTTGAATTCATTTTTCTTTGGAGTTTGCTTTCATAATTAGATCCAAATGCTGACAATTAATGACAAGCAGAGCAGATACCATTGCAAACATTGAATGCTACGGGGCAGCAATTTTAATCTTACCCACTTGTGTGCTTAATAGTAAATAATGGCAAAAATAGCCAGAAAGATAAAATTAATTACATTTTTAAAAGCAAAAAATGTTTTCTTATGTCTATAACACGTAACCTCCTGCTTCATTCAGTACAAATTACCATGAGAAATTTGTTTCTTATGCTTATAACAAATGAATTCCTGCTTCATGCAGTAAAAATTACCATAACAAATTTGTTTCTTATGCTTATAAAAAATACATTTCTGCTTTATTCAATGACAAATTACCATAACAAATTTGTGATTTCTCACACAACAAAAAAACCCCACAGATCTAGAGTAACAGCTTGCTTAATTGAAATATGGCGGGCACCCAATTAGAAGAAGAAATTGGCTGGGATGAAACATGTAGCCACAGGAGGCCACTAGGACTGAACTTGACAACCACTGGCCTAGATGATGACAGTCAGTGTAAAACCTTTCCAAAGGTTACTTACTGCAGATCAGATATGCCCACCTGGTACGTATAATTAATATTGCTTTAACCCGCTTGTTGTACTTTTCATTTTACTACATTAAAGTGTATTTTTAAAGTGTTAGCCACTACTGAATCTACCCTTCTGACCTGGTTTTGCTAGTGTTTTTTGTGTTATCATGCACCTAACAAGAAAGGTAATAACTAACCCCTAGGAAAAGCAGCTAAGTAAATGTTAGATTTAGCTTCTTACCTGTCTCACTGTCCTTATTGTACCCCACATATTCAACTCTAGGTTAAAATTTTTTCGCAGCCCCCAGAACAAAGTACATGAGATACGTAACATGTAAAAAATATCATTTTAGACTGAGTATTCATTTAACAATACATAACATAGCCACAGTAATTCCTGCCGTTTAAAGTGTAATCTCTCCTACATCTTCAACAGAGACTTTTGCCTTCTTGACTTTTAAATTAGGAACAGACATAGACTAACAGCTTCTTCTTTTTCTTACCAAAGGTCCCATTTTAATGATAACCCTGTTAACAGAATTTCTTCAACTTTTTCCTTTTGTCTGGAGACATAAAGAGACAGAAAGATGGATGCCCCAAAAAAATAATTATGACTGAAATTAATACGGTATTGCTGTCCCTCATCCTTTTGCTTCTCTGGACACTGTACATGTGCTTGCTTCTTCCCTTTCACAGCTTTTGGTTCCTGATCAAATGTCACCATCTTGACTCAGAGTTGGCACAAGATCAAAAGCTAAAAGTAAGAAGTTTGTTACTCCTTCTTTTTGACTATTACTAATTTGCCTGCCAATATTAACTCTCCAAAAGAATCTGGTGAAAGGATGATGAGTGGTAATAACTCTAAAGATAAAGTATCAAAGAAAGCCACAACTGACTCTCACTCTTTCGTCTCCCAAGGTTCCATGTGGAGTCAATCCAAATTTACAGTATGTTCAGTCAAGCCATCTCTATATAGCCTGGGAGACAGAAACTGTAAACTATGGGGCTGAGGGGTCTTTTGCTCCTTGCCAACTTTAATCTTGTCAGATGCCATGTTAAATAACTAAGTCGATGTAATTACAAAAACATACAGATTAATATTATACAAGATGCCACTTTATAGGAATTTTTATAGACTGGTTCAAATATTTGATTCAGTGTACAAAAGTTACTAAATTAATCATCTCTATAGGTACAGTGGACTGTCTACACAACACAGGACAGCCACTGAGACTCATGAATCAATTGGTCCAAGTGGCTAGATATCCATTTCCTAAAGCAGCTATTTTCAGCACAGATTCCATTGTCACTACTTGATATTCCTGTGCATGATGAAATCCTTCATAAGATAGTTGCCCGGAAGAAAACACCTTCTTACTTACCTGAAGCCACTGATTGTCCTGTCTTGTGCTTTTCCAAAAATGAATCATCAGTCAATTTGCATTGATCAGGAATCAGCAAGCCTCGTGCTTCCCAATTGGCTTTTTCAAATTGGGATTGAATGTTTATCTTAACTCCCTCTAAACTTCTGAATCACTTAGGACCTTCGATTATACTTATCTTAATTAATCTTAATTTTACTGCCCTCCCAACACCTATCCTAATCTTAAGGTCCATACTACATCAGCCCTAATCTTAAATATTTAATTTTAGGTCATGAGCATAAACAAACTTAGACATCAGGCCTAATACTAACCATATTTTATAATTTTTAAGCCTTATTTATATGTATTTTTCATTAAAATACCTCATTTGAAATATATTAGTGAAACTTCTGTTTTAGATAGTATTTATGTGGGTTTTAGATTTGTTTAATCCACTTCTATTAATGCTTATTTGTAAGGTTATATCTAAATTTTAATAAAAAAAAATGTTTTTAAAATAGATTCATAAATCAGACTATAGGGGAGACTTTTTTTGAACCTATTCATTTTATGAATGAGACATATTTTAATAGAGTTATTAATTTATAAAATGATTCTTTAAACCTTGTCTTGGCATGATTCGAGTGAAATGGAGCAACACCTGAATCATTAAATAAATATATTATTTAAGTAAAAAAGAAATATAGTACTTATCTTTACAGATAATACATAAAAACAGATATTTTTAGTTCTGTGAGCAAGCTCCCTGGAGATAATCTCCTCTAACCCAGCTTACATTTCAAGCTTTTGGGTCACACTATTTTAAAGAAAGATGCACAATGTCAAAATAATGTAACTATACTAAAATGTTTATCTTCACTTAATACAGCTTGTATCGAAATATTAATCTGTTTATTCACTAGCGGAAGTAACCTGTGTGTCCCAAGTATAAATAAACATAGCAAATTATGTTTTCTTAATTCAACTTGGCTAAACACAACCCACAAAAAGACAAAACAACATCGAGGTAAAGGTCAAAGTTACTTAGTTGACAAGTTATTGTCATCAGCAATTATTTACACGTACAAAGTGAGAGCATACCAGAATTGACTTTGGTTAGGTGAAAAACATGGGATACAAGAAAACCAACTCAAGACAACACAATTTCAACCCACCATTAACCTGACACTGTGCTCACCACTATAAAAACACAACTATTTCTTGAACAAAACATTTACAAACATCAACAGTTAACTCAAAAACTTTGCAAAATAATAGATATCAAATGGTGCAAGTTGAGCAAGTATGAAGTATTTACAAAGAGACAAACAGCACAGTTACATGTTATATGTTTCAAAACAGTTAAGAGTAACCCTATGTAAGTTTATTTAGGATCGGGTGACTCTTTAGTTCTGTGCCTCCACTGTAATGGAAATTTAATGAACACTTGGCTACTGGGGTGGGCTGCAATCTTTCCTACTCTCTTTATCGCTCTGGTGATGAACAGATCTTTTAATGTTGGGAGACAACAGCCAATGATTTTCTCAGCTGAACAAATCACCTGTTGCAACCAAGTCTGAGAAAGAGAGGAGGCAGAAGGAAACCAAATGACGCGGAGATCACAACACTTTCAGTGATGGCTGAGTAAAAATTAAACAATATACACTTTGATATGCCAAGCTTAAGCTGCCAAAGGAAGAACACTCTCTGCCTAGCTTACTTGATGATGGAGGTGATGTGCTTGTCTTATTTTAATGTACAGTATCATTGGCTAAGCTTTCAAAGTAGCAACTTCCTTTTAATAAATTACAAGCCTTATGAAAACAGTAGTATTTCAGCAGTGACATTAAGTTTATTGAATTAACAGAAAATATGCAATATGCATCATAACAAAATTAGACAGGTGCATAAGTTTGGGCACCCCAACAGAAATATTACATCAATAATTAGTTGAGCCTCCTTTTGCAAATATAACAGAGTCTAGACGCCTCCATAGTGTGGTATAGCGGGTCCACAGCGTTCTCAGTAAGGGCCTATTTTAAATAAATAATCACCGCTCGCGGCGGTTTAGCGAGGGGGCGTTGGGCCATGGCAAGCCGCGGGGTGATCGGCGGTGTGGGCGTTTCTCACCGAGTGCACAGGTGAGGAACTGCCCACATCCGTGATTATTCCCGTGGCAAATTTTTTACAGCTGCTATGGCCCCTCGCATTATAAAAAAGAAGCGCGAGTCGGTGCAAGAGGAAGCAGGCGAGCAAATTGGTGCAAGAGGAAGCAGGCGAGCAAACGCTCGCAGGCAGCTGAAAGCAGCCTGGGTGTTTGGCCAACACCCGGGAGAAGTGGTTGTGGTCGCCCCCGCAGAAGTTTGTTTCGTAGGGCGGGAGTGACCGGGAAGGCGCAGGACTCTCCACAGGAGGTAGCGGGAGTCGGGACTTGGGACGCAGTGTCCCTAACGTGAGAGCCTTGGCCATTAAGGGATTCCCAAGTCGCTGTCCGGAGGAGCCGACCGGAGCCAAGGATCGGTAAGGCAACTGACAGCAGGAACAGAAGTAGGCAATAAGAAGGTCAGCTGCATTAAGAGCGTCTCACCTGTTGCAAAGCTCAACCGGGAGAAGCAGGTGAGACGCCAACGCTAGACGCTAGTTTTAAAAGAAGGCACCGGGCTTGTTTTTAAAGACTGCTTCCTGATCGTTTTAACCTTTGGTTTTAAAGGATTGATTTTTTTATTGTTTTAACCTACATGTTTTCATTTAATGGATTATTTATTTGAACTTAGAAAACACTGCACTTTATTTATTGAACACTCTGTTTTGAATACATTTTAATAAAAAGCACTTCTTCACTTTTTGTACCATCCCCTTGCTTAGTTGTCATTGCCTACACTGACTAGCTCATCGGTGACATTACCGACGGTGTTGGGTTCAGGGCTTCCTGTACAGCAATGGGAGTGTGGAGCCAGAACCCACATCATCACACATAGCCTTTGATGAGTGGCTGGATTCTGGATGGAGGTGTTTGACTATTTTTCCATACAAAATCTCTCCAGTTTAGTTAAATTTGATGGCTGCCGAAGACGGACAGCCTGCTTCAAATCATCCCATAGATTTTCGATGATATTTAAGTCAGGGGACTTTGACAGCCATTGTGTACTTCTCCCTCTGCATGAATGCCTTTGTAGATTTTGAACTGTGTTTTGGGTCATTGTCTTGTTGGAATATCCAACCCTGTGTAACTTCAACTTTGTGACTGATGCTTGAACATTATCCTGAAGAATTTGTTGATATTGGGTTGAATTCATCCGATCCTCAACTTTAACAAGGGCCCCAGTCTCTGAACTAGCCACACAGCCCCACAGCATGATGGAACCTCCACCAAATTTGACAGTAGGTAGCAGGTGTTTTTCTTGGAATGCGGTGTTCTTTCTGCCATGCAAAGCGCTTTTTGTTCTGACCAAAACTCAATTTTTGTCTCATCACTCCAAAGCATTTTGTTCCAAAATGAATCTGGCTTGTCTAAATGAGCATTTGAGTACAACAAGTAACTCTGTTTGTGGCGTGAGTGTAGAAAGGGCTTCTTACTCATCACCCTGCCATACAGATGTTCTTCATGCAAATTGTGCTGAATTGTAGAACGATGTACAGATACACCATCTGCAGCAAGATGTTCTTGCAGGTCTTTGGAGGTGATCTGTGGGTTGTCTGTAACCATTTTCACAATCCTGCGCATATGCCGCTGCTGTATTTTTCTTGGCCTGCCATACTGTACTTGGGTTTAACACAAATTGTGCCTGTGGCCTTCCATTTCCTGATTACATTCCTTACAGTTGAAACTGACAGTTTAAACATCTGAGATAGCTTTTTGTAGCCTTCCTCTAAACCACAGGTGTCAAACTCCGGGGCCTGGAGGGCCGCAGTGGGTGCAGGTTTTCTTTCTAGCCCTTTTCTTAATCAGTGTCCAGTTTTCACTGCTAATTAACTTCTTTTCCCTCTATTTTAATAGCCCTGTTTTTAAGGATTAAGTCTTAAGTATTAAATGACAGCCAAACAGAAATGAGACATGAAACAAGCCAACAGGTGACCAGCTAAATTGGGGCTTCAAACTCCAAACTGGTTCCTTAATGAGAAGTTGATTCTTGCTGTTAATCAAACCCGTTATTCAATTCCATGGCTTGTTGCTGCTCTCTTTTTGCCACAGCAGACATTTCCAAAACTGATATTCTGTTTTTTTCTAAGAACTCCTAAAATGTTTTGGTAACCTGAGGGATCAACCTTACTGAGACCTTCATCTTTATTTTCAGATTTTGTTTGATGGGTACAGGTGAGCTGGTCATGTCCTGCTTGTTTTATGTCTCATTGCTGTCCGGCTGCTAATTAAGGAAAAAACAACTAAGGGGCCTGAGTCCAGCTAATTAAAGCTAAGGCTAAAGAAGTTAATTAGCATCAAAAACTGGTCACTAATTAAGATGGTTAAAATGAAAACCTGCAGCCACTGCTGCCCTCCAGGACTGGAGTTTGACACCCCTGCTCTAAACCATGATACTGAACAATCTTTGTTTTCAGTTCCAAATCCTATTATGTGATATCATTTACTGTTAAATTCTACTCCATACTTCTAATTTTATTTTTATACTGGATTTGTTCTGTGTATTGTATTGTTCCCCTTCTTTTTGACACCCACTGCATGCCCAACCTACCTGGAAAAGGGTCTGTCTTTGAACTGCCTTTCCCAAGGTTTATTCCATTTTTTTGCCTACAAGGGTTTATTGGGGAGTTTTTTCTTGTCTTCCTAGAGAGTTAAGGCTGGGGGCTGTCAAGAGGCAGGGCTATAGCCCATTGCAGCACTTGTGTGATTTTGGGCTATACAAAAACAAATTATATTGTATTTTATTATATTTTTTGAGAGTTGCTTTGAGGATCCCATGCTGTCACTCTTCAGAGGAGAGTCAAAAGGAAGCACAACTTGCAGTTGACCACCTTAAATACCTTTTCTCATGATTGGACACACCTGTCTATGAAGTTCGAGGCTTAACGAACTAAGCCAACCAATTTGGTGTTGCAAGTAATCAGTATTGAGCAATTAAATGCATTTGAATCAGCAAATTACAAAGGTACCAAAATTTTTGCTCAGGCAGTTTTTCACATTTGGTTTAATTTCATACAACTAAATACTGCTTCGCTAAAAATCTTTGTTTGGAAAACACCAAAGCACTCAGATGTTCCTAGGAAATGAAAGACATACCACTGTTCTCTTTTTTTTGTTGAAAGTAGAGTAAATTATTATTTAGGCTGAGAAGGGTTCCCAAACTTTTTCATAGGACTATATTAGTGAATGACTGAGCCACAGACAGAGTCTGGCCAATACTTTAGGGAGGTGAACAGTTAATGACTTGTTTGGGGAAATCAATCCTTGCTTCCAATGTCTTAATAGCACTGAGCTCCAAGTTGTTACAAGAAGGCCATTCTACAAGATGGTCCATCTCTCTTTGGTAGGAAGACACTTTATTATTGGAAATACAATACAATAAAGTTTATTTTTGTATAGCCCAAAATCACACAGGAAGTGCCGCAATGGGCTTTAACAGGCCCTGCCTTTTGACAGCCCCCCAGCCTTGACTCTCTGAGAAGACAAGGAAAAACTCCCAATAAAAACCTTGTAGGGAAAAATGGAAGAAACCTCGGGAAAGGCAGTTCAAAGAGAGACCCCTTTCCAGGTAGGTTGGGCATGCAGTGGGTGTCAAAAGTAGGGGGTCAATACAATACAATATACACAACAGAACAATTCCTTAAGACAGCATAATAAAAATTTTAGAAGTACGGTTTCACAGTAGATGATATGACATAATTAGGTTTGGATATTTTTAGAGTCCTGGAGACCTCATCCATCTAGCTGCCTCCCCATTTGGCCATGCCACGGCTGAAACGTTGCTCCGATGAAAGGACCCCTCTTTCCCATGATTCCTGTGATCCTCCATCAGGGATGACTTTACCATAGGCAGGCAAACAACTTGGCAGGTGGGCGTGGCACCAATGCCACATTTGGGTACCGAGAAAGAAACAGAATAGGTGAGGGTTAGTATTCAAATATAATTATCATGTTACTTATGTTTAGTGCTAATGACTAACAACAGAGATGCAGTATGTACAGTTAATCAGCAGCTCTAGTCAGGATATGCTAAACTGAAGTAGTGAGTCTTCAGCCGGGATTTAAAGGCTGAGACTGAAGGGGCATCTCTTATGGAAGCAGGAAGACCATTCCACAGTTTAGGGGCCCTGTAACTAAAAGCTCGACCTCCCACTGTTATTTTATTAATCCTTGGAATCCTAAGCAGACCGGCATCTTGAGATCTTAATGTGCTCAGGTTTGTAAGTCATGATAAGTTCAGACAAGTAAGCGGACCTTGGCCATTTAATGCTTTATATGTTAAAAGGAGGATTTTGAAATCTGCCCTAAACTTAACTGGGAGCCAGTGTAAAGATTTAAGAACTGGGGTTATGTGTTCATATTTTCTTGTTCTTGTAATAATTCTTGCAGCGCATTTTGGATTAACTGGAGGCTGTATAGAGAACAGTTTGAACAGCCAGTGAACACCGCATTGCAGTAGTCAATCCTACTAGAGATAAATGCATGAATTAATTTCTCACAATCCTGTTTATTTAGAAAGCGCCTTAATTTCCTAACATTTTTAAGATGGAAAAACATGTTTTGGACGACTTTGTAATATGCTTTAAATGACATGCTAGAGTCAAAGATAACTCCTAGATTGCGGGCTGATTCAGTAAAATTAATTGGGATTCCAACTGAGTTAAATGACGACAAAATATTGCTGTGATCAGCGTCATTCCCTCCAACAATTAACATCTCTGTTTTATCTGTATTTAAAGACAAGTAGTTCTCATTCATCCATTCCTTTAATTCACTAACACAACTAATTAAAGACAACATCGGAGAAACTTCATTTGATTTAAATGAAAGGTATAACTGGGTGTCATCTGCATACAGTGAAAATTAACATTATGTTTCCTAATGAGAGATCCCAGTGGAAGCATGTAAAGTGAAAACAGTAAAGGTCCCAGTACTGAGCCCTGCGGACACCATATTGAACTTCTGTGTATAATGATGGAGTACTGTCTGCACATTTCTGTACATACTGGAATCGATTTGATAAATAAGAACTGAACCAAGCGAGCACGGGGCCTGTAAGCCCAACATCGTTTTCTAGCCTGTGCAGTAAAATAGAATGGTCAATGGTGTCAAATGCTGCACTTAAGTCCAACAACATAATTACAGTGGAATTTCCTTCATCAGAGGATATCAGAATGTCATTTACAACCCGTGTTAGTGCCGTTTCTGTACTATGACCAGTGCGAAAGCCAGACTGGAATTTCTCAAATAAATTGTAATGCGTAAGGTGTGACTGAAGCTGACTGGCGACTACTTTCTCTAGTATTTTAGAGAGAAATGGTAAATTTGAAATAGGCCTATAGTTATTTAGTATGTGTGGGTCTAGGTCTGACTTTTTAAGTAAAGGTTTAATGACTGACACTTTTAGTGCATCAGGTATGGTGCCATGCAGTAATGAACTATTGATAATGGTTAGAATAGGCTGCAAGAACATCCATTGCACTTTTTACTAGTTTTGTTGGCACTGGATCTAGGGAACAAGTAGTGGGCTTCATTTTAGTAATTAAAGTTAAGACTTCCTGGTGAGTTACAGGATTAAAATTATTAAAGTGCTGAATGCAATGTGCGACAGGGTCTGCTAAGCTAGTATTTGGTTTGTACTGTTATGTGATCATAATTTATTGCCAAATCAGACAGAAGGTTGCTAAATTCAGTCATGAACAATGAATATGGCCCTGGTGGTCTGTAGACTAGCACTATAATTGTGTTGGAATCTGTTTTAATATTTAAAATGAATGCCTCAAAGGATGTAAAGTTGCCTAAATTCTTAGGAGTGATTTGCAATTTGTTACAATGAATTATTCCAAGGCCTCCTCCTCGACCAGAATCTCTAGACTTATGAAGGAACGAGTATCCATCTGGTGACGCCTCTGCTAGGGGAACAGTGTCAGATTTACTAAGCCAGGTTTCAGTAAGAAGACACAGATCAGATTTTGTACTTAATATTATATCATATACCAAAACAGCTTTAGTGCCAAGAGAGCGAATGTTCAATAAACAGCATTTAAAACTGCATGGTTCTTTCTGAACTGCTGATATATTTTTTGTTTTAATTTGAATTAAATTTCTATTACAGATGCCCCTGGTGGAGTGTCTGGTTTTATCCCTTGGTCTAATTATACAACTTATTTTTGGTTATCAATTAATTTAAGGTTTGTATCAAGACTAAATTTACTGGATGCCCCACAACAGGGATTATGGGTAACAGCTTCAGGAAAATAACAGGTGGGATAAAGAACAGCCTGTGATTTAAGATCACATGACTGCGGCCTGGATGGTGCTCTAATCAGTCAACCAGGCAGTTTTGCTGCCATATTTTGGGATAATACATAAGATCCCTCCAGTTAGGATGGAGACCATCTCTTCTGAAAAATCCAGGCCTTTCCCAAAATCATCCCAATTGTTCACAAATGCTATGCTTTTATTTGCACACCAGGTTTCTAGCCAGCAGTGAAAGGAATGCAATCTGCTATAAATCACATCCCCTCTATATAATCTTGGTAAGGGACCAGATACAATTAAATTCCGACATTTTGTTTTAGCTTTGGTGCATAGAGAGATGAAGTTCCGCTTTAATACCTTAGATTGCTGTAAATAAATATCATTAGTGCCGACATGCAGCAATAAGGTAGATACTTCATCGTCGGCAACACAGTCCAATGCGGCCTTTATGCCAGAAATCTTGGCCCCTGCAAGGCACTTAACATTAACTGCTGGTTTAACATAGTTTGGAATTCTAACATTCCGCACTATGGAATCGCCAATTATGAGCACTTTATTATTCTCAGTTTCCACAGGCGCTGCGGAGAGCTGAGAACCTGTTCTGGGTCCGAATTGGTGACCTGGGTGCTGGGGGACTAAATTTTGGATTCTTAGACCCCCGTCTTACTAATGAGACCCACAACAGTTTTGTCATCTGCAAAATTTAAGATTTTTCCAGATTTGTCTTCATGTCTGTCTGTTTAATCTATCTGGTCATTCTACATGCCTTCATGGTCCTCATCATAGTTCTCATCAGTACCAGACCCATAGGACAAATCCAGGCTAAAATGTATTATACCCTTTCCCATTTCTACTGTGCTTTAAAACTTCAGTCTGTGACATCCACAGTCCCCTTATTCTTTTCATAACTTGACCTATTGATGTGGAAAGGAACAGATGCACTTGCCAACCAAATTTTATACTATACCTGTCTCTAAATTGCCCAGTCTTCTACCAACTTATCAAGTTCCCCATTGTGTCAAAACAATAACATGCACTTCCATCTGACCTATAACACATCCATAGCATAAGTCCAATCAAAATCTTGCTCAGACTCTACTAACAGAGTTCCAGTCCTTGGCCATTTCCGCTGTATTCCATAAATCCACATCACACAATCAAACAGTCTTGCATCCCAGTTCTTCATTTACAACCACCCAACCACACACCCAGAGTCATTCCCATCCTAATTTTATTCTACACTTGCTGCAAGTTTGTCCAGTCCTATGTAAGTTTTCCAGGCTTACCTCACCTCAGAACAAATTCACATTGTGAGATCCACAGACCCCCACATCTTAAACACCCAAAGGACAAGTCAAACCTAAATCTTATTCTGCCTTTGCGATCAGGATACCTATATTTCCTTCAACATACATTTTGCCCTCTTTTTCTTCATGTCTCAATTACTTTCTGATTAAATTGAGTCGTTTCACTAACTCCGCCAAAAAAGTAGCCTCATACTTTTGTCAAAGAGAGAAGGTACCAGTTTGTAGTCAATGATGACCTGAATGCCCCTCCACATGCTCCAAGCATCAATGATGTTCTGAAAGTGCCCTTGGATATTTTGAGCATATGCTTACTTAGCTTTCTTGATTGCCCTAGCCAGTTTAGCTTGTGCAGTTCACTGCTATAAACAGAAAAGTGTCTAGAGACTACTATAACATTTGTGCACCACTCATTGTTAATATAAACTCACACACTGCCGCCACCTCGTCTCTTACTGCATCTTTGTCCATGCAGACAAAGAGCAGTTGGCCAACTGCACCGCCAAGTTCGGAATACTATTGTGCAACCAAATTTCAGTAAAAATCAAAGCACAACAGTCCTTCACGTCCCTTCATGATAGTATTTCGGAGCTTTAAACAATCCATTTTGCTGTCCCAAGATTGCATATTTTCTAGCAGAAGGGATGGGAAAGTAGGTCGTGTTGTATTTGTTCTTAGCTTAGTACGAAAGCCTGCCTATGCTTTTCGGTTCAGTCACAGAATTTTCGGGCAAACTTCCATTGACTACTGCTCCCATGTGCTTCCGAAGCGGAGCACCCACAGTGTCTTCAGGACCGTCATGTCCGGTGCTATTTTGTTCTGTTTTCTATATTGTAGAAGAGTTTTACGGTCATACACACAGGCGTACTTGATACCGGAACACTCGGGCATGAAACATCAGTATAACGCAGACAATAACACAAAACATCTAGCACAAATGTTGAGTCACATGGAGACGCCTCCACTTAAACACCCACTCATGCTGCCATGTTAGCCATTTAGAGAAAGCCTAAAACCCAGTGAGAGAATGAAATTGTTATCCAAAAGAGTTGAGAAGAAAATGCTACCATATCTGTGGTCTTTGGCCGCTATAAAATTTCTGTGCACTTAAGGAATCCTCCCATCATCCTCAGTGCACTCCTGCTGCCTGATGGGAATTGTGGTCCTTATGACAGCATTTGTTTTGGATTGCTCCCCTCTCATTATAACCCCCCTACTGATACAGCATATAGCATATATTTCTAGCACCAACAGCGATGCAAAATTTCATAAAAATCAGCGTAGTTGTTTTTGCATGATTGACGAACAAACAGACAGATATCCAAACAGTTTACAGTTTAATTTATATAGATTATGCAAACCGGGGTGCTTGTGCTGTAACCTATATCAGCGCTAGTCCATAGCAGGGCACATTCACACCCACACTCCAACTCATAGACGGATTGGTGGTGTTGTGATGTGAGATTTTGCATATAACTTGATAAATGTTTTGTATGTCTTTATTTATAATTTAGGCAAGCCAATGTAATTTAGTGTTACTTTGGTGAGAGGTATTCGTGTTTACCCCCCCGTTTACGACTAATTTTATGACAGGATTTGGAAGGATGTGTCTTAAACAAGTTTGATGAGTATTTCTCTGCTAAAGTCTTTCAAACCTCCTGCAAGGAAGCCAGGGTGTTTAACATATGGTTTTGGGGCAGGTGTTAAGATGTTCTATTTCACCCATTGGTCTGAAGTATGGCTGTTTGGAATTGGCTGGTCTCAGAGGCCTTTAAGTACCTTGATGTCCTATTGGTTCTGGGGGTTGGAGAGAACATCTATAAATGTACGTGCTTAACCTCACATTCTCTCTCTCTAACCAACATATGATGAAGAAGTATCTCTCTTGCTAACCTGTGATGATGTAGAAGTATCTTTCTCTTGTTAACAACTGATGAAGACCATCACACCATGAACTGAGAACAACAGCACAATGAAGAGCACAGCTTCAGTCATATTGAGACAGGCTTGAGGCCTGTTCTGAAGAAAGCTGAGCACCAATGATGCCTTAACTAGAGACATTTTAAGTAACTGCAAGTCTGTGTGCCACCTGAGTTACACATCACCATTTTATCAGGTTGTATGGTTGCCAATATTCAAATGTACCTTGCATTTTGTTATTATTAATGAATATTATCAGTAATACATTATTTTATGTGTAACTTAACTCCTGCTTGTCTTTTTACTACATCTAATTGCCTGAGGTTATAGATATAGAAGGGAAGTTTGGGATAAGGCATATACAATAATACCTTATAAACAGTGGTAAGTCTGTGAGTATAGGCATTCTAAGGCTACATATTAATAATACAAAAGGGGAAAGTAGAGATATATATATTTTACTCTACCAAGATAAAACAGGTGGCTCTGAAGCTAAAGATCTGCGCTGGTATCTGGATTGTAGCTGGTTCAAATTCCATTACTGCCAAAAGGAATCCTACTTCTTGGGCCCCTGAACAAGGCCCTTAAACTGAAAATTGCGCCAGGAGGGGTGTACAATGGTTGACCCTGTGCACTAACCTCCAAAGGTCAGGTGAAAAGGCAATTTCCTCTAGGGTATTAACAAAGTATATGAAATCAAAAATCAAATATTCACACTCACTCATACAATATTTAACACAACATGACTGATGTAGGGGTAAGCTCCTATGTGACAGATGTGACACAGTAACCAAGCAGGGTTTCAAACACTGGACTCTGGAGCTGTGAAGCAGTAGCAGTTAACAACAAGGTACCGTGCCACTCTAAACTAACATATAATTTCCCTAAAGGTTTCCATGCATTTTCTGTTTTGAAACAGGTGCTTTTTGTGAAGAATTGAAAATGCTATTAACAGAATGAATTAGCAATACTTAATGCAGCCTACATGATTGTTAGAAATGTCTAACTGTCCCTGCTTTTCATTTATGTAATAAGCAAACATGTAAGCTAAATCATTTTCTTGACAACTACAAAGTACCTGAAAGCTCACTTTTTAATTGATGCTCTGCGCTCTGGCTTTTTGTATGGAAATTTTGTTTATTTTATCTATTTAGTGAATACAGAATATGCCAGTTTCCTCACTTCTTCATTAATGATGAGCTACAGTAACATTTCCAATAGGCTTTTTTTTCCCAGCAGAAGAACATAAATCACAAGTGCTACAAAATACATAGGAAAAAAAAAACAACTTTTAAATTACTCAAAACGCAAAGCCACTATTTCCATCAGCTCGTACAGATAACGACGGCAGTGGAAGTAATTACTCTAAATTACAAACCGCCTGGCTGAATACTATTTTATACCCTCTGATAATTCCATTCATGTATCTCACTCAGTTGTTGTCTATTTTTCTCTCTCTCTCAGTTTTTCGAGCTCTGCATTTACACACAATACTTTAATGCATCACCAAAAGGAGTTATTTATTTATTTTTTTTAAGTTTCTTTCAGCATTCAAACTTAACAATCTAATGTTCATTTGCCTGCTGCTTGGTATGATTGAAATGAAAATTAAATGAGCTTTATCATACAAACCATACTCCCAGAAGCCATATACTGGATTATAATGAGCAAATGGCCATCTAACACGAGTAAACACAGCAACAGAAGAAATAATCTACACTTCTAAAAGAGGCACATAAATGAACACCAATGTATTCGTTAAGTTTGCTTTCCACATATTCTCTTAGAAAAATAAATATTGTCAGTTCTGTTGAGGAAATATGGAATGTCTTTAAAGGCTAACATTAAACAAAGCACATATGTATGAGTGTAGCATGTTGTTTCAGTGGCTAGCATCTCTCTCTTATGGATCCAGTGTCCTTGGTTTGAACCTCATGACTACCTAATGTGTAGAGTTCTCCTTGTGTTTATGTGTTTGTATGTGGGTTATCCCAGCTTTTATCTTATTTAATATTTGCTACCAAAGATGTGTTTGAGTTGAGTGGCTCCCAGTGGGCTTGTATTTGGGCTTTGAAATGGGTTGGAGCCTCATCTAATGTTGGACCCTGTCTTGCATACAATGCTGCCAAGATGAGCTTCAGCATTGCATTAAGCAGGTCTCAGAATGTTGAGTGTTATTATTTTTGGGGGATTTGAACTGCCAAATGTTTTTTTAATTATATCAGTGCTTAGATGTATATTGTGTGCGCAACCAGTTGATAAACATAGATAATAAGATTAGCATTTAGCCTTAGAAATATTGTACAGGTTTAACTCACTTGTAATTCAGTGTATTTATTAAATGGATTATTTTTCACTATGACTCACTTGACATATGTTTCCTATATTATTTTTGCTGTTGTTCGAATTGCATTGAATGAGAGATTTAAAAGCCAGTATACTGTGTAGTCAATTGAGAAACAACAAGTCGGAAAGAATAAATGTTGGGGCATCAACTCTGCTGTTCCTTTTTAGTTCATGGAATTTTAAAACATAAAATAGACACGCGCTCTCGGGTGCAAATACACCAACAAAAACAGGCTTTAGTTGCCTGTTTAGTGCTTAAGTGAATCATTCTCTGAATGTTGGCCAAAGGGATGCAGCTCTGTTCACAGGATTATACCTCCATCCAGTGGTATCAAGACATAGACTGTGGACCAGGAGGAGTCAGCTGCCATCAATTTTTTCAGCCATGTGGAAGGAAAGGAAGAGAACATGATTAGCAGTTCTCCCCCTCCTGTTCTTTAATTTCCTTTTGTTTAGTTTTAATTTATGATCTCTTCTGTTTTGGTTCTAGCTTTCTCCTGTGGTTTCTGAGGTTTAGTGCCTGTTCTATTCATTTCTTCCTCTGAATTTGAGTCAATAGAAATTGTTTCTACTTTTTGTGGCTGATCTAAACCATCCTCCATCTGTTCCAACAGTTGTGTTAATGTTATGGGATTTTCAATTGAATTGTCAACTATAGGTAATTGTGTCGATTGAGAAGAGGTATTTGAGATACTGGGAGTATAGAAACTCATGTCATCTATTTCATTTACTGATTTGTAGATCCCAGTCCACTTACAGGAAGGGTTGTACTGGAAGTCTTCTCCTTATTAGTATTGTTGACCCTTTTAGGTAAATCTTGTTCACTAACTTGTGTCTCTGTTTTTTTAGGAGTTGGTTCTTCTACATGTACCCACCAATCATTGTCTACTTTTCCAGTCTGTTGTTCATATTATTTCTATAATCATAATCACTATAGTAATAGGAAGAGGAATAAACATCAGTTTGTCCAGAATATCTCTTCTCCCTAGGGGATTATACTGTCTACCCCTATTGGTGAAAGTGTGATCCGAATGTTGGTTGTCATTGTGTGTGAAGAAATCATTTGATTCACCATTACCTTAGTCTTCCTCCTCCTGCATCTGTTTTGTCTTATTTTCCCTCAAGGTGTCCATATTATTTCTCAGAAGAAATATTTAAATCCAGAAAAAAACAATTAGTAAAGAATTTCGTATTACCTGTATAATTACAATACCAGTATTTACTTATTCCCTTTATATTCAATATTTTGTACACTATTACTTTCAAAAAGAAATTTCTTACTTTTTACTTAGCTGTTTAGAATACTTATCTCAAATCAGTACTTTAAAGTCATATAAATAATCAAAACCTCAAATATAAATAAGAAATCCAAAAACACTTATCCATAAAAGAAAAAGTCTTTTATTTATTTAACAGATTCTGACTGAATTCTTTATCAAATTATTTAAACAATATTGACAATATCTGAACAAATCTGATTTATTTTATTTGTTTAGTTTTAATAATCAAATTTATTTAAATGAGAAAAAATATATCTTTTCTGATATATACACAATCAAAAAATAGTACACTTGTAAATTAGAGTTCTAGATGTTCTTTTTATACAAATCAATTAAATAATACTGAAAAACAAATCCATGTAAAAATAAATTATATATCACACCAGCACTAAAAAATATTGAAACTTATTGAGGGCTCTTTAAACACTTTGTTTTAATCCACAGTTAATATTCCAAAGAAGTTAAGTGTCACCAAGCGTTGGATTAGGGTATATACTCAGCATCTCTCCTCTGCTCATGTCCAAACCAACACAATCTCGCCTCTCTGACTTTGTCTCCCAACCATCCAATCTGAGCCAACCCTCTAATATACTAATTTCTAATCCTGTCCATCCTCATCACACCCAAAGCAAATCTTAACCTCTTTAATTCTGCCACCTCCAGCTCTTTATCCTGCTTTCTGGTCAGTGCCACCATCTCCAACCCATATAACATAGCTGGTCTCACTACCGTCCTGTAGATCTTCCCTTTCACTCTTGCTGATACTTGTCTGTCACAAATTAATCCTGACACTCTTCTTCACCCAAATTAAGAAGCTTATCCCATCTCTTTAAAATTTATGTTGTCCAGAAGACCCATAAGAAATAATTGGGCTTTGTGCAGACTGACTGGAGTAAGTTTACAGACATCCAAGTCACTGAAGCACAGTCACAGCTTCCATGATAAATGTGTATCTGGGAGTGATTTGCACAATTAGGTCCAATTGCCTCATTGACTTTTTGTGGGTCGTAATTGAGACACCGCAACTACAGAGGCATAAAAGAGTAGCCTGAACAAGGAGAGGAATAGGAAAAGATCTGTGAGAGTGAGAAGGCAGCATCAAGGTATTAAAGTCAGAATGATGGAGAGGAGGCAGTGCGGATGGTAGCACTTCAGAAAAGATTGACTGATTGGCACTCCACAGGCAGATTGTCCACTGCTGAATTGTTATGACGGAGCATGGTATGATGGAGGTATCCCTACTATGGATCCAAGAGAGATTGCGTTGAGTGCAGTGGAAAACAGAGGGCAAGCACCAAGCATTTCAGCAGATGCTAAAGTAAGCAGCTATAGTAAGATCTGGGGCCTCATGTATAAACGGTGTCTACACACAAAAATGTTGCGAACTCCTGTTTCCATGTTCAAATCACAATGTATAAAACCTAAACTTGGCGTAAAGCCACGCACATTTTCATGCTAGCTCAAACCCTGGCGTACACAAGTTCTCCGCTCAGCTTTGCAGACTGGTGGCACCCAGCGTCAAAGCAGTGCTTTTATTCCAGTGTGGTTTCCCTTTCTTTTTAAGATCCACATCCCTGACGCGGCTTTATCATATACACTGAAATTAACTGCATATTGTTTATTAGTTTAAGGCATCTGATTGTAATTATTCTGTAATAATATAATGGTCCACGGAATGGCCAAACTATTCCAATGCTTTAGCATTGTTACTCTCACTGCACCTTCTTCTTCTTCTTCTTTCAGCTGCTCCTGTTAGGGGTTGCCACAGCGGATCATCTTTTTCCATATTACTCTTACTGCACCTCTCGAGGTATTTATCCCACTGTATCTGAGTGTGGAATCACAGCTCTACACCAGCTGATCGGAAAGAAAATTATCGGTATACTGCATCAAGCACATGCTGCCTCTGCCATGCTGCCTATTTGAATTTCTCATATGACAAACACTTCAGAGCCTTTCCTGTACGGACCTCGCGGTTCAGAAACAGTTTCATCCCAAGAACTATAAACGCAATCAATCAGTCCATCAAGTCAACCTTGTAGAATTGTTTGTACTTATAAGTCCAATTACCTCACTGTAAACTTGTGATACAGTTATAATATTGCACAACCTGAGCCACTTTATAAAGCACATATTTACATATGATGACAATATCATTTTTAAGATGAAATGCAGCAAAATATGTCTATTACATTATGCAGATAAAATGTTAACATTATTTAAATAATCTATATTGTTAATAATTAAACATGTGAGGACATGGTGTTGCAATGCTAGCGACGAGCTGGCGCCCCGTTGTTCCTGCCTCGTGATGTATTCTTGCTGGGCCTGGCATGACACTGGAAGGATAAATGGATAGAATAATTAAACATGTATTACGAAGATATTTCAATGTTCCTTAAATGTTTTGAAGAATCGGAGTTCTAAGTTTACACATGGCTTAACGTCTATTACTGAGCTGATTGTGTGGTGATTGAGTACTTGGAGAAAGAAAAGGAAGGACAGGAATTGGGGTTAGTACATTTGAAAGAGACAGTACTGCTACAATAAATTATTTCATCTAAGGTAGCGCACGGCGCAGCAAGCATCTTGCATGGGGCAGGAACAATCTCTGGATGGGGAGCCAGTTCGTCACTTTCACTGCGCCACTGTGTTCCCATATTTAATACATGCTTTAATTGATATGATCTCAGTATTTTATTTATTTAGAGAGCTTTAATATCATAAATGTAATGGAATTTCTGTGTCCTTTCGAAGGAAGAGAATAACCGTTTAAGAAGCACGTAGTGATTCACACACATAGAGCACATAGAAGAACACATACAAAACAAAGCATTTAATGTGCTGCTTTAGTTATAATGGTATTTGAGAAACTAGTAAATTACAAAATTAAAAATTTTAAGATGAAGTTTATGATTTTCTACTTTAATGACAAAATAAACTATGTGATTAAAGTGGCAATTTTGAGATTAAAGTTGACATTTTGCGCTTTTTTCCCACTGTGTGCCTATTTTTTTTTCTCTGTACCCTAAAAAGCTTCCATATGACTCTTAGATGGTGGGCGACTTTGATATCTTTTTTATTTCGGGCACTGTGTAACTTTGTGAACTTGAGCTTTTGAGTTTCAAGCTTTCTCCAACACTCCATTCTCACTTGATGAACTTCCTTTTGTTGTTTATACCACTGTTTAAACCAACAAATAGTATGTTTTTCCTTGCTTCCACTTTGTATTAGCTGAAATTCTTCTATTTCCCCTGTGCTTTTGCCATTGTCTTTTTCCAGAACGCAAGGCTTAAGGAATATTTATATTGATTTGCATATTCAAAGAGGCTTAATTCTGGGAGGAGATGGGACAGGACAGCAGGCACATGCATGTGCATTACTTTTCACGCTGACCGGGATTTATGGAGCGGAAAAACATGGAAATTGGCATACTCACAGATTTATGCATCCGTATGCCTTGTTTTAGTGTGAGTTCCACACAACGTTATGTATGAGGCCCTTGGAGTTTGGGACCATAGCTGCTAGTGTCTGCACTGACTTTAAGAACTACAAGGGTGAACCAGGGAGACAACGTGGGAAAGATGGACTGGGCTTTAGAGAGAGAGAATGTCTTTATGGTTTTGTTTTAATTATTTTTTGGATTTTAATTCGCAGAAGACCACTTGGTTTTATCATGGATTATTTATTTAGTAAAGATTATCTCTTTATTAACTGAAGCACTTGATTATATGCACTTTGTTTGGATTTTGTTTAAATAAAAATACAAGCACTTTTAACCACACACTTGACTATGTGTGTCCTCATTGTCCTGGCTCATCCTCAGTTATGAATATTGGAGGTTCTGGGTTCAACAGCTGCCGAAGGATTTGGAGCCAAATTAGACCATCACAATGTGGAAGGTCCAACTTGTTGGCAGTTAGTATGGTGGCCTAACCTACACAATAAAGACAAAAAGAAAACACTCCAAGCAACTCCATGGAATTGTGATTAAAAAGCACAAGTCAGGGAATGAGACAAGAAAATACCTAAGTCAGTGAATATGCCTTGGAGTTGAGTTAAATCAGTCATCAAGAAATGGAAAGAGCATGGCACAGCTGTAACTTTGCCTAGAGCAGACCATTCACAAAATGTGAATAATCATGTAAGAAGACTAGTAAAGGAGGCTACTAAGAGACCTAAGAGAATTGTGAAATACCTACACGGTACAATGGCTGAGTCTAGAAGGACTGTATGTGTTACCTCAGTGCTAGTCACAGCTTAATGGGAGAATGGCAAAGAGAAAGCCATTGTGGATAAAATGCAGAGAAGGTATAAGAGAGACAGTGAACACAGCTGGAAGAAGGTCTTATGGTCTAATTAGACCAAAGTTGAGCTTTCAAGTTGAGCCATTAAAACTAAATACCATGTTTGGCATAAGCCAAATGCTACACATTACCAAAAACACACAAGTCCCACCATGAAGCATAGCTGTAGAAGCATAATACAGCGCACTCCATTTAGCTGCAATGTTTTGGGGCTAAAGGCCCACTTGCAGGTAAGCGGAGATTGCAAATAATTGGAGTTAGCTTATAATAGACTGTGAGCCATGTATTTCATGCTAGGTACGCACTTTAAGCATGTATTGCGTCACTGTGGTCACCTATTTATAAAGGACGCGCCTAACTGCAGTGCCTAGAGCTAAGGAATAAACACAATATATTGTTACTAACCAGCCTCAAATATAGTTTAATCATCTAATGTAGTCAAATTAAATTACAGTACATGTACATACAGCCTTGACGGTCAACAGCTGCTAATTTTCAATTAAGCAATGTTGTTGTTTACTCAGTGTTAGTTCACACACGACAAAAATAATCTGTTATTGTTGTCTGTGCCTGGTTCGGACGACGGTCATAAATTTGGCTGGACAGTGCATAAAACGTTTCGTACAAATTACAGCCAGTTGACTCTAGGTAGGCTCGTATAAAATCCAAGCTCTTCACTGCATTAGCAAACATCAGTGCCATGGCAGGTGCAGTCTGAACGTCATCGACGTCAGCCGCGTCCAGTCTCTCCTCCTCTTCTAGTTGATTAGCGGCTGGAGTAGACGCCTTCAGGCTTTCACATATCTCTTTGTCTGTTTTATCTGCACTTGTTGGAGCATTACTGTTGATTTCAACAAAACAATCAAAGTCATTAGTTGACATTCCATCAGGCAGCTGTAGCCCCATGCTGCTGCTATCGTCCACATCTGCTGCTGAGGCACCCGGAACTGGGAGAGTGCTATCTCCCTCCAAAGCTTTCACGAAGCTTGCCCGTCTGTAGTGGTTAATGATTGTTGACATACTGGCATGACTCCATGCATCTTCTGCATATGCAAACTGTCAAGTAGTGTCAGCTTACGTGCCAGCTCAATTGCTCTCATTGTTTCATTGTCACCTTGATACATGATAGCCATCAGACGACGAAGCATGAGGGATCGGTAATTTTGCTTAAAATTTGCTATTATGCCTTGGTCCATGGGCTGAATTAAGCTTGATGTTTGTCAGTCTGATATCATCATTGTGTGCTGCACAGTTGTCGCACAGCAAAACAATTTGTCTTCTTTTGGACCTCATTGAATTTGCTAGCTTCTTCAGCCACTGCAGCCAAGCTTCACTGGTCATCCAGGTGTTGCAATTTGCCTCGTATGCCACTGGAAGCTTCTTCATGTTTTTGAAGCGCCTTGGCTCTTTGCTTTTCCCTATTACCAGCGGCTTTTCTGTTCCATCTATGTTAAAGGGCCAGTAGCAACGTCAGTCTGTCTTATTGGCACTTTAGTCCCAGCAGCTTCATGGTATTTAAACGTTAATGTTCCTTGGATATGGCACGCCAATAAAGCCCAGTTTTGTCAGCACTGAAGATATCACATTCATCATATTCTTTGATGTTAGGAAGAACTTCAACTATCTAATGCTCGGCACCAAATTCATCAGCGTCCTGCTTTTCCCTGTGTTGCTGTTTAAACTGGATGTTTTCTCGTTGCTTCCAGTGCTCCAGCCATCCATTTGTAGCATTAAATCCATCTATGCCAAAGCTAACAGCAAGCTGATTGGCTTTTTCAATCAACATCATTCCGCTAACTGGCAGCTGTCTGCTTCTAGTGTGGCTGAACCAACGGAACAAAGCAACTTCAACATCCTCAGATTTTCTTGCCCGTTTTCTTTTTCGGTCAGGATTAGTGTTTTTTTGCCAGTCATCAATCACCTGCTGCCGTTGCTTTACAATGCGACAGATTTGACTTGGATGAACACCAAGGTGCTTGGCAACAGACACTTGACTTTTCTTACTTCCTTAGTTGTTTTAACACTTCTACTCTATCCGCTAATGACAGGGCTTTTAATGTTTTATAAGTCTTACACGCTGCCATATTAGACTAGACATAATGTAACGATATTCCAGCAACTTTTCAAAAAACTAAATTATGTTGCTCAGTTGATGTTCTTTTCAGATCTGTCAGCTTTCTTAGTTACTGAAATAACAGACACCACCCACACATATGCCTGGCACTGTTGACTTTATATGGTGTCGTCTCTCTCTGTACAGTGTATCAACTACAGTCGACTCCACTTGCGTCCATGTCGGTTGAGCGCACATTCCGCTTAGCTGCACATGACTTGCAGGTCCCTATTTGCATAAAGTCAAGTGCGGTCGACTCTGCTTAAGTGCACTTAAACGAACTAGACCAAGCATGTGAAACACGCGGCCCCCGGGCCGCGGCCTGCAACAGAAATCTGTGCGGCCCACATGACAGATCCTAGTTAGCACTGAACTTGTACAAAATGATTACTATCATTTGTGATTGAATCATTCTGCATCTTTGCCATTACTTATTGACTTTTCTTACTTCTGCCTTCTGACAAAAGCGTGTTTTCCCAAGGCATTACGGTACTGGAAACGTCATCTGCTAGTATAGCCATGAGCCTTGACCAAAGATAATGAGTCGCAACGTCACAAATGAAGTGCTAGACTGCAGCAGCGGGCAGCAGGAGCAGCCTTAGGCATGTGCAAACTGTGCACCTGCACAGGGTCTCCAAAACAATATATATTGAATATAAAACAGAAAGAGAAAATAACGACACAGCTGACAGCAATGTGGCCAAAAAACATTGTGTTTCTTGTTAATTAGTACACTGTATTTACTAATGTCACTAGATTCAGAGCAGTAAGCTATATGAAGTATTATAATGTTCTGCCGTAATGATAATTTAATGGGCCGCCACTTGGTGTTCAAGTTACGGACACGTGCATATAGCAGCGTGTCATGAGCACAAGGTGGCTATGCAGTGTATAAGATACCATATTGACATTGTTGGGCGAAGGTGTCACCGATTCTTTCTCTGCCCAGGGCCGCCACAAGCCTAGAGCCACCCCTGCTAGGCTACACTACTGGCTGGACTGCTGAGACTGGCCACTGGGCAGAACTGACCATCACGAGTAGTATTAGCCGGCATATTTTCACATTATTTTGCTCTAGTTTTATGTACTTTTGTATTAGTATTGTAAAGAACAGTTATTACTGAGTGCAGCTGAAGATCTGAAGTGGACGCGAGAAGTTGGTGAGTTGTTTAACATATTTTTGTGATTTTGAGTTTGTAAAGTTAGTGTAGGTCGGGGCTTTTTGCATAGCTGCTTATTTTACAATATAAACTTTGAAGTAAACTTAGTAAAGTAAAATTAGATTTTTGGAGGATTGTTTTCCAACTTGAATTACTGTGTAATGAATTGAGTGAGCGTTTTCGTGATTTCAGTTCACACAAACAGGATTTTGTGCTGTTCTCTTACAACGTTGAGAATGCGTCTGAGAATATCCAAATGGAATTGATTGAACTGCAGTCAGATTCTGTTCTGAAGGCAAAATACAAAGAAGTTGGTGTGCCAGTCTTGTATGCCTACCTGCCACCCTTGTATGTGCAGATCCGTAAGTTGGCATTGAAAGTGCTGTCTATGTTCCGAAGCACTTACCTTTGTGAGCAATAGTTTTCATTAATGAAAGCTACCAAAACCCCACATCGCTCAAGACTTGCTGTCGAGCACCTTTCATCCCTCATAAAAGTTGCAGCTGCACAAGATTTCAACCCTGATATTGACGAACTGGTTACTAACAAGAGATGCCAAATGTCAGGACAAAAGAAACAGATCTCACACTGTAAGACTCCTATATAAGCAATGAATATAATATAATAATATAAGGACCTAGCTAAGCGGCTAAGACTCTAATTGTACGCTGTTGTACGGAGATTGTATGGAAATAAATTGCTTTTCTTTACATTTTTTTAAGTTTTCAGTATTGGGAAGAAAGCTACAGTAACTTTGTATAATAGTATAATAGTATTTGTTACAGTGCGGCCCGCTGACACACATATGGCAGTCGAAGTGGCCCACCAGTGGTGTGAGTTTGACATGCCTGGACTAGACTGTACAGTAAGGAGAAAACGAACTTGCACGGAAATTACAGCTATCCGAAGCAGATTGACCTGAAAATCATGAAACTGGAATATTTAAGGCATTGTAGCAAACCGTAAATTGCAGATAAGTGAATTGCAGCTAACCGAATGCAGTTAGCAATGGAGTGTATAGCGAAAGAAACGAGGCCCAAAACCTGCATTGCAGCTAGCCGGAGACTGCAGCTAATTGAATTCCAGGTAAGTGAAGTTGACTGTATTTCTCTGCAGCAGGCCCAAGAAGGCTTTTAAGGGTAGAGGGTATAGGGAATGTGGCAAAATACATCACAAAAATGGAGTAAAACTTAAGCTGCACCTTAAGATTAGGCCAATGTCCAAAAGCATAAATCCAAAACTACACAGGAATGGCTTCAAAACAATAATGTCTTGGAATGGAGTGTAGATCTCAATCTAAATGAAAATGTTTCACTAGAGCTTAAAAAAACTATCCATCCATCCATTATCCAACCCACAATATCCTAACTACAGGGTCACGGGGGTCTGCTGGAGCCAATCCCAGCCAACACAGGGTGCAAGGCAGGAAACAAACCCCGGGCAGTGCCAGTCCACCGCAGGCTTAAAAAAAAAAAACTATTTACTCATAATCTCCATGCAACCTGACAGAGCATGAACAGTTTTACAAAGAACAATGAGGAAACGCAGCAGTGTGCAGATGTGCAAATCTGACCGAGACCTATGCAAACAGACTTAAGGCTGTCGATGCTGTCAAAAGTGCATCTGCTAAATAGTGACATGAAGGGAGTAAATACCAATACAATCAATTTTATGTTTTAGATCTGCAATTAATTTAGACCATTTTGCAGATATGTTTTCACTTTGACATTGAAGTAATTTTTTCAGATGATCAGTACCAAAAAATTCAATGTCGTATAACAACACAATGTGAAAACTTCTAAGGGGAGAATTCTGTAGCTGTTAGCTAACCAAATGAGCTTCATGGACTGAATAGTTTCCTCTCATTTGTCAAACATCTTATGTTCTAACTGACCACATGTAACCAGAAAGGTAAGATGACATCTAGGAGAACTAGCAGAGCACACCAGTGCAGCAGAACACCCTCTCAGATCTATCGTCATCCCTAATTTGGTTATAACAACAACATTTATTTATATAGCACATTTTCATACAAAAAGTAGCTCAAAGTGCTTTACATAATGAAAAAATGAAAAATAAAAGACAAAATAGGAAATTAAAATAAGACATTTGTTAACATAGAAAAGGAGTAAGGTCCGATGGCCAGGGTGGACAGAAAAAACAAAAAAAACACTCCAGATGGCTGGAGAAAAAAATAAAATAAAATCTGCAGGGGTTCCAGGCCACGGGACCGCCCAGTCCCCTCTGGGCATTCTACCTAACATAAATGAAATAGTGCTCTTTGTAGTTTGGAGTCACTTGATGTTGATGGTCATACAGACTTCCGGCTTTTAATCCATCCATCATTGTTGGAACAGCACGGTGCTTTCAGTAGATGGTGGTGGAAATGGACACTGGAAAAGGAAACAAAAGAGAGAGTAGGGGTTAGTACAGTAAAAGCAGTTTCAATGCTGTGACATTATCATAATGCAGAATGTAAAGTTCCAAAGAGACAGTTAATACTCAGATGATGGAGTGGAGTAGAGCAGAGAGTATGCAATAGATGGTACGTTTGAAATTGACAACAGAAGGGTTAATGGTTGGTTACTTTGTAGAAAATTAAACCTTCACTTAATTTTTCCTTGCATTACTACTGGCTAATGATTCTGTTCTTGTCATGTTTCCCATCTCTGTATTTGCCCGTGTTGTTCAGCTGACTCAACTAATAACATGTATTTTGCATAGTCAGCGTTGTTTCATGTGCTGTCAACATGTCCTACTACAAAGGGCCTGGTTTGCTGCATGGTAGAAAGTAATCCTATGGAGCTCTGCAAAGTTTTTGACATGAAAAGTGAGCTTTTACTTTGAAGGAAAGAAGATTTAAGTTAGAGATTCATTACTGGTGCAGCAGTTGTCATGTACTAGGAATTATAAAGAGCACCATGGGTGTAAGGGTGGTATTTGGGAACTGCATCAAGACTATTTTTATTGTTTCTAAAGGTAGTGGAAAAAAGGCAAAAAGAAAAAAAATATGTACACACTGTACAGTACAAGTACACCTAATTTTGGGGTTGTCTTTAGGTATTCTGGGATCTGTAATTCTTTACCCCTTTAAAATTCAAATGAAGTTCTTATTGGAACAGCTTTTACTCTGTTTGCAATGTGCATTGAGTGTGCATTTTTTTTTTAATATTTGCAGATTTTGATTATTTTTGTAATTATGAGTACATAAAAGTGTGCTATTTAATATATTAACAGTATCACACTGAAAAATCAGAAAGTGTACAGAAATGTAATTGAAAAGAATATGTAATATATGTAATATTATGTAATATAATGAATTCTATCTATAATGTAAAATAAGAAACCTTGAAGTGATGGAGCAATTACTTGTATGCTCATCTGTGTATTGTGCTTGATAGGGGCATCTCAGACCAAATGTTAAAACCAAGTCTCAGGTTAAAAAAATTGACTATTTGTTGCAGTTACATTCACAATAAGTGGTTTTCTTCTCCACCTACTCCAACTCTACTATACTCTGAAATCAGACTCATTTGTAGGAAGATGGATGGTCTTCTTTTTTTTTTTATATGTCACAAGTGCAGAGTCCATGATCTTCCTCCAGAAATTACACAGGTCTCTGACAAGGCTGCCTCATCCAACTACATTTCCCACGCAGCACTGTGAGAGTCCAACACGGAGCAATGCCAGTGATATGCTACCACCCTGTATACTGGGGGAACATATTTCAATCCAACTGCTCATCTATTACCCTGGCTTCCCCTCCAGGAAAGGTACCACCAACCACCGCAACTGGGTCACCGATCCATCCACTCCCTCCTTAAAGTATGGCACTGTCAAAAACCTGTTCTGTCTCAAGGGTACAGTACTTTGAGTGTTTTGAAAATGATGGAACATATGTCACATATAAGTTGGGTAGTTACTCAAAGAAAGCGAGCCATTTTAAATTACTAATTTTGTTTTTCTGAAATTGTAATGGAATTACTTTACTTCTTACTTCCTGAAAAAATAATCACATTACTAATTACTCTACTTTTACATTACAGTCTATACCCATGTACATTTGTATCAGTTGGAAAGTACAAGGCTGCGGTGGGTTGGCGCCCTGCCCGGGATTGGTTTCTGCCTTGTGCCCTGTGTTGGCTGGGATTGGCTCCAGCAGACCCCTGTGAACCCTGTGTTCGGATTCAGCGGGTTGGAAAATAGATGGATGGATGGAAAGTACAAGGATAGCACCCACATTTCCTTACACGTATTTTAGTAAGGATGAAAAACAAAGTATTCAGTGATCAAACAACTAGATGATTTCCAACTAGCAAGTAGGTCTTTAGTTAAAAATAAGGAATTCTTAATTAAAAAAATAACATACATTGGATTTTATAATTAAAAATAAAATGGACTTGAAGACATTCAAACATGAAGTTAGCAGAGAGTAGAATTATTACTAGTGTAGTGGCCAGCAGACAAGCACTTATTGATCAGGCAGTGTCAGCTACTAGCAGTGATTATTATTCAATAAAATCAATACACTCATTTATATTTGTCTTTCTTGTCTTTCTGCTCTTCAAGCTATCAAAAAGGTGTGCTGCATTCAAATCAAAAAGAAAGCACTAAACTTTGTAATTGATTGTCTTACATCGGGGCGGCACAGTGGCACAGTGGTAGCGCTGCTGCCTCGCAGTTAGGAGACCTGGGTTCACCTCCCAGGTCCTCCCTGTGTGGAGTTGGCATGTTCTCCTCGTGTCTGCATGGGTTTCCTCTGACAGTCCATAGACATGCAGGTTAGGTGCACTGGCAGTTCTAAATGCTTGGTGTGTGTGTGTGTGCCCTGTGGTGGGCTGGCGCCCTGCCTGGGGTTTGTTTCCTGCCTTGTGCCCTGTGTTGGCTGGGATTGGCTCCTGTGACCCTGTAGGGTTGAATAATGGATGGATGTCTTACATTGACTAACAATTCAGGTAAAGATTCTGTTACACAGATTTTTCTATATTTGTGTTAAAGAGATGTGACACACAAAATCAAAATGCCTGTCACGATACAACACTATATGTTATGACATATCCCAGGGTAAAGTGAACTATTATGGAATATCATAAAATGGAACATACCTACCCTTTATACAGTGGATATGGCACATTGTAAAATTCATTGTACTGTAATCATACACTAAAATAGCACATACTGTACAATGCAAACTGGGCAAGGGATGCAGATTGAGTAGCCAGACACACCTCTTCAAATGTTATGTAAAATGAAATGCCTGCAATTAGAAACATGAGTAAGGAACAAAAATTCAAAAACTCGGACAATATCTTCAGGTCAAATTTGACCTGGATTTTGTGTTTGGAATTAAAAAAGCTCCCTAAATTTCATTTGCTCAGGATGAAATTTTGTGATTTTTCAAATATTCCCTCCAATCAACTAAAATTAACAGATAATTTAACATCCCATAATTTTATACCGTTTTTAAAAAAATGTTTCATTTCAGGTGTTTAGTTTGTTCACAACCCATGCAAAGATCCTAAATAGCATATTTTCATCTCAGAAATATGAAAGGTTTTAGTAGAGTAACCTACAATTACAAAAATCAAGCATTTTCCAAATAGCTTCTTTAAACAGCTGGTACAATTTTTTAAGACTGCTATGTCTTTTGGGACAGTTCTGATCCACTATTTACTTTAATGAATTTTCCACTGCATTTAAGATATTTTGGTTGTTCGCAACCTATAAAAAAGATCCTTAAATGTCACCTCTTTTAAAAATTAGGATCAATAATAAATAAACTAGTTTTGAGGTGAAAAATCTGATGTGGGGTCAAATAAGGCCTAAAAGGCATGGCATATGAAGACATTGTGAGGGTTAAGTCGGCGATGTGACTGTAATGTGATTTCAAGAAAATAAACTGTAATACAGCACATAACAGTACTTTGTTACTGGGAAATGTAATTAGGTTACAATAACGCGTTAGTTTTTAATGTGTTACCACCTACTCTGCATATGACTTTGTCAGGAAGAACATTTACTAAGACTAGTTTGTATAGAATTTTTATATGGAATTTTTATATTTCTTGGTGTACTCCGGTTTTCCTTGATTGCTCAAAAAACATCTGGTAGATTAGTTTGAAATGCTAAACTGTCAAGAGTGTGTGTGATTAGGTGCCTCATCAAGGCCTGGTTCTTGCCCTACACCCAATGCTGCCAGGATAAGGCTTGCCTTCCTATTGACCCTACTGTTGGACTAAGTAGTGTGACAGATTAAGTGCTATTGCTCGCACCCTTGTACCCTCAGACCACACGTCAGACACCAGATAAAATCCAATTATTATTTATTATAATAATAATGTGCACAAAGCACGCTCCTCTCCACAATTCTCAATAAACAATCACAAATAACCAATCCTCCACTCCCAGACGCTTAGCCACCCTGCCTCCCAACTCAGCTCATTGTCTGGGAGCTCCCACAGTCCTTTTATATTCCCTGACCCAGAGGTGTTCCTGCCCAACAGTCCACAAGTCCTTATTCCTTCCGGGTCAGGGTAAATGGTCCCTTTCTTCAACCCGGGAGCACGTCGTTTCTTCCTGTCACGTGACCGTGACACACTCCCGGGTCATAGGGCACATAAGAGCCTACGAGCCCCCCTACAGCGACGCCTGGTCACCCCCAAGGTATCCAGCAGGGCTGTGTACAAACACTACATAGTCCATGATGCCCTGCTGGAACTCGGGCATGATCATGCTGTCGGGAGAGCTCCTCCTGGGGGCCTGGGGTTGAGGGCCGGAGTGAAATGCCGGCAATCCACCACAGTAGGTTTATATTGCTCTGTGTTGCTGCAGTGCGTATCAACAGCATTACAGGTTACATTTATAGAGCAAACAATTCATGAAATCAAGATAGAAAAACCTAAACAAGAAGATCTGCAATTGTGTACTTTAATTTTAAATTAAATTGTGACTCTCAGGACCAGTGATCTCCTTTGATGCCACGAAAGAAATGACCTTTTATCTTAATGTGCCAGTTCTCCTCTTTTGTGTGAAAAGGCGGTACCTAACTGAAGTCTATGGATGTTTTAAAAAGCTCGAATTTCCTTTTACATCATGGTTTTATTCTTTGATATTACATGTAGCTAATGAAATGTATAATGTATGAAGATGTGTTCTGACTAGTACTCTTAAATATCATAAATAATTTTTACGTAATTTGGACTGTCATTGTAATGGCCCTTAGCAAATCAATAGAATACATCAGTAAAATGAGTTTAGTAAACCAAGACAAGGAGAATCACATTGTTCCTAACATAAGATGCATAATTAATTGTTTACATCACTTTTGTGGTGGTAAAGTAAAAAGGTACATAACGTCTATAAAATTAGCAGTGAAATGCACCTTTCTAATTATTGTACATGTCCAAAAATGTATTACTGAATTTCTTTGGTTAATAAATAAATAAATGTCAGTTTCTGCATGAAAAAATATTCTGTATATTTCTGATGCTATTTATATTCCTAGTGTTAAAATTTTATACTGTGCAACATTTCAGTTACTTTTGAATTAACAGATTTGAGTTTATCTAGATAGGGATGTTGCTAAATTAAATATGTATGTTAATTTGCTTGATTTTGAAAACCTCAAGATACACATGAGATTAATCTGAATATCTTTTTGAATAAGTAATTATATTTACTTATTTGATGATGGTGCCTAGAAGGCATTAACCTAGAAATCTTTTCTTTTATTTTCTATGTATTATTAAATCATGCAAAAGAATCACTGTTAGTTTCTTATTTATTCATTAATCCAACCAACAGCTGCTCATAAGGATTTTATTATACTGAGACGTATTTATTTCAATACTATTGATTTACACTTAAGCCTCCAAAAGTTGCATGTCTGTCAAACTGAACTTTAGTTAAAACCTACATAAATATTGGGTATCCAGGAGCATTTTTTAAAGAAGGCCATATGAATATTTCAGTACATTCTTTAATTGGCCAAAGAGTAATTGTAAATGGAGAGAAAGCATGAAGAATATAAAGAATGGGCCACTTCCTGCTATCCAAAAGTAATCAATTTCCTCAGTAAATTAGTTTTTGATTTTCAGGACTATATTTTGAACAATGGCCTTTTGAAATATATCAGGTTCTATGGTACACACTTTATTTTGTGTTCAAACATAATTTCACACTTTGATGAATTGCAACTAAGGTGTACATGGTTATTAAACTCAATTATTTTTCTCAAAAACAAATATTCAAACTTCTTTGTCATTGTTTATTTTATAAAATGTTAAATGGAATAAAGTGCAAAAAAGATATTATTATGAGACCAATGCTCAGCTATACAAATGTACTTTATTAAACAGCATCACAGTGCATTTGTTCTAATGTAATTATTTTTGCATTTTCTACCATATTGTATGGAATTTTGCACTTTAATTTGTTAAACTGTGGTCATTGCTATTTTGTGAAAGTCCCTGCTTGCCCACATCCAAATTATTTATGTTTTCTGCTCCTGTTGCTGTCATGTGGATAAGAAGTCATGTGACATGCTATGTCATGACTCACATGCTATATAGGATGGAGACGCACATTCTCAAGCATCCTAATCTTAGGTCTTAGTGGTTGTTGTGGTTAACTGATACCAGACAATTTGGAATTTGTCTGTGATTTAACTTTTTTTGCTTTATCACTATCACGTCATACCTGTCCTGGGTATGGCCAGATCTCTGTAGGTGGATACACCTTTTATTGGTCTGGTTGGTCTGATGGCTGTCATACTCGGGGAGTAGCTGTTGCTGTAGTTGATTGGCTTCTTCATGGTGTCTGATGTCACTTCTGTCAACGAGCGTATTATGAGACTCAGATTATGGCACTCCCTGGGTGCCTTGTCTGTTGTCTCAGTGTATGCTCCGACCGTGGTGAGTGATGTCTTGGCGAGGGAAACATTTTATTTGCAGCTTCGCTCAGTGTTTGATGGGTGCCCATAAGGTGATACTCCTCTGGTCATGGGTGACTTCAATGCAGCCACTGGCACTGACAGGGCTGGCAATGAGGATTGTCTTGGTCCCCATGGGTCTGGTGACCGTGGCTCAATGTTCCTTGACTTTGCAAAAGGTCAGGGGCTGCAAATCGCTGGATCCTGGTTCCAGCACCCTGAACCGCATCGTTGGACTTGGTACTCCAATACTGGTGGTGTGGCGAAGGAGATCAATCACATCCTTGTGGGCAGACGCTTGAGGCTCTTGCAAAACTGCTGGGTCTACAGAAGTTTCTCAATTCTGACCACAGGCTTGTTGTTGCTATTCTTAGGATCCTGCTTAGGTCCAGTAGGTTACCACCTACTAGGAAAATGTGCCTGGACTTAGCCAGACTCCAAGACCAGGCTGTTTATAATGAGTTTGCATGCAGCTTGTGTGAGGAACTTTCAGATTTGCGTATGACTGCCGATCCTAATGTGATGTGGGAGACCTTCCATGACAAGACCCTGAAGGTTACTGAGGGTTGTGTTGGTGTTCCCGGTGTTCCCAGAAGGAGGTGTTTCATCTCGCAGGGCACCCTGGATATAATCGAGAGGAGTCGCAGCACACGGCTCAATGGCAACTCTGGTCTGTACCAGGAACTGAGAAGGATGGCTGTGAGGGCTCTAGGGGCAGATAAAGAGACGTTTGTTAGAGGAATCTGTGAGCAAGTGACACACCATCTGTGCTCTAGTGACCCATGTCCTGCTTACAGAGGAATCAAAGCATTACGCACATCTGAATCTGTTCCTCAGAGAGTCACAGTCGGGGCAGCTGATGGAACGGTCCTTACAGATGACACTGCAGTGGTGACTACTTGTTCAAAGCTGATCCTCTGGCTAGGACGTTGGATATCTCTGGGCCCAGGATTCTTGAGGCTGATCCTCCAATTAGCTGTGAACCACCCAATCTTACTGAGTGGTGGTGAACCAGCTGAGGGGAGGGAAGGCTGCAGGGATCTGTGGTATCCGGGCAGAACTTCTCCAGGCTGGTTGTAAGGCTGTCCTCCTGGCATTGCAAGCAATCTTTGCTTCCATTTGGGAGACTGGCATCATCCCAAATGACTGGAAAATGGGACTTGTCCCTATCTGGAAAGGGAAGGGTGATCACCTGGTTTGCAGCAACTACAGGGGGATAACACTGCTCTGTGCCGGGTTAGGTCCTTGCTAGGGTCGTCCTCAATAGGATCCGTGATCACTTGCTCACCTACCAGCGACCAGAACAGTCTGGTTTTACCCCTAAGAAGTCTACCATCCTGTCACTGAGGGTTCTCATGGAGCGCAAACACGAATATAGCTTCTTTGCAGCCTTTGTCGATTTTCACAAAGCACTTGACTCAGTTGTTCGAGCTGCCCTGTGGGACATCCTTAGGGTTCTCGGGATCCCCTCAAGGTTGCTGGATATCATAGCTGGCCTGTACACTGGTACTATGAGTGCTGTGCAGAGTAGAGGCAGGACCCCTATGTTTTTCCCAGTTGATTCTGGGGTTCGTGTGGTGGGCTGGCGCCCTGCCCAGGGTTTGTTTCTTGCCTTGTGCTCTGAGTTGGCTGGGATTGGCTCCAGCACACCCCTGTGACCCTGTAGTTAGGATATAGCGGGTTGGATAATGGATGGATGGATTCTAGGGTTTGTCAGGGGTGTGTTCTTGCTCCTACTCTGTTCAATGCTTGTATGGACTGGGTGTTGGGCAAGGTCGTGGGGTCCAGCGGCTGTGGGGTATCTGTTGGTGAAGAAAGATTCACGGATCTTGACTTTGCTGATGATGCTGTGATCTTCGGGGAGTCAATGGAAGCTCTCATCGGGGTGCTCAAGAGACTGAGCGAGGAGTCTGAGTGTCTGGGCTTGTGAGTGTCCTGGACAAAAACCAAGATCCAGGCCTTTAATGACCTCTTGGGCACAGCCATCACAAGTGTGTCTGTTTGTGGAGAGAGTATTAACCTTGTTGAGAGGTTTACTTACCTTGGCAGTGACATTCATGTCTCTGGTGACTGTTCCTATGAAGTCAGTAGATTTGGAGAGCATTGGAGGTCATGGAGTCGATTGAAAGGAGTGTGTGGCACTCCTGATATCTATGCAAGAGGACGAAGGTCCAAGTCTTTAGAGTCCTGGTGCTTCTTGTCTTGCTATATGGTTGCGAGACATGGATGCTATCCAGTGACCTGAGACGAAGACTGGACTTCTTTGGTACTGTGTCTCTCCAGAAAATCCTTGGGTACCATTGGTTTGACTTTGTGTGGAATGAGCGGTTGCTCATGTAGTCCCGAATGAGGCACATTACCTGCATTGTGAGGGAGCGTCAGGTACGGCACTATGGCCATGTGGCGCATTTCTCAGAGGGTGATCCGGCTTGTAAGATCCTCGTTGTTGGGGACCCGAGTGGCTGGACCAGGCCAAGGGGTCTCTAATGTAACACCTGGCTACAGCAGATAGAGGGTCATTTTCAGAAGGTGGGACTGGACCGTGTGTTTGCCTGGGGGGGTTGCAAACCAGGATCTCGAGTTGTTCTGTGGTGGGTGCGAAAACGCAGTGTACCAGTGCATGCTCCCCAACTTGACTTGACTTGTTCTTGTTTGACTCCATCAGTCTCTGCTCCTTGCCTATTTTATGTCTCAAATTTTTCCTGCTCTCATCCTCACCATATCATCTCTTGGTTTTACTGTGCCACTCTAATTTTCCATTTTGACATTCATTTATATCTTTGTGCTCCTTATAGCATTACAATGGAAGAGAAGAACAGCATATCCTGCTAATACACACACATCAGTTGAAAAAACCATTAAATTAAAAAATGACATACACAGTTGTTGAGGTTACCAGAATAGGGATTATTTATCTGAAGGTGGTTTGACAGTTTAGGGACCTAGCAAAATGGCAGTCTTCTAATAGATTACTCTGCTGGAAAGCACTTTGAGTAGTGAGAAAAGTTTTATATAAATGTAAAGAATTCTTATTTTTACTCTGATTCCTGTTTGTCCCAGGAAAACTTGAGAAGTCTGCTAAAATGCCATTAACAAATATTGGTACCCTTTGAAAAATAAAAGCAAAATGTGGGAAAATGTCTTTGTTTATCCTCTTAATCATTCTTTCAAAGTATCAACCAAAATCAAATCTTTAATTGAAGTAAACTAATTGAAAGGAAAATTAAAGTCTTACCATTAAACACATATTTTTCTCAGAAATGTGTCTTTCTCAATTTTTGGCACCCCTTCATTTAATACTATGTGCAGTCCCTTGACAAGATAACAGGAGTCTTCTACCTGTCACACACGTGTGCTTAGGAAGCAGTCAACAAGTGAGTGAAATATCACGAGAGAAGGGGTTGATATACGGTACTAACGCATTTCCGTCTCTCTCATCAGACAAAAAAAAGAAATATAAAGTACCTTCCATACTTCTGGGTTCCCAAGAAATGTGCCCAACCATCACTTCCTCCTCTGACTCCCAAGGACCACGTCACTTCTGGCGGCCTTACCATGAAGTCACTTCTGGCGCCCTTGCCTTGGCATCACTTCTGGTGCCTTCGACACAACATCACTTCCGGTTCTTTCCTGACGACCTCACTTCTGGTACCACATCACTTCCGGCTTCCAAAGATGACGTCACTTCTATCTGACAGCCATGACGTCATCTCCTGCCAACTCACTTCCGTCCACCATTTTTACTCTGTATAAAAACACAATTTTTCTGATGTATGTTGTTGAATGACTGTAAGTTAATTTAGCCACATTTCTGGCTTTTTTGGCATTCCTTGTCCTTTGGACATTATACAGGGATGGTCCCCGACTCTTTTTTGTTGTTATGGAGTACTATTTTCATTAAAACCAAGCTTAAAGAGGTTGGAGAATACATGGCAAGGAATCAGGTTTCGAGGTCCACAGCTCATCCCTCCAGAGTTTTCAAAGCAGGTCAGAGAATGCAGATGGGATGGCAAAATTGTGATTTTGTGGTTGCTGAACCATTTTTGTGTTTATTTTGAGGTGTGCTTTGCATCATCGTCGTACAGTTAGAGCGTACATTGAAGAGGCTGTTGAGTGCACAACTGATTACATCAACTTCTGTATGGACATTGTAGTTCCAGTAAGAACAGTACGCTGCTATGCTAACAACAAGCCATGGATTACAAGTGACATCAAAGGCCTTTTGAACCAGAACAAAAGGGCTTTTAAAGGTGGTGATCAGCATGATCTCAAGTGCGTGCAGAAGGAACTCCGAGTCCAGCTCAGGGCGGCAAAAGAGCAGTACAGGAGAAAGCTGGAGCAGAAGTTGCAGAACAATAGCATGAAGGAAGTGTGGGATGGGATGAAGATTATCACTGGCTGCAGCTCGAAGCAGGGTGCCGCCATCGAGACAGACGTGGAGAGAGCAAACCAAATGAACAACTTCTTTAATAGGTTTGATCACCCTAACCCACTCTCACCTCAGAGTACTGCATCCTCCAACCATCCTTCTGCTGATACCAGCATAGGTGAGACATCCCCACCCACAATTACAGCAGCCCATGTAAGCAGAGAGCTGAAAAGACTTTGTGCTGGCAAAGCAGTGGGTCCAGATGGTGTATCACCACGATTGCTGAAGGCCTGTGCGTTGGAACTGGGGAGTCCTCTACAGCGCATCTTCAACCTGAGCCTGGAACAGGGGAGAGTCCCAAGGCTTTGGAAAACATCTTGTATCACTCCTGTCCCAAAGGTATCACGTCCTAGTGAGCTGAATGACTTCCAGCCTGTTGCTCTAACGTCACATCTGATGAAGACCATGGAGCGGCTGCTGCTTCACCACCTGAGGCCACAGGTCCGCGACGCCCTCGACCCTCTGCAGTTCGCATACCAGGAGAAGGTGAGAGCGGAGGATGCCATCATCTATATGCTACACCGATCCCTCTCCCACCTGGACAGAGGCAGTGGTGCTGTAAGAATTATGTTTTTGGACTTCTCTAGCGCCTTCAACATCATCCAACCTCTGCTTCTTAGAGACAAGCTGACTGAGATGTGAGTAGACTCACACCTGGTGGCATGGATTGTGGACTATCTTACAGACAGACCTCAATATGTGCATCTTGGGAACTGCAGGTCTGACATTGTGTTCAGCAATACAGGGGCACCGCAGGACTGTACTTTCTCCGGTCCTGTTCAATCTATATACATCAGACTTCCAATATGACACGTGCAAAAGTTCGCTGATGACACTGCTATTGTGGGCTTCATCAGGAGTGGGCAGGAGGAGGAGTACAGGAAGCTAATCAAAGACTTTGTTAAATGGTGCGACTCAAACCACTTACATCTTAACACCAGCAAAACCAAGGAGCTGGTGGTGGATTTTAGGAGGCCCAGGCCCCTCATGGACCCTGTGATCATCAGAGGTGACTGTGTGCAGAGGGTGCAGACCTATAAATATCTGGGAGTGCAGCTGGATGACAAATTGGACTGGATTGCCAATACTGATGCTCTATGTAAGAAAGGTCAGAGCCAACTATACTTTCTTAGAAGGTTGGCATCCTTCAACATCTGCAGTAAGATGCTGCAGATGTTCTACCAGACGGTTGTGGCGAGTGCCCTCTTCTACGCGGTGGTGTGCTGGGGTGGCAGCATAAAGATGAAACACGCCTCACGCCTGGACAAACTTGTTAGGAAGGCAGGTTCTATTGTAGGAGTAAAGTTGGACAGTTTAACGTCTGTGGCAGAGCGACAGGCATTAAGCAAACTCCTGTCAATCATGAATACATCCACTGAACAGTGTCATCTCCAGACAGAGGAGTAGCTTCAGTGACAGACTTTTGTCACTGTTCTGCTCCACTGACAGACTGAGGAGATCGTTCCTCCCCCACACTATGCGACTCTTCAATTCCACCCGGGGGAGTAAATGCTAACATTACTCAGTTATTGTCTGCTTTTTTTCTTTTTATTTTTTTCATTTTTTTTTTTCATTTTTATTACTATTTAATTTAATATTGTTTCTTTGTATCAGTATACTGCTGCTGGATTATGTGAATTTCCCCTTGGGATTAATAAAGTATCTATCTATCTATCTACAGGAAGATCCAGCCTTGGCCCAAGTTAAGTTTGCTGGCAGAGGCATTCAGGATTTTATTTAATATCTGCAGATACTTGGTGTAATATATGATACCATGTATCATAACAAGTTGTCCAGGACCTTTGGATGGAAAACTGCCCTACAACATCAAATATACAACACAATACTTCATAGAGTGAATGAAGTACTTTTGCATGCTTCTTTTCTAAACCAACCTCTGGTGTCTATTGCTAAAAAGCAAATTTTTTTGTCTCATCTGACCGTAAAACTTGGGTCCATTAAAAGTTTCACTAACATCTAACAAACTGTAGACGCTTGAATTTGTTGTTTGACGATTTTTTTTTTCTTAACATGTGGTTATGTTGGTGGTATCTAACGGTAGTCTTGGAGACTAGGAGACGAGGGTGCGTTAGTGTGTTTCGCACCTCAGTTAGTGCAGGTACTGGCTGGCTACTCCACATTCACATGCAGACGTGGGCGGGTATATCATGAGCCTCCATACTGCTGCGGAGGGAGCAGCTCCTCACACCTGCACCCAATTAGGTAGCAGATTTAAAAAGAGGCTGCATGGGTCAGAGGAGGAGAACAGAGGAAGGGGCATTACAGAAGAGGTTCAAGGGAGAAAGAATGGAGAGCAAAAGGTGAAGACCTGTGAGAGCATTCCTGGGCAGGATGAGCCAGCCACCTAGGGACAAAAGACAGCATGACTGTGGGCACCATGAAGGAGCATAGCCATTCCAGGGGCAGGTTTGTCCCACTGGCTAACTGAGTGGAGTGGGTGGAAGCATGGAGGTATGTGCCCAAAAAATAGAAGCCTTTTATTTCTCTCTGCACCAGCCTTTGTAAAGTTTTGCTACCTGTAAAAGATATCGCTGAAGGGATATAAGCAGACACACAAATCTGGTGAATCATGTCTTCTTGGTATCTTGTTGTCACTTGAATTTTTTGTTATTTAGTTTTATTCTTGAAGAAAAGCATACTTGTTTCATTATAATTTGCGAAAGTGCTTATTTTATATTCCAGTAACTACTTGAATGAGATCAAATCTGTGTGCCTCTCTTGCGCACACACACACACATTCATACATGAAAACATCACTATTTGAAAACGCTATGGCATTTAAACATGAGTTGTCATTTGAACATGTTTTTTTTCAATTTTGCCTGTACTCCACGGTATGGTGCATGGTACTGAAAATACAGACAGACTTCTTCTTTTTGGGTGCATAAACCATCAGCATGGCACTGCCAGATCTAAACACTAGTGTGCTGAATTGCTCGCATACTAAAGTGACTTTAGCTGTAGGTGGAAGTCCCATTTTAATTACGGTGCCAAGTAAAGTTGTATTGTGGCGCAGCAGTCTATTACCCAGAGAAAGCACTGTGAAGAAGCTATCTGTTGTTACGGTGGTCATCACTGCTCTTGTGAAAAGAATGGCGATAAATGCCATCAACTCAGAGAGGGAGAGGCAAGTTCTTTGTAACACGTGAACGTCACAGACAGAATAAAACTGAATAATAAAAAAGTGCTAACTTTTACAAGCAGACAAAATTTAAACTGGGTGTTACAGACTCAAATCAAGTGTATGTTTTTATTACATTATACTAATAATAATAGCAGTTCACTACACAAAACGTGGAGCACTCGGACTCAAACTCGGAACCTTTTGGTTATAAGGCAGCAGTGCTTACCTCTGCACCATCCAAGAATACATATGAATTTTGTTTCGATTGACATTTGAGCTTAAGTTTTTAACTCATTGACAGCAACATGTAAATTGAAAGATTTTTATTTCTTTGGTTATATTCTTGAATAAAAGTGCACATGTCTATTTAATGTTTGGACTAAAGTCTTCACATATTATACACATCACATCATTATTAGTATAAAATCGAAAAAGTTTTTATTTTAGGTATGTGTTCAGCATTTCTTGCCTCATATTTTGTGTCATCCTACACTTACCCAGATCTTTGTAGACACGGATCACACATGAAATTTATGTATTCGAAATAATGATATATTATTTTCCCAATACAACTCCAGGCATCTCACACCACAATAAAGAGACTTGAGCTGGGAGAACTTCAGCTCCATCTTGGGGTTTTGGCTGGGGGGAGATGGGATAGCAGGCTGCTTGTGCTGAGTGTCATATTTGGAAAACAAAAGACGCTGAGGTGGAGAGGTGTGAAGGAATATAAGGTGGCCCAGGATTACAGATTTTTTCATAGGCTTGGGGGATTCTAGTGTTAAAGAAATCAATACATAAATAAATAAAAAAATAAATAACATAACATAAATATACATACACTTTGGTCTGAACACGCACCGGAATGACTATAGGGTGGTCCAAATCTAATTATGCAATTTTCATTACGCTATAACTTAAGTTTATTACATAGAAAATCACCCGAAAAATCCCAGACCATCGAGAAGTGTGTGAACTGACAACATGAAGAATCGTCTTCGGGTCGAACTGGAATTGTCCCTGCATAAATCAAAGTCATCCAGATGATCTGGATCTGCACAATTAGATCTGGACCACCCTGTAGAGAGCAAGAAAATTGAAATGAAATAAAAGTTTTGACTTGAAGCATTATGCAGATGTATTGTTGTTCTCCTTGCAATTATTTTACTTCAGTTATAAGTTAGACTTTTGTTAATTTTGAATACAAAAGATATGAAAAACCCAAAGAGGAACGTGAAAGGATAAAACTGCACCTTGACTTGAAAGGGCAGAGAAGGACAAAGATGGTGCAAAACTGGAGCATAAGTACTTAAGTCCCTTAAGGTTAAAAAGTCTGACCAGCATCATGGGTACAAACAAATTTATTAAGTATTATTTAGTTATAGCAGTTATTGAACCAACAAAAGACATACAATTTTTACAAAATCAAAAGCAATAATCGATAATCCAATAAATTATCTGAAGTTGTTTTGCAGAGGCTGGTATACTCTAAACTGTTATGGCTTAACACTAGAATCCCTAAAGCCTGCAAAAATATTGGTAATGCCAGGCCACTTTCATTTTACTTATGCCTCTCATCACTTCAGTAAATGCGCACTGATTTGCCTTTGCTTTGCAAAAGTGTCAACTGGCCTCAGGCAGGCAGCCTGCTATCCCATCCCACACCGAGGCAGGTGAAGTCAGACACAAAATACTCACAGCTGAAGTTTGTGTATCTGGGAGGGAGGTGTCTGGAATTGTATAGGAAAATAATATCCCATTATTTGAAATACACAGATTTCATGTGTGTTCTGTGCCTACAATGATCTTTGTGAATGTAGGATGCCATTTTTTGAGAGGCGAGACATGTTGACCACATAACTAAAACAGAAAATGTTTTCATATGTTATAGTAATAATGGCAAAATGTTGGTGAGAAGTGTGTTGTGTGAAGGTTGAAGTCCAAATATGAAATACTTTCACTAAAGGTATAACAAAACAAGCATGCTTTTATTCAAGAATGCATCTGAAGAAAAAGAAATTATTCAATATACATGTTACTGTCAATGTGTGAAAACTGAAGCCCAAATATCAATCAATGCAAAGTAAAGATGTTTTCATGTATGTGCAAGTTTGTGTCTTTTACAGTGGAAATGGGGTAACCTCACATATACTGTATCTGCTTCACTGGTGCAGGGACAAGAACTGCTGCTCCATAATCAAGAGGTTGCTGGTTTGATCCATGGGTCCTTCCTGTATTAGCAGTTTTAAATGATGGGATGCTGTTATTGTTACTATTATATAATAAAAACACATTTGATTTGCCTCTCAAAAAATCAGCAGAACAAGTGTTCTTTTATTTAAGAATAAAACTGAATAAAAACCTAATTTAAAAAATCGCACATAAAAAGCACACTTATTTCGTTACACCACGTCTTTATTTGAAAACTAACAGTGTCAGAATGGGAAGGAGCATGAACATGACAGAGAATAAAACTGAATTAAAAAAACTAACTTTTACAAGTATCATAACTTTACACAGGCTGTTAAGGCTCTAACTTATGTGCGATTTTTGTTTTTTAATTCGGAGATTCTATTGTTAAACCTTTTTTCGTGGCCATGATACTATTCCTTAATTAAAGGTTTGATAACCAAAACAGTGTATCTCCTATGAAACATTTCTTGAGTTTTAAGTTATTTTATTTCAGTAAGCATAATGCATAACTGACATGATTAATATGTTTCTAAGTCAAAGGAAAAAAAATCTAAATTTCATTAATGTAAACCTAAATTCATCAAAAACCATCCTGGAAAACTTTATTTAGAAAAGAATGAAAAAGGAAGGAGCATTAGCCAGGAAACAATGGAAGGAACACTGGTCGTATTTTCATTATTGTACACTAGTTAAACTCCTGGATTGGACTAATGATAATGATAAATGCTTTTTCTTTGTATTTTGATCAAACAGGTGTGGCAAGCACAACACACTTTCTAGCAATATGTTTTGAGGAAAGCAGTTGGAGATACTGCTCCTGTTGTACCAAGTAATACAGTCATAAAAAAAATGAGCCTAGTTTTATTTTGTTAGATTGAAAACAAAGAAGAATTGCATTTTTTGGTTAATAAAATAAAAAAATATGATTTTTTAATTTTTTGGGGGGTTTCGTAGGAAAAAAAAGGTGAGAGTAGCTGTGGTAAAATTAAACAAAAAGGTCCTATGGATAGGGTAAAGTCAACTTTTCAAAATAAACGTTAAAGCACTTACCTGTTTAAGCCATTAGGTGCAGGGTGCGCTTTCGCAGTCATTATAACTTTACAATACAATACAGTTTATTTTTGTATAGCCCAAAATCACACAGGAAGTGCCGCAATGGGCTTTAACAGGCCCTGCCTTTTGACAGCCCCCAGCCTTGACTCTCTGAGAAGACAAGGAAAAACTCCCAATAAAACCTTGTAGGAAAATGGAAGAAACCCTCGGGAAAGGCAGTTCAAAGAGAGACCCCTTTCCAGGTAGGTTGGGCGTGCAGTAGGTGTCAAAAGTAGGGGGTCAATACAATACAATATACACAACAGAACAATTCCTTAAGACAGCATAATAAAAATTTTAGAATTACGGTTTAACAGTAGATGATATGACATAATTAGGTTTCGATATTTTTAGAGTCCTGGAGACCTCATCCATCTAGCTGCATCTCCATTTGGCCATGCCACGGCTGAAACATTGCTCATGAAAGGACCCTCTTTCCCATGATTCCTGTGATCCTCCATCAGGGATGACTTTACCATAGGCAGGCAAACAACTTGGCAGGTGGGCGTGGCACCAATGGCCACATTTGGGTACCGAGAAAAGAAACAGAATAGGTGAGGGTTAGTATTCAAATATAATTATCATGTTACTTATGTTATAGTGCTAATGACTAACAACAGAGATGCAGTATGTACAGTTAATCAGCAGCTCTAGTCAGGATATGCTAAACTGAAGTAGTGAGTCTTCAGCCGGGATTTAAAGGCTGAGACCGAGGGGGCATCTCTTATGGAAGCAGGAAGACCATTCCACAGTTTAGGGGCCCTGTAACTAAAAGCTCGACCTCCCACTGTTATTTTATTAATCCTTGGAATCCTAAGCAGACCGGCATCTTGAGATCTTAATGTGCTCAGGTTTGTAAGTCATGATAAGTTCAGACAAGTAAGCGGACCTTGGCCATTTAATGCTTTATATGTTAAAAGGAGGATTTTGAAATCTGCCCTAAATTTAACTGGGAGCCAGTGTAAAGATTTAAGAACTGGGGTTATGTGTTCATATTTTCTTGTTCTTGTAATAATTCTTGCAGCGCATTTTGGATTAACTGGAGGCTGTATAGAGAACAGTTTGAACAGCCAGTGAACACCGCATTGCAGTAGTCAATCCTACTAGAGATAAATGCATGAATTAATTTCTCACAATCCTGTTTATTTAGAAAGCGCCTTAATTTCCTAATATTTTTAAGATGGAAAAACAGGTTTTGGACGACTTTGTAATATGCGCTTTAAATGACATGCTAGAGTCAAAGATAACTCCTAGATTGCGGGCTGATTCAGTAAAATTAATTGGGATTCCAACTGAGTTAAATGACGACAAAATATTGCTGTGATCAGCGTCATTCCCTCCAACAATTAACATCTCTGTTTTATCTGTATTTAAAGACAAGTAGTTCTCATTCATCCATTCCTTTAATTCACTAACACAACTAATTAAAGACAACATCGGAGAAACTTCATTTGATTTAAATGAAAGGTATAACTGGGTGTCATCTGCATACGAGTGAAAATTAACATTATGTTTCCTAATGAGAGATCCCAGTGGAAGCATGTAAAGTGAAAACAGTAAAGGTCCCAGTACTGAGCCCTGCGGACACCATATTCAACTTCTGTGTATAATGATGGAGTACTGTCAGCACATTTCTGTACATACTGGAATCGATTTGATAAATAAGAACTGAACCAAGCGAGCACGGGCCTGTAAGTCCAACATCGCTTTCTAGCCTGTGCAGTAAAATAGAATGGTCAATGGTGTCAAACGCTGCACTTAAGTCCAACAACATAATTACAGTGGAATTTCCTTCATCAGAGGATATCAGAATGTCATTTACAACCCGTGTTAGTGCCGTTTCTGTACTATGACCAGTGCGAAAGCCAGACTGGAATTTCTCAAATAAATTGTAATGCGTAAGGTGTGACTGAAGCTGACTGGCGACTACTTTCTCTAGTATTTTAGAGAGAAATGGTAAATTTGAAATAGGCCTATAGTTATTTAGTATGTGTGGGTCTAGGTCTGACTTTTTAAGTAAAGGTTTAATGACTGACACTTTTAGTGCATCAGGTACTGTGCCATGCAATAATGAACTATTGATAATGTTTAGAATTGGTGCTACAAGAACATCCATTGCACTTTTTACTAGTTTTGTTGGCACTGGATCTAGGGAACAAGTAGTGGGCTTCATTTTAAATTAAAGTTACGACTTCCTGGTGAGTTACAGGATTAAAATTATTAAAGTGCTGAATGCAATGTGAGACAGGGTCTGCTAAGCTAGTATTTGGTTTGTACTGTGATGCTGAGATCTGGGATCTTATATTTTTAATTTTCTCATTGAAGAAGTTCATAAAGTCTGTACTGCTAATATCTGTTGGTATTTTGCACTGTTGATCTGAATTCCCATTTGTTAATTTAGCCACTGCTCTAAAAAGTACCCTAGGATTTTTATTATTGCTATCTATAAATGTAGAATAGTATTCTGAGCGAGCTTTAAAGAGGGCCTTTTTATATTTATTAACACTCTCTGTCCATGCAATTTGAAAGACATGTAGCTTTGTTGTTCTCCATCTGCGCTCCAGTTTTCGACACTCTAATTTAAGAGCTCGAGTGTTTTCATTAAACCAGGGAGAGTTTCTATGTGCTTTGATTACTTTTGTTTTTAGGGGAGCCACTGTGTCCAGTGAACTTTGTCTTCAGCAGGTTCACGCAGCGGGATACCACTGAGTCTGTGGTGTGGTTTGTATAGCTTTTTTTCATTCAGTATACCAAACAGAGGCTTGTGCCTTATTTTGTAAATTTCTTGTGTATATTATAGATATCACCTATTGTAGCTTTATTTTGGTGGAGGTATTTATATTTATTTAGATTTTGGGTTTTGGTGCACTTTGTTTTTGTTCTTGTATATACACTATGTGGACGCTAGGGGTCGCTGTTGCCCCATTGAACACACCAGACAGACATCCCAGACACAATTATAAAAGCACCAGAAGAATAATCTTTAATGATTCTCGAATAAAGTGCACGAAGCACCACATCCTTCACAATTCTTCAATAAATAATCAATAATCACAAATAACAACAATACAACCCTCCACTCCCAGCAGCTTAGTCACCCAACCTCCTAACTCCGGCTGTCTTGCTGGGTTTCCCAAAGTCCTTTAAATAGTCTAAACCCGGAAGTATTCCATCTTCTCTTCTGGATTAATGCCACATCATCATCTTTATGCAGTCCGGAAGTACTGCGGGCTTCCGTCCTTGTGACTCCAAAGTACTTCCAGGTTACTATTATCGTAATAATAGGAGTCCCCAGGTCCTTTTTGAGCTCCCCCTGACGGCACCCACAGCACCCAACGGGGCTAAGGAAATGAACTCGATGTCCCAGGATGCTTTGAGGGGATCCTGGGAACATTGCTGTCCAGGGGAGCTGCCATCTAGCGACCTGGGGGATGCAGTGCCCTGAAAAGCCTGCTCTTCTTCCTTCTTTTCTTTCAGGGACGTCCCGGCCATACTGAACATCCAGGCGACTATGACAACTGTTTATTTTCTTGCAAATATTTTTGGCATTCTTTGAGTCTTTATTATGTGTGCAGTTTCTTCCCGAACTCCTTTTCTTCATTTAGGAACACTACCATTTTTGTGTATATACATCTTTGTCTTTATTTTTCATTTTTGGGGAATGGAAACTTCACTATATATATTGCTCACTATTTTTGACTGGGACCTTAATTTTGTTGTTTTGTTGCATCTGTAAATAACCCCACTGTTGTTTTGGAAATACCACCTTTTTGTGTCTGTGTCTCCATATCTGACTTCTCACAAATCTGATACCGGTCGGTCCTGCGCTACAAGACGCCCCCCCGTGTGGTCTGGCGCCAACCTTGCCATTACGCGGGATGTCACAGTAGGTGCTGCAGAAAATAATGAGCACGTGAGTTTTTTCTGTTTGTTTAATTTTTGGGATTCACTTGAGCTACCCACCTCAATTAACATCTGCAGCTTAGTTTCCTATTTGTGTCACCATCCATGTCTCCCGATGACGGTACCCCACTTATGATGAGTTGGCTGATAGGTCTCCTGGTGGCTCCTTTGATGTTTGTTTGGCAAAACAAAAATGAGGTGCTGTAAATACATTATGCCAATTCTTTCCACTACTTTATCTCCTCTGTACAGTCAGCTTATCCTATGCCAACCAGTTATTGCCACATGGTTGCCTGCATTATGTGCCATTGGTGTCTGCTTCTTGTTGTTCCCTCCTTCTCCATTGTGAATATATCTTACTAGCCTTTATAACAACATTTCAGTGAGCATCTAGAAGTCACCTATGTTTTTTCTGCTTAAAAGCAATTTTCACACCATAAACTACAGCTTGATGTTATATAGAAAATATAAGATGAATAAAAAATGGCAAGCTATACTGAGGTAATGATGAGTTATAAAAAAACCTCAGTGTAAGGATTCTCTTTTTATATTTTCATCATCTTCATTAGTTCTTAAATTCTCCATTTATACTTTATTTGTCTGTTCTTTTGTAATTAAAATGAAAGATAAAACCTGTCCCAGAAAATAATTGCAAGACCACCCCTAGTTCAATAAAATGGCGTGCATTGTCATAGGTTTAGAATTTTAAATGCTCATCTTTTATGTTTATGTACTAAGCTGAGTAACATTTCCTACTCTACCCTTTACTATTTAATTTTAAAGTGACCCAAGAAGTTGACGACTATCCTGAAGGGCAACTAATGCACTATGAGACAAGAAACCAATATACTCTGCACGGATTAGGATCTGGCTGCACAAATCCTTTCATTATTCCAGGACACAAAATTGCTTTCATGCATTTGCTTGGCATTTTGTTTCTATTTTCATTTTTTCTACAGAGAACAACCATCTTTCTGTAATGGATAAGCAGACCAGAGGGCCAGATGCCAGTGATCCTATTACAGTCAACTGGTTGTTGCTACCTTCTACATCAAACTATAGCCAGAAGCAATTTTGTCACTTTGAATGTTTTTCCTGTGTAAAGGTAGGATTACTCAAAACACGTCTAAGCAGTAATGATTACTTTAATACTGGAATGCTACTTTTCAGACAACAAAATAATATGTACACCTACCATTTGAAACAACTATTAGCAAATAAGATTGTGTTTAGCTGAGCTCTTTCAGGTAAAGAAGAAAATATCACCGGACTATTGTATTGTTTATATAATGGGTCCTCAACTGTGGTATTAGCGGGCTCCAGTGGCTTCAGGTTTTCATTCTATCCCCTTTAATTAGTTTTTCCTGTTTTTCCTGCTAATTAACTTCTTTTGAATTAATTTTAATTGAATTGTTTTTTTTAAGATTTGTTCCCCTGAATTTCTTCATCACTTCTCTGAATTGCTTCATTTCTTTCCTTAAATGGCACCCAAACAGAAATTAAATGTGAAATGAGTGAGCCAACAGAAGACTGACTAAGTCGGCCTGAAACGCCAACCAATTTCACTCCAACCAGTTGGAGTTTAGGTCGCAGAGTCTTGTTGTTAATTAAACCCGTTCTTTAAGTCCACGGTTTGTTGCTGTTCTCATTGTGCAATAGCATCCAAATTGTTAATTTTCTCTTTTCTAAGAGCACTGTTCAAATGTTTTGGGGAACTAAGCAGATCAGCACTCCTGAGACTTTCACCTTTCTTTACTTTCAGATATTGTATAATAGACACAGTTTGCTGGTCAGTGTTTTAGTTTATTTTGCATCATATATATATATATATATATATATATATATATATATATATATATATATATATATATATATATATACAGTGGTGTTAAAAACTATTTGCCCCCTTCCTGATTTCTTATTCTTTTGCATGTTTCTCACACAAAATGTTTCTAATCATCAAACACATTTAACCATTAGTCAAATATAACACAAGTAAACACAAAATGCAGTTTTTAAATGATGGTTTTTATTATTTAGGGAGAAAACAAATCCAAACCTACATGGCCCTGTGTGAAAAGTAATTGCCCCTTGTAAAAAATAACCTAACTGTGGTGTATCACACCTGAGTTCAATTTCCGTAGCCACCTCCAGGCCTGATTACTGCCACACCTGTTTCAATCAAGAAATCACTTAAATAGGAGCTGCCTGACACAGAGAAGTAGACCAAAAGCACCTCAAGCGCTAGACATCATGCCAAGATCCAAAGAAATTCAGGAACAAATGAGAACAGAAGTAATTGAGATCTATCAGTCTGGTAAAGGTTATAAAGCCATTTCTAAAGCTTTGGGACTCCAGCGAACCACAGTGAGAGCCATTATCCACAAATGGCAAAAACATGGAACAGTGGTGAACCTTCCCAGGAGTGGCCGGCCGACCAAAATTACCCCAAGAGCGCAGGGACGACTCCTCCGAGAGGTCACAAAAGACCTCAGGACAACGTCTAAAGAACTGCAGGCCTCACTTGCCTCAATTAAGGTCAGTGTTCACGACTCCACCATAAGAAAGAGACTGGGCAAAAACGGCCTGCATGGCAGATTTCCAAGACACAAACCACTGTTAAGCAAAAAGAACATTAGGGCTCGTCTCAATTTTGCTAAGAAACATTTCAATGATTGCCAAGACTTTTGATGAAATACCTTGTGGACTGATGAGACAAAAGTTGAACTTTTTGGAAGGCAAATGTTCCGTTACATCTGGCGTAAAAGGAACACGGCATTTCAGAAAAAGAACATCATACCAACAGTAAAATATGGTGGTGGTAGTGTGATGTTCTGGGGTTGTTTTGCTGCTTCAGGACCTGGAAGGCTTGCTGTGATAGATGGAACCATGAATTCTACTGTCTACCAAAAAATCCTGAAGGAGAATGTCTGGCCATCTGTTCATCAACTCAAGCTGAAGCGATCTTGGGTGCTGCAACAGGATAATGACCCAAAACAAACCAGCAAATTCACCTCTGAATGGCTGAAGAAAAACAAAATGAAGACTTTGGAGTGGCCTAGTCAAAGTCCTGACCTGAATCCAATTGAGATGCTATGGCATGACCTTAAAAAGGGGGTTCATGCTAGAAAACCCTCAAATAAAGCTGAATTACAACAATTCTGCAAAGATGAGTGGGCCAAAATTTCTCCAGAGCGCTGTAAAAGACTCATTGCAAGTTATCGCAAACGCTTGATTGCAGTTATTGCTGCTAAGGGTGGCCCAACCAGTTATTAGGTTCAGGGGGCAATTACTTTTTCACACAGGGCCATGTAGGTTGGGATTTTTTTTCTCCGTAAATAATAAAAACCATCATTTAAAAACTGCATTTTGTGTTTACTTGTGTTATATTTGACTAATGGTTAAATGTGTTTGATGATCAGAAACATTTTGTGTGACAAACATGCAAAAGAATAAGAAATCAGGAAGGGGGCAAATAGTTTTTCACACCACTGTATGTATATGTATATATATATATATATATATAAATATATATATATATATATATATATCGTGTTTGATATCATTACAATACAAAATGGCAATTTTATAAAGAGGATGAAATGGAGATGGGAAGTGAGTTGGCAGGAGATGACATCAAAACTGTGGGAGGAATACAACATCAATTGTTGACCGGAAGTGATGAGGTAACAGTAGTGATGTCATCAGAAGGAACCGGTAGTATTGTCATATGGAAAGGCCAGATGTAACGTCATCTGGAAGTGCCGGATGTGACGTTTTTGGCGGCCATCTTTGGAACCTGGAAGTAAATATTCATTTTTCTTCTTTTTGTCTGATGAAACGAAAGAGAGAGAGACACTATTACCGCATGTCAACACCTCGTTTCGCGATAGTTCGCTCACCTTTGGGCTTGTTGACTGCCTCCTAAGCACAAATGTGTGACTATATATATGATTGCTACAAGAATCCTCCAATTCTTATCTTCAGGCTTGAAAACATGAACTAACACATTGAGAGTTTGCTGCCATCTGCTGTATCAAGAATCTTGTCCATGCCAGTCAGCTTTCATTGTCTGCTGATTGTTCTCATCATTGACATATTTCTGAACTTTCACATTATTTGGTCCCTCATACTGTGCTTCACCTGCACTTCCCTGCTGTATTCATAATTTTTGGTTAAACTTTAGCAGCTGCTTTAACAATAAAGCCAACTAAAAGTATCTTTCAAAGAGAACTTTTCCTCCTTCATAAATATTAACATATCTTGAGCAGTATCTTCATCTATTACCTTTTTATCAGTATTTTGTCTCATCACAGAGGCTGGAAATGACAGTTCCCTCATCAGAACTTTCCCATTTTTGTATTATTGTTTTTATTTATTTCTATTGATGTGAGATTACAGTAAATTGTAAGACTTGCAGTCAGGATGTCCATAGATGTAATTGTACCTTATGGACGACATTTGCTTTAGATGGTATTTTTTTTCTGAAATGTGTTTTGACTGGATTAGTTTTGAATTGTCTTTTTTATTGTTATTACCGTAACTGAATAACATTTTGTCTCCTTGGAAGCTGGTATAATGCAGAGAGGTTCTAAATACTGATTATATTTATTTCTCAAAGATTGAGAGCTAATAACGTTTTCCAAATATTACTCAGTATTTTAGCAGCCCAGCCCGTGCATTGATTCCATGCACCTCTTAGTGTTCTGTGCACTGCAGAGTTGAGTTAACCTCTGTGTAGCTGTGTTTTCCCAAAATTGCTCAAGTTCAGAAGCTCTGGCATATAAAATGGGATCCAGCAAAAGCCGACGCATTGAAATGATTCCACAAACAAAATATCTAAATTTTTAAAAGCTTTAGGAAAAATTGATATAGCAAAAAATATATCAAAAAGAGAAAAGTTCTTGTTAAGAAAAGTTCTGTTCAAAGCTTAAATCTTGTTTAATTTCTAATCATTACAAATCACTTCTAAATGTTTCTGAAAACTGTATGCCTATCCCATTTCTATGTTGAGAATGGGTCTTTTAAGTCCTTGAGCACTGAGACCTATTCTAAACAACAACTACTGACTCAAGTAATTTGTGACAGACGGGTATCAGCAAGAAAAATGAGTACATTAGAGGATCAGCTCAGGTTGGATGGTTTGGAGACAAAGTCAGAGAGGCGAGACTGGGTTGGTTTGGACATGTGCAGAGGAGAGAGGCTGAGTATATTGAGAGAAGATGCTAAGGATAGAGCTTCCAGGGAAGAGGAAGAAAGGAAGGCCTAAGAGAAGGTTTATGAATGTGGTGAGAAAGGACATGCAGGTGATGGGTGTAACAAAACAAGATGCAGAGGACAGAAAGATATGAAACAAGATGATCTGCTGTGGCAACCCCTAACAGGAGCAGCCGAAAGAAGAAGAATAACTTAGCTATAGCAAGAAAGTTCTTTCTCTGATTAACTTACAGGGGGAAAAGACTATACTATTGTCTATGACTATGAAAGAAATTTATATTTTATTCAAATTAATAAAAACACTAATTTGGGTTTAACTCAAAGCTTTAACTTGCTAAGATTGCCTCTTAAACTCTGGATAAGTGAAGTGTGATAATGTTTGCTCCTTTTTGTAAGAGTCACTCAGAGATTACACATATTGCATAGTTCCTGTGATGTGTAGCCGAAGGTGTAGAAAATAAACATAGGAAGACGTTGTTTTCAAAATGCCACCTGGGCTGTATCCCCATAAATTTAACACTAGAATTACCAGAGCCTACGAGAAAACTCGTAAATCCAGCCCACCTTAAATCCATTCACACCTCTCCGTCAGCGTCTTTTGTCCTGTAAATTTGCTGATTAAGACAAGCAGCCTGCTATTTCATCCCCTCACTGTCGCAGAACGTTCACAAAGTTCTCCCAGCTCATGCCTTGTTTGATTATCTGAGAGTGAACTGCTAGACTTTTAGAGTGGAAATAATAGATCTGAGATCTATTAATAATATTAATAATAAAATAATAGAGAAAACATGCATTTCATGTGTGCTCCATTTCTACAGTAATCTGTGTAAACACATTGTGTAAAACAGAAACTTTTTCATATTTTAGTAATAAATGTTACAAAATGTAGGCATAAACTATAGAATGTGTGAAGTCTGAAGTCCAAAGATCAAATAAACACTTTCACAAAAGGTTCAAGGACGATACAACAGCTTCTGTGGCATAGCGGTAAAATTTGCCGACTTATAATCAAGAGTCCCCGAGTTGATCCTGACTGCCTCCTATATTTGCCGTTTTCAGTAGTGAGCTTCTCTTATTGTTAACATTATAAAGTACACACCTATATTTGGTTTGTGTCTGTAACAGACTGTGTACATTTATACTACTGTACTTGTAAAAGTTACCTTTTTTTTAAACTTTTATTCTCTCAGTCACGATCACGATTCATCCTACTGCCCTAGGGTTCTGACGCTTTTAGTTTTTATTTGAAACTGGAAATAACTGTAGATGTGAGTGGTGTTTTGAGGCAATGGAACTGGACATTCTCTGATCTGGAGGGATACAAGCTGACTCACAAACGCTGGTGAATCTGTATCTAACCGTCACTTTATTTTTTTTTATTCAATTTTATTGAGTGCTCCTGCTCACACAGAATTAGTATACACCTTATGGTTTATGATGTCAAAAAAGGCAAAGTCCTCACTGACTGACTGACTGACTGACTGACTGACTCACTCACTCACTCACTCACTCACTCACTCACTCACTCACTCATCACTAATTCTCCAACTTCTCGTGTAGGTAGAAGGCTGAAATTTGGCAGGCTCATTCCTTACAGCTTACTTACAAAAGTTAAGCAGGTTTCATTTCGAAATTCTACGCTTAATGGTAATAACTGGAACCTACTTACATACATATATATGGCCATAGCCTGCAGCTCGGTCGCCGTGTGAGTCGGAGTTGCGTCCCCCATCATCACGCCTCCTACATAGTTGAGTGCCTGTCCATATAAGGCCATTAAGGCTGCCGCTAAATATTCACGGGTGAAGGACTGTGCTTATGCAAACAAAGATGAGATGGTCAGGGATAGACTAGTGTTTGGCACAAACTCAGCAAAAGTGTGAGAGAAACTTTTAAGTGTTGGGTCTTAGCTAATATTAAATAAAGCTGTGGACATAGCAAGATCGCACGAGATAGCACAAGCACAGCTGAGAACCTTCAATGCATGTATTCCGAGTGGCTCATGTGAACTGACTGTGAACGCAGTACGCAGAGAACAAGCAAAAGCTCCAAAGAGCGCTGAACAAAAAAATGCATTACACAATTGAGAAGGCAGCAAAAGAATATGAAGCGAGTGACGCATACAAGCATATTCATAAGTGCAGCTACTGCGGAAACAAAGCACACGGTGGAAAAAGTCCAGCTAAAGGAAGACGGTGTAAAAAATGTGGTAAATCGAACCACTTTGCTATAGTTTGCAGAACTGGGAAAGGTAAACCTGTGCATGCAGTGTGTGATGTCTCAGATAAAGAGGAAGACAAGCTGTTTATTGCTGCAGTAAGTGAGGAACAACCCTCTGAAGCTGAACAAGCCTTTGAGGACATATCAATAGGAAAGCATTGTGTAAAGCTTACCTTTAACTTAAGTTCATAGACACGCTGCTGCTGGCGTTTGTCATGCCTACGACGAATACGATAGTCGCGAGATACAAGTTTAATGAGAAGATGCAGGGTATAAACGAGACTTTTGATCACTTTGTAACGGAGTTAAAATTGCTGGTGAAGGACTGTGCTTATGCAAACAAATAGGAAAGCAAGGTGTAAAGCTTAACTTTAAATTAAGTTCATAGACACGCTGCCGCTGGCATTTGTCATGCCTAAGACGAATACGATATTCGCGAGATACAAGTTTAATGAGAGGACGCAGGGTATAAACAAGGCTTTTGATCACTTTGTAACGGAGTTAAAAATGCTGGTTAAGGACTGTTCTTACGCAAACGGAGATGAGATGGTCAGGGATAGAAAGTGTTTGGCACAAACTCAGCAAAAGTGCGAGAGAAACTTTTAAGTGCCGGATCTGAGCTAACATTAAATAAAGCTGTGGACATCACAAGATCGCACAAGATAGCACAAGCACAGCTGAGAACCTTCAATGTATGTACTCCGAGCGGCTCACGTGAACTGACTGTGAACACAGTACGCAGACAACAGGCAAGAGCTCCAAAGAGTGCTGAACAAAAAACGCATTACGCAATTGAGACGGCAGCAAAAGAATATGAAGCGAGTGACGCATACAAGCATATTCATAAGTGCAGCTACTGTGGAAACAAAGCACACAGTGGAAAAAGTCAATGTCCAGCTAAAGGAAGACAGTGGAAAAAATGTGGTAAATCGAACCACTTTGCTATAGTTTGCAGAACTGGGAAAGGTAAAACCATGCATGCAGTGTGTGATGTCTCAAATAAAGAGGAAGACAAGCTGCTTATTGATTCAGTAGGAAAGGAACAACCCTCTGACACTGAACAAACCTTTGTAGACATATCAATAGGAAAGCAAGGTGTAAAGCTTAAGTTTAAATTGCATTCACAGACACGCTGCCGCTAAATATTCCCAAGCAAATCTACAACTTAATACTGGGAATGCCTGTTAAACATTATAGATTCACGAGTACCGATTTGGGTAGTGATCACTTCAATGAATGAAACCTGTTATCTTTACAACGGTTGACAATGAAGATGAGATGGTCAGGGATAGACTAGACAAACACGGAATGTAACTTGAGCACAACACATTCTCCAAATACGAACCTGATTGAAACAAATAATGATTATTAAATCCTTGATGACAGCAACACTCATAACAGTCACAAAACAATTACATTGACAATCATGTTAAGTTATTTTCAAAATGTTTCCTTTTCTTTTTCATAACTTCTTTAACACACTATTTCTCTGCTGCGAAGTGCGGGTATTTTGCTAGTCTATATATATAATTCACTAAGGCAAGACACCCATGGAAAGCACACCGGAAGGGGCGTGGATTCACTAAGCCGCCGACAAGTAAGACACCTATGGCGCACGCAGGGAGGAGCCACGACCACCAACTCGAAGACCATTGGATACGACGACAACTCGCTGATCCACGGCCACCAACTCGGACTCGACGACACAGAAGGAACGGTGTCATTTACATTCGTCTGTCGTAGAGGCCTCATGTACCTCCGACCAACCTTGACTGTTCATAGAGGCATGTTTCTTGCGGAGGTGAGTCGCCATATGAAGCGTGTAAAACGGTTTGCGAGGGGTATCCCATGGGATCCTTAAAACAATCCTTTACAACTGAGGTTAAAACACAATGAAGTAAGCAGTCTTTAAAAACAAGTTTTCGGTTACGACGCATGACCGCGTGCACCATAGCAAACTGTTTTACACACTACATACAGCAATTCGCATCCGCAACAAACATGCGTCTTCTTCATTCACGAACAATTATATGTTGCTCTCTCCAGAGTTCCATCTTTTCATTCACTTTCTGTTGTATCCTCAAACCCTCCCTTTTTTGACAACCGTGTCTTTCCAGAAGTGTTCAACCATCAATAAATAATTATACGCCATTTGTTATGCCGCAGGTTCACTATTGTGTTGTATTTTGCTCTCTCCAGAGTTCCATCTTTTCATTCACTTACTGTTGTATTCTCACACCAACCCGTTTTAGACAACCGTGTCTTTCCAGAAGTGTTTAGCATTCAATAAATAATTATGCATGAGATTGAGCGTGTGTCTACCCAGCGCAGAGAGGCGTGGGTAAGCCGTTGTACCCCATTTGGGCTGCAAACCGTGGAATTCCCACTAAGTGCAGCTCATACGCTCCCAGTGGTTTCGTTCCTACCCTTTGTACACACCCCCCTCCCACCTCGCTACTACCGTGGTCGGGTGTCTTGGTGGATTATATATAGAAAAGCTGCCAAAACCGCACAGAGCAATGAAACGTCTACTTGAGTCACAGGTGCATCTGGACTGTGTAAACTCGACAACGACTCAAGTGACGAGTTGGAGGTGGGCACATGAGCGGGCAGTGCATACTGAACGAGATATCAGCAGACTAGCATGACGGAGGGAGCTGAATGGACGTCCTTCTCCTCTCCTCCCGTTCCACACTCCTTGCCGTGCACCCCCATCCCTCCGTCTGGCAGGAGAAGGCACGATTGCGGTCCGCCAGTTTTCAGTCACGGACGATTGTGTGTTGGTTCGTTCTGTGCATTGTTACAATGTTGCTTTTCTTGCTGATTTATTACATTACTGATTTTTCAAATGTTAATTTTCTCCCTGTGCTTAAAAATCATTAAAAAACCAGCCTGATTATGCAGCGTATGGTACGCCGCGGGTTGGCCACTATACGATATTTGGAATTATTCATTCTATGACCTTTTATGAGGTCAGTTCAGCACTATATGCAATCATCAAATTCAAATGTTTACAGTTCACACACACACAAGGACAGTCCTTCCGACATTTACAACATGCGTACCTGTTGCAATGCACACACTTCTCTCTATGCTGTGGTTTCTATTACACACCTGAAAGAAAGAGACAATATATGTGACATTTTGAAGAAATCATTTTATGACCTGAATAGTACCAATCAGAAAAATTCATCGCACTAATGCAATATTATTTGAAAATGAACAGCATCAAATTGGGTGTGAATTTACGCTGGCGCTATTACTTTGAGTCAGATCAGGAGAGGCGGGTGGGGGATTGTTAGAGTGTGATCATGATTGAGAGAATAAAACTGTAAAAAGCTAACTTTTACAGGTGCCATTAATTTATACCCAATGTCCCATATATTTGTCTCTTTCTTTTTTCCCCTAGGTCAGTAGTATGTATCGTGATCGTGACTAAAAGTGAAAAAAAAAGGTAACTTTTACAAGTACAGTACTATAAATGTATATGGTCTGTTACAGACGCAAACCAAATGGATGTGTGTATTGTATAATATTAACAATAAGAGCACCTCACTACTGAAAACAGTAAATATAGGAGACTGTCAGGATCGAACCTGGGACTCTTGATTATAAGTCGGCAAATCTTACCACTACACCACAGAACCTGTTGTATAGCCCTTGAAACTTTTGTGAAAGTATTTATTTGATGCAAACCAAATGTATGTGTGTACTGTATAATATTAACAATAAGAGCAGCTCACTACTGAAAATGGCAAATATAGGAGGCAGTGGGGATCGAACCAAGGACTCTTGATTACAAGTCAGCAAGTTTAACCACTACACCACAGAAGCTGTTGTATCATCTGTGAATCTTTTGTGACAGTGTTTATTTGATCTTTGGACTTCAGGCTTCACACATTCTATAGTTTATGCCAACATTTTGTAACATTTATTACTAAAATATGATAAAGTTTCTGTTTTAACAATGTGTTTAAACATATTACTATAGAAACAGAACACACATGAAATGCATGTGTTCCAGATAACGATCTATTATTTCCACTCTAAAAGTCCAGCAGTTCACTCCCAGATAATCAAACAAGGCATGAGCTGGGAGAACTTTGTAAACGTTCTGCGACGGTGGGGGGAATAGCAGGATGGAATAGCAGGATGCTTGCTGCTTGTTTTAATGAGCACATTTACAGGACAAAAGACACTGACGGAGAGGTGCAAACGGATTTAAAGTGGGCCGGATTTACGAGTTTTCTCGTAGGCTCTGGTAATTCTAGTGTTAATCCACCAATTGATAAATAAGGGTGGCTTGGCTTGTATAGTGATATTTCTTTCATTTTAAGGTCACTAGTGGTATATTTGATGAGCAGAACTCCAGTAATTAAGCAGTAAACAAACCCATGATCGAAAGCAAAGCAAAATGTCATTACCTATACACACACAAAGTGCAACATCTTAAAAAAAAAAACAAGCAGTATTGTGAGTCAATCACAGCTCAAGCATTAATCCAAAATATTTAGTAGTATTTAAAACCCTCATTTAGTGTAAAGCTGGAGTCAGAACCAGAATAGGAAGCTGTCCACTGACTGCAATCATTATGACAGGCAGTTGCCTTTTCTTTCATAATGTCTTCAAGGTCTTCTTGGGGGACGGGAAGTAGCTTGGTCAAGATACTTAGTCTTGAATGATGACAGACCAATGACAAACTCAAGTGTCTAAGAATTCACAAAGGGTTTCTGAATTTTGCTGAACTAGCCTGGCAAATAAAAATTTGGATTCAGCAAGTTCAAGACTAATGATTATGTTAGCTTTGTGACAGTTTAAAAATGATCCACAACTACTGAATGTATTGAATTTTCACAGATGGATTTGTAAGAATTGCTCTATATCGATTAATTAGGTTTTATACAGATATAAATGTGTTTTAATATTATCTGTGGCCTTCAATGATTTAAAACGCTTTTAGTGTCTTATGCACTGCATGGTAGGAAATATACTTTAAATCAGCACTGTTTGCAAATTTACGAATTTTCAAGGAATCTAATTTATATATATATATATGTGATGGGTGGCCACGACCATTTCCTGGCCTGGATACCAACTGTATGAAAGCACTTGGGGAGAGAGCATCGGCAAGGCAATACCTTTTCCTGGGATGCTAGAGGGCAGCTCTCCTGGGCAGCTGTGGCACCATGGATTCCTGAAGTATCCATGCTGGGAGTTGGAGTTTGGTACAGCCCTGTTGGGTTCCATGGGGGCAACAGGAGGAGCTGCAGAGCCCTTTACTGGGCTCTCACCATACCTGGGAGTGATTCCAGGTCCGATGAATGAGACACCTGGAACATTCCCAGGTCCATCATAAAAGGAGCCGTCTCACTCCATTCAGCGAGTCAGAGTCGGGAGGAAGAATCACAAAGCTTACAAGGGAAGTGTGGAGGTGGAAGGACTGGGAATTGGCAGCTGAAGGAAGGACTGTGTTATGGTACTTTATGTACTGTGCTGTGGGGAGCAGAGAAAATAAAACATGTTGTTTGGCAATTTGTGTCTCTGTTTGTGTATGTCAGGTTAGAGCAGCTGTATGTGCCCCAGTGGTCCACAATATATATATTATTTTTTTCTTTCAATTGTCTCCACCTTGTAATTCCAAAGAATGGATAAAGTATATATTTAATATGGAATTGCTGTAGTAAGAGTCTGAATGCCTGTTCCCACCCAGGTCATGTATGAGTAAACAAATGAACCATAATCTTCAAAAGACAGAATAATATTGTTTCTTAAGTCTCACCTGATGTTCAAGATTATGTGCAACTGTTAGGCTATGCTGTCATTTCTCATGAGTATTCTTGTTCTCCATATGTTTATGTGGATCTCCTTCTAGATTTCTGGTTCCCTCTCATAGTCTCATATTAATAGGCACAGTGACAGGCTGCTAACCTGACTTCACTTATTCCCTCATCTAACTTTCTGTGACCAAGTATATTTATTTTTTCAGTATTTCCTAATGGCAATAATCCATCTATTTTGTGTGTAATTACTAGGACAAGAGGACCACATCTGTTCCCACAGCACTGGGTATTAAGCAGTAGCCACACTTGAATGGGACAGCAGTTCATCACAGAGTACACCAGCACTAAACCCCAAACTAAATGCCGTAGAGGAAGGTTCGCCAACTCCGGTCCTGGAGGACCACCATGGCTGCAGGTTTTCATTCTAATCATTGTAATAAAAAGATGCTATATAGGCACCTGACCCAACACAGAGGGACACGGAGACACGTATTAAATCAAAAACTTTATTTTCTCTTCAGCCATTTGGTACGTCTTCTCCGTGTCCCACAGGCCCAACACAGAAGCACAAACACACGACACACGACACACGACTCACTTCCCACTTCCCACTTCCCACTTCCCACTTCCCACTTCCCACTTCCCACTTCCCACTTCCCACTTCCGAATCTGGCTCTTGAGTAGTGGCTGCAGGCTGTTTTTGTAGCCCTCCCAGAAGTGCTCCAGGTGGCAATTGGCCTAATTAGGCTGCACTTCTGGATGTGGCTGCATTCCAGCCCACAGAGGCTCGTTAAGCCATGCACCTCCTCCGGGTGGTGGCCACGGAGCCCAACAGGTCTGAGTCTTGAAGTCCCACACCTGTGGCCCAGATGTAACCCAGGAGGGCTGCCACCACGTATCCCATGGCTGTTTCCCCATATCCAGTGCTGAAGGGGCGTCCCGGCCAGGCATGGGACCCGGCCACCCGTCACACCATTTACTTAATGAGTGACCTGTTTTTTCTGGTAATTAACTTCTTTATAACTAATTTTAATTTCTTTTTCCTTAATTAACAGCCAAACAATAAAGAGATACAAAATGAGCCAAAACAAATGGTGTCCACCATACAATATCTGAAAATGAAGAAAGATGGAAGGTCTCAGGAATGTTCATCTGCTCAGGTCCCCAAAACATTTTAACATTCCTCTTAGAAAGAGAAAATCAACAATTTCGGAAATGTCTGTTAATGCACCATGAAAGCAGCAACAAAGCCATGAAATTAAAGAACGAGTTTAATTAACAACAAGAACTGGCACCTCATTAAGCAGCTGGTTGCAGTGAAATTGGTTGGAGTTTGAGACCCTGACTTAGTTGGTCTTCTGTTGGATCACTCACCTCAAATTTCATTTCTGTTTGGGTGCCATTTAAGGAAAGAAATGAAGCAATTCAGAGGAATGATGAAGAAATTCAGGGGAGCAAATCTTAAAAATGCAATTCAATTAAAATTAATTAATAAGAAATTAATTAGCAACACAAACCGGGCACTCATTAAAAAAGGGTTAGAGTGAAAACCTGCAGCCACGGTTTTCCTCCAGGACCGGACTTGGTGACCCCTGGCGTAGAGCCCTTCCATGAAAACAAAGTATCTACCATAGAACCCCAATTTACTGCAGCCATATATAGCATTTTCACCTAACATTTCTTGAATGCTGTTGTTGACATAATAAGTTCTTCTCTGAAGAAACGCAAATCTTTAAAGGCTTTGTTCACAATAGCTAAATGTGACTAGCCTGATTTTTGCCTCATATTTTTTTTGACTGCTCAGATAAGTTAATAAATTCTATTACTGATCCAATTATGTCTCTCCTAAATGTGCCTCACGTGAACAAAATGAATAAAACAAGTTTGTCAGACAGATGCGCACTAAAAGATGCTGGTTGCTTCTCGATTTCACTTCATCATTTGCAGGACATGTGCAAATTTGTCAGCTTGTGATGGCAAGGAAGAAAATTGAGAAATGAAAGCTCAGAACTGTTGGTTTGAGTGCATTTATCGCTGTCAGTGTTCTGTACATAGAAACAAGAATGCTGAGAGCAAGGTTGATGGTTTGGGTACAAAACAATTGTTACAAGAGCAGTGTAAATATTTTGTGAAAAGTTTTGATTTTATGTAATCATACTCTAAAAAAATCAGACTGACAATTTCCTGCATTTAAAACACCTAGGAAAATGCTGCATGGGTGTTCTTTTGTAATTACAAACCCATTGTCTCTCCACTGCAGACAGAAACTAGTCAAACAAATGTTTAGAGTTTAAACTAAATCCGTGCTGTGCCTGGCCAATTTGCTGCAGTTCGGCGGAAACCTACTGTCGCATTAACATATAATAATGAAACATTTTTAAACTTCAAATAAAATATTTACTTATTTTTATTCAAATACTGCATATCATTATTTCCACCTAGGTCTGGGGTTATCAGGTTTCTTGGCACATTTTAAATAAGCTTGTGGTCGTCTGCAATAGGAAGAGGCAGGCAAGGACAAGAAGGAGAAGAGTCCTCTTCTGGCACACTTGCCATGATGCTCGATTCATCTAACGTTCAGTAAATCTGCTCTGTTTTTGACATGGGCAGCATTTTGCCAATTCCCTGTTCCACTTATGCTTTAAGTATAGATGTTATCTCTGGTAGTTTGCCAGTGACCAATTGTTTCAGTTGCTTCATTTAGGTAACACTTAGTTACTTTCTTTTTTAATCAAGATGGATCACTTTGTTGTTTACTAGCTACCTTTCGCTTATTTTCTCACATTCGCCTGTAATGTCACATAACGAGGTACACCATTTTTTTCACTATTTCATTCCGCTTTAAAATTCAAAAATTATTATATTATTTTGTGGCTGGCTTTGTGGAGGTCTGATGAGGAGGCCCCTTGAAACTGGAGGTTCCCCTGCTCTGTGGTAGCGTCCGCTACACCAGTGACTATGCTCACTTCTGTGGGCCAATTAAAACTCTTGAATCAACCTCACTAAACTCCTTTGAGGTGTATGACAAACTAGGTCTAACCAAGAAAGGGAATTCCCAAGTAAAAATGCGGCATAGGCGAAAACGTCTTATAGCCAGTGACTAGAATTCAGACTCAAGTCTCTGGAGACTGTGCTATTAACCACTGGGCTGTCGTTTTTAGAAATAAAGACTCTATGACAGGTAGTCAACTATTAATAAGATATTCATGTTTTTATTTTATTTTCGATTTTCATTTTTAAAAACTGAGTACATTAACACATATTAAAAATAATGAAATCCAAAAATGTAACAAAATAAACCGTATAACACAGTAAGTTTTTGAATGAACCAAAAAAAAAGAAAATAATTAATTTAATAATGTATGCTTCACATGCAATCTTAGTTCATAAGAAAATTGGATGACTGCCTACACAGTAAAAGGTAGGGTGTAGGGACAATTTTAAAAACACACCATGCATTAATAGGAAAATTCTTGTTTGTAAAATATGATTGATAGCCTGCATTAAGAAAAGAAAATGAAAATGATTTTTACTTAAACCCTAGAGGAAAATTCTATATTGATAAAACATTAAGGTGCATTAATATAAGATCATCTTTTGGTTACTGATGCACAAATTAAAAGTAATGCTTTTTGGAGCAAAACTTCACAACACTTCATTTGAAGGCAAATTAAATTTTTAGAAGTCTTTATTACTAATTAATGTTACTCATTCTTTTTTGTAAAGATATACCACATAAAACACAATTAACTGAAAATGAAAGTTTCTATTCTATTTATATTAGTTTATACCTTTTTTGACAAGTAACATGGCATATTATATTTTTAGAACATTAGAACAAATTAGACAAGAACAGGCCATTCAGCCCAACAAAGTTCGTCAGTCCTATCCACTTAATTCTTATAAAAAAACATCAAGTTAAATTTTGGAAGTCCATAAAGTCTAACTGACTACCATACTACTTGGTAGCTTATTGCATGTGTCTTTGGGTCACTGTGTTAAGAAAAACAACCTAATATTTTCGCAAAATTTACCCTTAATAAGTTTCCAACTATGTCCTCATATTCTTGAACTCATTTTAAATTAAGGGTCTCAATGCACTCTACTAATTGCTTTCATAATTTTAAACATTTCAGTCATGCCTCCTCTGTATCTCCTTTTTCTTAAACGGTATAGGCTCAGCTCTTTTAATCTTTCCTCAAAATTCATCCCCTGTAGCCCTGGACTCGGCCCAGTTGCTCTTCTCTGGACCTTTTCCTGTGCTGCTATATCCTTTTTGTGGACTGAAGACCAAAACTGCACACAGTCCTCCAGATGAGGCCTCACTAGTATGTTATAAAGCATGAGGAAAACCTCCTTGGACTTGTACTCTACACATCGTGCTATATACTGTGACTTTCTGTTTGCCTTCTTGATGGCTTCTGAACACTGTCTGGCAGTTAATAGTGTTGTTTTATCTTGGTAGAGCAATATATATATTGCTCTACTTTCCCCTATTGTATTATTAATATGTAGCCTTAGAATGCCTAATCTCACAGACTTACCACTGTTTATAAGGTATTATTGTATGTAATACACCGTCCCTTCTATATCTATAACCTCAGGCAATTAGATGTAGTAAAAAGACAAGCAGGAGTTAAGTTACACATAAAATGAATTATTATTGATAATATTCATAAATAATAACAAAATGCAAAGTGCATTTGAATATTGGCAACCATACAACCTAAAAAAAATGGTGATGTGTAGCTCAGGTGGCACACAGACTTGTAGTTACTTAAAATGTATCTATTTAAGTCATCATTGGTGCTCAACTTTCTTCAGAACAGGCCTCAAGCCTGTTCAATATGGCTGAAGCTGTGCTCTTCATTGTGTTGTTTTCAGTTCATGGTGTGAAGGTCTTCTTCAGTTGTTAGTAAGAGAGAGAGAGTGAGATAAAGCAAGCAAATTTATGGGTTTTCTGTCCAACCCCTACAGCCAATAGGACATCATGGTACTTAAAGGCCTCTGAGACAAGCCAATTCCAAACAGCCATACCTCAGACCAATGGGGGAAATAGAACATCTTAACACTTGCCCCCCAAACCATATGTTAAACATCCTGGCTTCCTTGCAGGGGATTGAAAGACTTTAGCAGAGAAATACTCGCCAAACTGGTTTAAGATACATCATCTCCCAACTCTGTCATAAAATTCAAAAAGACTCGGTCGTAAAGGGTGGGGGCTTTGGGGTTAATCACTAAATTACATTACTTTGCCTAAATTACAAATAAAGACATACAAAATATCAAGTTATATGCAAAATCTTACATCACAACAAGTGTAAAGTCCACTACAACTCCTAAATCCTTCTCATAAGATGTACTTTTGATTTTCAGACGTCCCATTGTGTAAAAATGTTAGATTTAAACACTTCTTATGTGTATTACTTTACATTTACTTACTTTGAATTTCATCTTCCATAAATCTGCCCAAGCCTGTATGCTGTCCAAGTCCCTCTGTAATGATTTAACAGATTCAAGATTATCTTCCAATCCACCTAGCTGGGTATCATCTGCAAACTTAACCAGCTTGTTACTTTTATTTCTATCCAAATTATTTATATATAGTAGCCATATTTAAGCATACATTCTTTAGCAACTAATTACACTTCACCCTGGTGACACACAAGACATATAACCTGACACTAAATGGGACAAATGGAGAGAAACCTTTGCTCCAGTTTTTTCCACAGGTCAGGTAAGCCATAATCATGTGGCTCCACCTGATTCTCAGAAGCATCAGCTCCTCTGTTTATTCTGATACTGCTTTCTTTTTAATTATAGCTATTAAGCACAGCAATGAGCCACTTCTGTTCAGAGTGAAGCTGCAGATAAATCAAGTGGATACTTCCCTTCACTGTATTCATGGACAAAGTATTCCAACACTAAACTCTTTGGAATAGGATGTACTCCTAATGCCACATTTGATTTACCATTTTAAGAAATTAAGAAAATATGTTAAAATCACTGGAAAAGCAATGTGGGTCTTGAGGCCTTTGGGTTTTACATTGTCATCTGAAAGTCTTAATAATGTATAATTTTTGTGTACACTTGTCTATACAAACAAATGTATTATCAACTAATATGTGGAACAAAACTGTGGGTTTCCTTTCCCTTCCAATAATACATTTTAAAATTATTAAAAATATACATCATATTAAGACATTTACAAATATATAAATATAACATAAAAATAGTAGCTGTTGTCTCTTAAAGGAATACAATTTTTCCACCCAAATTCAAGTACAAAGTGGAATACCAGTCAAAAACAGATTTTTTGATTTTGTTTGCATGCTGGTCTCTACCAAACTCTTTCCATTGAATAGTCTGATTTGCTAAGGGCTTCCTTCCTTTATAGTACAAATTTGTACTACATTGTCCAACAATGTGGTTTGTCCATAGCTAAAAACTGATAGCGACCACTGAATTACAGTTGTACCAACAAAAACGGTGCCAAATGGTATCAAAATCAAAACATCAAAGAATAAAAATTGATAACGCATAACAGCAAAGTGAGAAATGCAACCAAACTAACTGGTGATTGAAACAAAACAATAAGTTATCCCCTAATTTAATACAAAGTAAATGCTCTATGAGTGAGTATAGCATCAGGCTTGTTACTGTATGATATTTTACTGGCTTCATACAGTGCAAAATAAGATCTATCAGCATAACAATCCACAGTCAGCAGCCATACTACATGCAATTCAGAACATTTAATCTACCTAAAACTAAGCATGTTCGGTCCCAGCCAGTACTTGGATGGAAGACCATTTAGGAAAAGCTTGGGGTGCTGCTGGAAAGGTGAGGCCAGCAGGAGGTGCTTACCCTGTGGTCTGGGTGTGGATCCCAATATGCCAGTTCAGTGACGTGGGCACTGTGCTGTAAAAATAGCCCTATCTTTTGGATTAGACATAAAACCGAAATAGTAACTCTCAGTGATCATTAAAAATCCTTCATCCTTCATAAACAGCAGGGTGTTTGAAAAATGTCCAGGCTAAATTTCCCTCCATAGCTTAGATATTCTGGTGTCCTAATCATCCCCTGACTTCACATGGCTATGTCTCACAACCCTTCACTACCTAATAACTAATGTGTGGTGAGTGTACCGGCACAAAATGGCTGCTGTCGTGGATATGCTGTGCATATGGATGCTGCACATTGGTGGTGTTGAAGTGGATCCCCAATCTCTATGTACGTAGAGAGAAAAGCACTATATACATTTAAATAACAATTATTATTATTAATAATCAGGCCCTGCTGGGAGACCGCCAATAAAAGTTGTTAAAAATGAATGTAGCAGATGCTCTTTGTGCTTTAGCTGTTTCCTTTTCCAGATATTATTGAAAAGTGCAGGTGTTTGAAGGATGGACGATCATTAAAGGCTGCAATTCAAAAACTCCATGCTTGAACACATCAGCAGTTGTTTTGCCCAGGTGTGTCTGAAATTCATTAACTATGATGCCTCAAACATGTTTTATAACTTTAAGATGATACTGTTTTGGTAAAATAAATGAATCAGTGTTTAACTAGGAGCTTTGATGCTAGAAATTTCTAGAAACAAATTATGTTATCAGTATTTCTCCTGGCCTAATAATAAAAACAAAACCAAGAATGCATAATAAAAATGAAAGTAGGCTGTTTTGATATAACTATCTTTAAATATAATATGCTACCATGGCTGTCCGTTTTTTCTGTCCAGGATTTTAAATCACCTGTAGCTTGCAAACCGTTTGACCTATTGACCGGAAATTTGGTACACATATACTACGTGACATCTACTATCCACTTTCGGGGTGATGATTGACCTCCAAGGTTATTCCTCTTTTTATTTTTATTTTATTGTAGAATCAACTTTCGGCTGCAGCCAGCAGGACAGCCCACACGGCATATGGGCGCTGTTCTCATCCCTACCACCTTCACCATCACTTCCCCTACCTCTACATATCTTAAATCATTCTTGATGCAGATTGATGACTTAAGTGCAAGATTAAGTGAAAAATTAAAGTAAACATATTAAGTAATTGCAACACAAACACTGACATAATCAGTTTTAAGGTGAAAAGATGCCGATGACAGAAGAGAAGAAGCAGGCCGCTAGAGTGGAGAAAAGAAGAGCTGCTTGGGAAGCAGCAACAACCTCTTAGCAAAGAAATGCTAAACGTACAGAGAAAGAGTATGAAAACTATGAACGCGCAAGTCAGGTGTATTCGTGCAGTGCGCTGTTAGTGGTATTACTAATAATACGCAGGTTATATGAATGCAATTCTGATTGAATACGCAGACCTCAGTGAAGCATTGATTGAACTTCATGGCATCTTAGAGAATGAGTATCCAGGTAAAGGAAATATGGTTTTGAAAACACTAAGCACCCGATAATCCAAGAAAAAGTGTGTCTGGAAGCATCAACAGATGTATTTATTCACTTAAGGCCAGAGAGGTATTTACTTGTAAAGTTCATAGGCTCATAGGGCTTTAGTAATGTGGTGCTGATTTAGCAGGCCACGCTATTTGCACTGTACCTGATTTCAATGCCACAGTTTGCATTTTGAATATGAGAATTTAAAAAACTGTAAGATTCGTGCTTTCATTTCCTTCTGCAGTGCTGCTGTAGTTCATTAAATGTCACATTTTTAATATGAAATCCATGTTTAATCAAATATAGTTCAGATTTTTTTCTTCATAAATTTACTGTACTATTCTCAGAGATGTCTGGATGCGGCATTAAAAAAATAAGAATTATTGCTTACAAAATTTAACTGCAATCTTTATTAGCTCACTTAACAATTTAAGCATAATCAGATGCTAAGATAATTGAATACTAAATTAACGTGGTGTTACAGTGTGTACACGTTAGTAAAATACACCAAGAAGAGTGCTGTAAGTGCTCATTAATCTGGTGAGGATTAAAATATGATTTAAAATATCATGAAGTTAAATATTATGAAAATAAATATTTACTGCAGAAAAGCCTGTACCAATGCCTCTATCTAGCTGTAAACTGTCTCACAGAGCAACACAAAAACTCAGACAGACTATCCAAAAACCCCCAAATACATCTAAAAAACATGTTGCTGCAGTTCAATACAGTGGAAGTTGAGAAGCAGTGTCCTTCATTGTACAGTAACTGGAATACTTTTAGTGCATGTGTTGTAAATAAAGTAATTGTTATTTCATAGTTTACCTACAAGTAAGTAATGGTCTCATAATATTGTCACTTCCTGCCATTTTTAGAATTTTGTGTTATTGGCAGTGTCCCCATAGATATTTTAATTGTGATAAATAAATGACATAGCCAACCCCATCCTTTCCAAAATGATGCGTGTGTCATAAATAAATCCTGATTGAAATGTACATTTTTTTAAAAAACAGCCATTTTGTGTATTATACTTGGGGGAGTTGTAGTTTCTTCTGAGGTAATCTTTTTAGTGAGTTGAAATGCAGCCAATAAACGAGGAGGGAGAGCATTTGCCCTGGGTTACACCCTAGAGGGTGGCCACAAACGTGATGAAAAAAATTATTTATATAGCACATATTCATACAAAAAAAATGTAGCTCAAAGTGCTTTACAAAATGAATAGAAAAATAGAAGACACAATAAAAATAAACATAAGTCAACATTAATTAACATAGAATAAGAGTAAGGTCCGATGGCCAGGGTGGACAGAAAAAACAAAAATAAACTCCAAAGCCTGGAGAAAAAAATAAAATCTGTAGGGGTTCCAGACCACGAGACCGCCCAGTCCCCTCTGGGCAATCTACCTAACATTAGTCAAACAGTCCTCTTTGTATTTAGGGTTTTCATGGAAGGACCTGATGATGATGGTCACGTAGACTTCTGGCTTTCAGTCCATCAATGTTGGTGCATCATGATGCTTTGAGTAGGTGGTGGTGGCGCAGGCCGCCACCACAAAGAAACCGGAAAAAGAAACAGAAGAGAGAGTAGGGGTCAGTATGGATTTTGGAGCCACTGTGAATAGTTATTATGAAGAATTGAACATACAGAGTATCAGTATTAAGTTAAAGTGAAGTTATAAAAAGGCCATGTTAAAGTAATGTGTTTTCAGCAGTGTTTTAAAGTGCTCTACTGTATTTGCCTGGCGAATTCCTATTGGCACGCTATTCCAGATTTTAAGTGCATAACAGCAGAAGGCCGCCTCACCACTTCTTTTAAGTTTAGCTTTTGGAATTATAAGGAGACACTCATTTGAAGATCTAAGGTTACGATTTGGAATATAACATGTCAGGCATTCCGATATATAAGATGGAGCGAGATTATTTAAGGCTTTATAAACCATAAGCAGTATTTTAAAGTCAAAACACCTCATTACAGCTGGCCATTTTATCTGCAAAAATTCATTACAACAAAGTTGTTTTTCATTCAAAAAAAACACCAAAAAATAGGTATTTCTTCTGTACTTGGCCCAAAAAGTGTGATTCAGGAGCTCTGCTGAACAGTCAATTAGATTACATGTTTATATATCACTTGATTTACTCGTTAGCCATCATGTTGTTGTAGCAGAGCGGAGCTTGAGAAGCGTTACTGCAGACTTGAGGCTTTGTGGTAATATCTAGGTGCTGGATAACTGTCAATCAAATTTAACTTCAGTTGTACTTGCCTGAGCTATGAGATTCACCACAGCCTGACTCTGTTGCTTATTTCCGGGTTTCTTTAGGTATGGTTTGACTTTACTGAGCACATTGATTAGACTGAGGATTAATTTTTGGCTTACCCTTCAGCAAAAGTGCTGACTGCTGAGCTTCTCTCGTGTTTATGCTACTCAACATGTTTTATAAATTCACAGAGATTTTAACCGATGAACACCTGCACACTATAATCTTTAAAAAAATTGTTGCAATAGAATTTGAATGTTGTGCTTATGAATGTATACTTTCAACAATTCTTATTTTTGAATGTGATCTTCTTTTTCTTAAACTTTTCCAGGTTAAAAAAGGCACCTAGAGAAAACCAGCCTTTCCATTAGTTGACATCACTTGAGGGGCAGCATTCATGAAGGTTGAAGAGTGTACTTTATGGAAGCCAAGGGATACCATTTATGTAACTCAAACTGTGTGTGCTCCAAACACCAAGGAGGACCCCCAATCTTCCTTGCCCCACACCTCAAAGTCTAATAATACTGACTGCATGCTATGTACATCAAGATATGTGTAAGAAAACAAAAAATAAGCTTAGAACGTCTCACTTCTAATGATATTAGCAAGAAGAAAAAAGGTGTTGCCGTCAAGTTTGACATTCTGCAGTCAGCTTTGTCAGCTGTATGTGGCTAAAGACTGTGCTATTGTCCAATTTCATTATAACAAAATCTTTGCTGAGACATCTTTAGGGCTCTCAGAATGTCAACAATACCACCCGATCAGAGAGTGGGTGCTGTCTCTGATTCCCTCTGCTTTCATGTGCACAGTTCTGAGGCTTGCTCAATAGAAGACCTGTGTTCTAGTTCCACCCAGTATCTCTGCTCTTTCCGGGCCACCAGTACAGAAATCCGGACTTCACAGGAAGTCATGTTTCAGACTGGAATCATTTCTTGAATACATCAGAGTTCTCTAAACAGCATCCTAAACTTGTTTCAGGAAACCTGTTTAAGTGCCTCATGTGGTGTTATGCTTTCATTTTTCACTTCCTGTTAAATGGTTTACTTCTAGTTAACCAATATTTGCACATACCAGTTAAATCGGATACATGTTTAACTAGGACATGCTGCAAATAAAATTCTGGGCAAGTACAAAGAGTGCCAGAGAACTGGCTGAATCGTGGCTATCAAATGAAAATGCCATTAGCAGACACTTGGGCATGAACCCAGCATATGCAGGCCTAAAAAGCAGAACATCCAAATAATAAAAAAGATTTTAAGATCAACACCCTCTGAACCCCACCTTACTAATCGACCCCTCTTACACCCACCTACCCCCTCTTCCTCTTTGCTATATATTGCCTTTGATTCCTGTATGTCTAATCTTTTTCCTCTGAGGATGACACTTGGTAGGTGTTGAAAGCTCACGAATAAAATACTTTTTTAGGGTATGTGATTCATTTTCTCCTTTTGTGTATTTCTTGCAATAAATATATAATGTAAGTACTATATATACAGTATTGTGATAAAGACGCTTTATTGGCACCAACCCGACACAAACTGACACCAGAGGCAAGGATAAAACAAAGTCTTCATTTTCTTCTTCAGCCATGGGAAATGTCTTCCCCATGTCCCACCGGCCCTAACACAGTCCCAAAATAACCAAAAGTAAATCACACTCTTCTCTTTCTCCACTCCTCCCAGGGTAGCTTCGCCCTCATCCTCCCGACTGCAGGCTCCCTTTATAGCCCACCAAGTGCTTCAGGTGGTAATTAACCTAAATTAGGCTGCACTTCCAGGCGGTGACCACAGAGCCCAACCAGGATGAGCTCCGGTGTTCCATAAAACAGGCCCCGATGCAACCCAGGGGGACTACCACCAAGTGTTCCGGGGGATGTAGCGTGCATCCCATGGCTTCTCCTCTGGATCCAGTGTTGAAGGGGCGTCCCGGCCGTCCGCCACATATATATATACTGTAATATATAGTAAGGTTTCTGAACTCTTTTGAGACAATGCGCCGAAGACCATCTTGAAGTGCAATCGCCATATCTGTGGAAGATAGCATATCTGTTGTCAGGGCAATCACTGGATCCCAGCACTGCAGCATCTGCTGTGAAAGCAAATCTGAGCTGCTCTCAGTCGCAATATAAGCACTGTCGTTGATGGGTAATGCAAGGAACATTATAACTGCAGGAAACAGGATTACTTGGCCACAACCCTGCCTGATTGCTGTGATTGTGTATAGGAGAGTGGTAGACACCGCTACAATAAATAACTGTGCTGTTCCTGTTTCAGGGGAATAAAGTTGGTTTTGCTAAAGTACTGAGACTCAGCCTCGTGTTTTGGGGTGCAAGACAGGGACTCACACGTCACATATATATAGTCTGTGAAAGTCGGTCACCATTTCCACTCTCTTAATGGTGCTGAGTTCTAGATTATTACAAGCACACCATTTAGTGAGACGGTCCATCTCTCTTTGGCAGCAGATCTTATCTCATTAGTGATGAAACCCACAATTGTCATATTCTTTGCTAATTTAATGTATGATTATTTATACCTCGTCATTTTGTCAGTACACAGACTTTTTGGGGTATGGGGGAAACTAAAGTGTCTGAAGAAACCCCCAAAGTCAAGAGGAGAAACTCCACAGATGGTGATGATGATGCAGGAAATAACACTTTGTTATTTGGAGCTGTAACGCAGCAGCCCTAACCACTTAGGCACTGTGTTATTTAAATGTTCAAAACACCTACCTGTATATTATATTACTTGTTATTTTAAGCCAAGTAAATGGCAGTGCAATAATAAGATTGCTAGGAATCTCAATACTTGACGCCATGCTATTCAACCCAAACATTTTCCTTTCTCTGCTTCTGAAAGCCTTCTTCTAATTTTTCTCTCGAGTGTTATCAACTCCTATTTAAGTAATTTCGCTGACTCACCTATCACCCGTTTTCAATTAGTTTTTCTTTATATTTCTTGTCACTGACATTTTCAGTGATTATAAATTTCTGGTCATATTATTACTTGTCATTTACATTTCTAAAATACCTTAGTGGGCTTATTGCCACCCAGGATACCTTTTATACCATTTCAACAATGGATAGCCAAGGCTAAAGAGAAACAAGATACTTCACTGTTCCAAGAAATTTCAAAATAAAGCTGATGCAAGGAGTGCAGAGAAAATATACATAGCCAAACTAGTATTATAAATTAAGTGAAACAATAGGGGGTTGCCATGAGTCAGTAAAAGAAAGATCATAGCAACGTGGAATAATTTTAATAACAAATAAGTAAAGTTAAAAAGGCTCTTGAAATCAGTATGCGCCCATTAACAAATTCTTTATTATTGCTGGCATGAAGTCATTTACATAAGTTCACAGACTCAGATTTTTAAATTGCAAAAAATGAATAGTGGCAGCGTGGTGACACAGTGGTAAAGGAATAAGACTGGAAACCCCACCATTACAGCTTCAATCTCCCACTTGATTTATGGTTCTGAGCAATTCATCTGCCAGTGCACAGACCATACAGATATGTAAACTACTCTACTACTTCAATTGTAAATCACTTTCGATAAAATCACATTAAAATAACTAAAACTCCATATAATATAGGTATATTATTTCTTAGAACAATATAGTCAATAAAATGTCCTCCTATCTGAGTTTGACTTTATCATCCTTTTTCATCTTGGGCATTTCCTTCTGTAGTGTATGAATTGCTTGCTTCACTGAGATGATTCTTTGTGACCATAAATAAAGGTAATAAAGTGCACAAACACAGAAGTAAGTAACACAAAAAACAGTTCAGTTGTATTTCACAGTGATGACTTACAATAGAGATTCTGGTGTACTTAAACTTCAAAAATTCAAGGGTGCCACTAATATTGAAGGTATAGCTGATAATTGGGAGGCAGCAAAAGAAGATGTTCAGATGGCAAACTCTTGGAAAATTAACTTTCATTTATAAAAGTGCAAAGTACTGTGGATAGTCAAAAGGAATATTAAGTAAAAGTATAAATGTAAAATGGAAGATACTGTTTAGCAAAAGGCAGCCTCTAAAAATTAAATGAGGGATTTACTTTGACACAACATTCTTATCATTTTGGACCAGTGATTCTGAACCTGTGGTACATGTAGCACTGGAGGTTTAGGAAGAATTGGGGGCAAACGTGAGGGGCACAGATGGAGAAGAGTGAGCGACTCTGCAAAGAGAGAGATTAGCAGTTTCAGATGCAGTTCAATGGCCCAAAATACTTCCAGGGTTTGAATTTTGGCGCAGGAGTGCCTGATATTTAAAACTCACGCTTGTTTTAACTTAAAGCAGGAGAATCCTGCATTTTTAAGGCATAAGAGGCATTGAGAGTACAATGTAGTGAATAGTCAACTGTCACCTTAATGAGTATGGCAAGTGGCAAAATTATTGTTTTTATACAGAGCCATCCATAGTCACCATGAAAGAACAGAAGCTTTGCATTTATCTTCAGTTTAATTTGAACATGGCTACGGTTGTCCATCAAAATGTTCACTTCCTGGCCGGCATATCCAATTGAGGATCACTGGGATTTGTCGCCCAAGGGGTTCCCAAACTTTTTTAAACCGAGGACTCCAGAATGTTGTACAATCTGGTCAAAGATCCCCTCTGATATTAAACCCAATGCATCAAAGCTGGGCATGATTCCAGATCTTGGTTTTTGTTAACAGCAGTTCCACAGCATGATTTAGGACAGCAGCTGATCTAGTATTCAAAGCAAATGCTCAAATGTAGCAGGGATATGTGATGAAATATCAGGTGCTATCTCTAGACCAGGGTACTTAACATTTTTTCTTGGTGTACCACCTCAAGGTATGGAAATGTTTTTACATACCCCCATTTATTTAATCTTAAATAGTTAAGTACTTAACTCTTACTAGACACAACTAAAGATGATATTTCTTCAACATCATAATGTTGATTTGGTCATTTTAACAAGGGATTATTGATAGTTGTTCAGGTGTGTGTGTTTTTTATTTTAATTATTTTTTAAATTAACATTTTTATCGCCTAAAGTAGTGGTCCTCAATCACAGTCCTGGAGGGCCGCAGTTGCTACGGGTTTTTCTAATTAGAACTCATTCCTTGCTGATAATGATAGTTGATGTTTAACTCTATGCCTTGTTAGTCCTTGTTAGTAGATCAGAGGTCCTCAATTACAGTCCTGGAGGTCTGCTATGGCTGCAGGCTTTCACTTTAATCAGTTTCTTAATTAGAATCCTTTTATTTGCTACTAAACCAGTATGTTTTTTGGGCTTAATTTTAGTTCTCTTGTCTGTTAACATTCAGAACCCTCATTTGCCTATTTTAGCAGCTGCATTTAAGTTTTAATTGTTGCCTGTTTTCTTAATCAGACATTAGTTAATAATGAGATGCAGATAACCAGTAAACCAGCAGTTCTCCAGCTCACGTGCTTACCATGACGTATCTGTAATAAAAATGTTTAGAACTGAATGAGTGGGGAATTGGAAGGACCATTAAGTTTAAATCTATTGTGATCCACAAAACACTTGGATAAAGCTCTCTCAGAATGAAACTCTACAGTACAATTAAAATTGCTCTTGGATGGATGCAAGCATTAACAAGCCAAACAGTTCAATACCAAGTTTCATTATCAGCATGGACAGCTTTCTAATTAGGAAACTAATAAAAACCTGAAGCCACTGTGGCCCTTCAGGACCGTGATTGAGGACCCCTGGCCTAAAGAGTAGTGTGATATGGAATTAAAAAAGGCCTGTAAATAATTTACATTAACAAAAATTATACAATTACAGTAACTATGAATCCAGATCAAAATCAGGAGAAAAGTAACTCACAAGTTGCATGGTCACAAAAAGAGAAAAATAACTCACTGGTTGTTCAGAGTCAAATTAAAGGCTGAGCCTGCTTCATGGCTGCCCAGGTCTACTTCATCCTTCAGCCTGTTACCGTATTTATTTTTAAGGTTATCAAACATTAGTGGTTCCAAAAGCTTTCCACTGCTGATTAATGCTGTATTAACATCACTAACTGCTAAAAGGTGTCTTTCTTCCGCATTGTATGTTCTGCACTAGTCTACCAGTTTCTGAAACTGTTCTGAAGATGATGACACGGCATAACACGTTTACCAAAACTATAAATATTGTAATATTCATGCACTGGACCTGCGACAGAGAGAAGGAGAGTGAGAGAAATGGTTTCTTGTGTAGGGGTGATTAACACAGCATGACAGCACTCCCCGGTCTTGGCACGTCATTCCTGGGAAGCCTCCATCGTGTGTGTGGGTCATCTCAGATAGGTAGTGAGCGACATGGAGCTGTGACCTCAGACTCCAAAAGCATGAAATGGCACAAGTGGTGGGCACAGAATCGGTCAAAGAGTTTGGGTGTGCAATGCATTAGTGGAGAATCACCACAGAAGCAGTGTAAGTGGTGAAACTACAATAAAATAAAAATAAAAAGAGGTATAAGCTTGGAGGTAAATCATCATCCTGAAAGTGGATAGTAGACGTCAGGTAGTATATTTGTACTAAATTTCAGGTCAATAGATCAAACAGTTTGCGAGCTACACGTGATTTAAAATCCTGCACAGACAAACGGACAGCCATGGTAGCATATTATATTAGAAGATTTGATTTCTTTCCTACCCAATAAATGTTAGCTATATTAGTTTACAAAAATGTGCCTAGTCCTGCATTCGTCTAAGATCAGACAATTTAATACTAGTGTCTACAACGATCTGTGGAAATATAGAATGACAGAGGAAATGCAATAAACAAGGCAATAAACACTGAACACACAGCTAAAACAGAAAATGTTTTCATATGTTACAGTATAATTTTGACGTGAAGTGTAGGATGTGTGAAGACTGAAGCCCGAATATAAAATTAACACTTTCACAAAAGGTGTAAGAAAACAAGTATGCTTTTATTCAAAAATAAACCGAAACATAAATTGCTGAATTGACATGTTGCTGAAGCCCAGCTGTCAGTCGGTACAAAGTAAAAGACGTTCGCAAACGTGTGTGTTTGTACATTTCATTTTTAACCAGTTGTCACAGTGGAAACACTATTCAGTTGCAGATGGCACAGTGGAAAACCTACTGCTTAGCAACCTCTAGGTAATATGTTTGAATTCTGAATTATACTGTAACATATAAAAACATTTTCTGTTTTAGCTGTGTGTTCAGCATTTCTTGCCTTACAAACACGTCACCAGATAAACACTTGAACACAGGCTTGAACTGTGAGGATTGCAGCAGGGCGATCCCTTCATCTGACTGAGAGGGTCAGGGGTGTAGCAGGACAACAAAAAAAAATCGCAAGCTTCAGGGATTCTAGTGCTAACAGTATACAGACAGCTGTAGTATTTATTTCAAAAACTTCAGAATGTACTAGCTTTTGTTGTCAAAAACATATGCAAGAATGCACACAGATAGAGTCCTCATATAAACAAATATACTCTAATCATTACAAGGTTACACTGATTTGTCTATATTCGATTCCCCGCTAAAGACAGGTGGAATCTAAACAGCAGGTGGCAGTCCTCCCTTCAGAAGATGTCGTCACTACTCTCATTAATGGCCTTTTCCAGGGATGCCTATGAATTGCAAGGGTTGCACCCAAGCTTCTTACTGATGTTAAAATCATCTGCCACCAGCTTGCATATTTGGGTTGCGTCTGGGTTTTCCAATTTATGCACTGCAGAGTTGCAGCCCTATTTCTATTGTCCTCTAATTATTATGTTATTTGGCTATTTTCTATGTTATTTTAGTCCAAGAAGCCATAGCATGCATTATTGGTTCGGTATTGACACCAACAGCTGTTAGTTTAAACTATATCTCTATAGTAGTGGAGTTAGACATTTTGTTCTTAGGTGTTCTATTACCAAAGCACTTGTTATATACCATCCCATACGTTTACTGTTGTTACCTCTTAGTTAATAAATTTCCCTTAATGTTAAAGCCTATACTGTATGCTGAAATATTTAAAATCAACCAATAATGATTAAATTGGACTGACCTTAACTGGTATGCATTTTTCTTTGTGTATTAAAATACTAATATAAAATGAAAGAGCTTCCTTAGATAATGTTATTAGTGCTAATGTGGTGACAGTCGTTAATGTGTAGTAGTCATCATGTGTTAAGCTCATTAACTACAGGAGGTGGATAGTGGCCACAGTCCAGATTGAATACAATCATTAATCCTTAAAGGTGACATTGTTGTCACCCAAGTGTCAGTAAACCTATAGAGTGAAACAACTTTAAAAATATTTACACTTACACATTATGTTTGCACTAGATTCTGACAATGAATGCTATTCACATTTCCTAAATCAACGTATTTGTAGTATATTATAGTATCCCCATTGTTGTAATAGATAAATCCAAAACAATTTAAACTCAGTATAACCACTCGCTATTTTCATTAAAATAAACATTACTTTCAAGCAAACGGTAAGTTCATGTTACTTGTATGAAGTGTTCAATTGCCTTGTTATGCTTGAAGATAATTGACTTTTCTTCCTATATTGCCCATCATCCCACGGTTTAGATTCAGCAGAACAATAGATATCAGGCTGTGACAAATAGTGAGGGATTAAATGTAAAGGATATTAACATCTAAAACTCTTGATCCGATGAAGATTGAGAATATCATTTATTAACAGGTTAATGTTTATTTTTTCTTTTGGGAGTCAGAGAACACCACATAACATGTTAATTTTTTAGTTGGCTTGTTTGGATTAGGGATCCATGATCTGTTTAACTGATCCAACTCTGGAGACAGAACCTGTGAGATGAATGGACCAAGTCTGGATTCCCTTTGAGTTTCAGTGTGGCGGTAGTAGTTACTTGTACCTAGTGTACCTGGTCTGGCTCATTTATTCTTGGAGTGAGGCAATTCTTTTGCTTGTAGACCTTTACTATAGCCAGGTTTCTAGGTTTAAACTCATGTGCTGTTATCTCCAATGGGCTAGGAAGAGTCTTTTATCTGCAGATATACACATTGTGATGGATGGCCGGCCATTTATCCCGGCCAATACCCCCAAGCCGCCAGGTGGAGCCATCCTTGCAGCGTGGAGGTCCCCAGAAGACCAGCAGAACATCATGGACAATGGAGTTTTTATGCAAAGCCCTGCTGGATGCCGTGGGGGCCACAGGAGGGAGCTGCAGGGAGGACCGAGGGCTTCTTCGTGCCCTGTGACCCGGAGGTTCGTCACAGGAAGAGCGACGGACTTCCGGGTTGAAGAAAAGGACTATTTACCCTGACCCGGAAGGAATAAGGACTTGTGGACTATTGGGCAGAAACACTTCCGGGTCAGGAGGTATAAAAGGACTATGGGAACTCACAGACAATGAGCTGAGCTGGGTGGAAGGGTGGCAACGCGTCTGGGAGCTGGAGGATTGGTTATTTGTTTATTATTGTGGTTTATTGTAATTTAATGAGTATTGTGGTGGAGACTGTACTTTGTGCACTATGGCGACAAAATAAAGTCAACTTGAGGACTTTTACCTGGTGTCTGGAGTCGTGGACAGGGGTTCAAGGGAGCGAGAGCGTCCCCTATCGTTCACAACATGTAAGAGTTTTTCTCTTTATCAGTCATTATTGTAATATTTTATCTTTAATTGATAAAACATGGATCCCATAAAGGAAGAGATAATGGCAGCTGTTGTATTGTCCTCTTAGTAATTTCTCATGAAGTATTTTGCCTGTTTCATTGGGGGTACTCCTTATTAACAGTAACGTTAGCGGTTAAACAGATGGCCATTTTAATCCTGTTTCTTCTTGTATCTTGGCCAATTTCTTTTTAATGGTCAAAATAAAATCTGCTGGTGGTAAGCATTACACCTACAAGTTTCCTTTACTTTTGTCTTCTGCTCATAATGTTCAATATATATTGTTTCACAAAAAACTAACCACTATAGTTATACCTGTTTTGCCTGTTGCTCTGGCCTCCACTCAGTTGAAAAGCATATCCATCATGTCAAGTAAATAATCATGATATAAAATGACATCAACATGAATAAATACTAAGGAATGATGCATTTAGTTGTTCTTGCAGTATTCATACTATTGGCACATAACCTTTGCATGCCTTAAAAATTAGTCCTAAAGTAAAATAATCCCCATTTTATTCAATACAAGGCCAATCATTCCCCCATTTTTTAAACCAATTTTGCTACATATTTTATTAGAAGGAAATGGGAGCCACAGGTATTTGTCAGGAAAAACTCTGAAACTAGTGCCATTAATGTAACTCTCTTACAGATAATAAATATGTCCAAGTGTGGAAAGCAAAATCAAAAGAAACAAGAAGGAAGAATATTGTAGAGGTTATTAGTTAAAGAGACATATTCTGTGGAGGTTCCTATAGAAGTTAAGAAAGCTCTAATGTATTATTCTAAAGCATAAATGTGTTTGTATCTTTATTCATTGTACCTGTTGAAGATGAAGAGGAGCTAGAAGTTAATAGAAGGCAAAGCAGCCCCAGTGTCCTCCAGAGAACATCTTTCACTCAGCACAGTAAGCTAAGGTCAAGGGATAAAGCCACAGCCTGGTTTAGTAAATATCTAATTACTTTTAGAAAAATATTTAAATAAGCAAAAACAGGTAGTCTTCACATGCCCTGTTTCACATTTCTAATTAAATAATATTGTTCAGGTATGTGCAAAATTTTCTTTATATTTTAGTTTCAGGTTTTAAAATGATTTACAAGAGTAACAGATATTTTATTTATTTAAGTCTTAGGTTAACAGATAATTTGTGCAAAATATCTTTTCTTTCATAAAGTCCAATTCTACACTTTACCCGTTGAACAAAAATGGGAAATTAATGAATATTTATCTGCGTTTCTACTTTCTATATTAAGTATTTGATTTTGATATTGATAATTGATTCTGTTTGACAATCTGTTGAAAGATTTCTATTTTGTGTGTGTGTGTGTTTTTATTTTATTGACATTAATGGGCTGACATTTTCTCATTTTTGGTGCTTCTTCATATGACCGATCAATTTCTACCATGCTACTCCAATAATCCTTTTTCCTGCTGTGTCCCCTGAATGTATAATTATGTCACAGGATCCACTTAACAATGCTCGGTTTGGGTCAAAGGCCATGCCATTTGCTCTCACTTTCCCCATCTCCCTGAGCCAATCAAAGCAAAGATTCTTCCTAATATCGCAAACAGTCATGTACCCAGGCCAAAGGATTTAAGCATTGGTCCCATAGGTGCTGCCAAGTGATTGTGTTATGCTGGAGTTCTTATGAAACAAAATTCACAAGGGACCTGCACTTGCTGGGGGGCAAGTCAGGTCCTTTGCTGGTGCACCCAGCATAGGCACAATTAATTCAGCCAACTCCCAGGGAAAAACAACTGACATCAGGTGGAGTAGGCCCTAAAAAAGGGCACAATAAAACTAGGCACAATAATCAAAAAATTGCTGTAACAAATACCCCCATAAGAAAAAGGATAAACATCAAACTTTGGCTGTATAAAGGAGCAGACAAATAATAAAAGATTTATTTAAAAATGCTCTATAAATCATAAATGCTTAAAGAGCACAAAAAGGCAAAATGGATATGCCCAAAGGCAACCCAACAAAGTTCCAAAACAGAATCCAAACAGGGTGGTTAAAAACAGAGCAGAGATCATAAACCCAAAGAATCAAATAAACACAAAGAGAACTCAGCAACACCAAGTGCAAATAACAGTGAACCACATTAGACCAGTGGGGCACCTCAGCCTTTACTGTATAGGCTGGAGTTTGTTCCACTTGGAGATGGACAGGTGGCCCCGCCTCTTAGGGAATCACCCACAAAGCACAAGGAATATTAGATTAGGTTAGAGAGGACTTTTATTTGTCCCCAGGAGTAAATCTGGCTTTTTACAGAAGCTCTTTAAACAAATAAATGCACAAATAGGTGGATAAGTAAACAAATAAGTAAGTACTGTCAATAAATATACATGCACACTCTGGTCTCAAAACACACCAGAATGACTATAACGCAAGAAAATTAAAAAGAAAGTAAGGTTCTGACTTGGCTTTCACATATTTTGATACATAGAAACTAAACTGGATGATAAGGAAGTAATATAAATAGAACATAAATAAACATTATAAACATATGCAACAAACTTTAAATTACACAAAGAAGACATAAAAAATGAACTTAAACTAGGAATAAAGAAGCTTGATCATGTGTCTTTCTTTTTCTTTTCTCTGTCTGTCCCCAAATACCACAACACACACCCACACTATGTACAGATTCTCAGGGTGGCTCCATTCCTACTCTCTCTAAGGTCCACATGACCCCATCAGCATTCACGTGCCAAAAATGCTACAGACATTTGCAAGCCAAATAAACTAAATGGACGGAATAGTGTTCTCTCATTTGCCAAACTTTTTATGTTTCATTAGCATTTAAAAGGGTATTGGAAAATTATTGGCAAGTTACTTTCTGAGTAATAAATTAAATTCCTCCAAATGTGATATTGTGAACTACAAATTATAAAAAGAAATACATCTACAAGTATTACTTAATTTATCTTGAGTGAATCATTAAACATTTCTATAACATAAATGTAGACTCTACCACAAAAAATATAAAATAAGCACATGACAAACACTCTTCTACAAAACAAATATAAAAATATGTATAAAATAAGCACAAAAGGACTTTTATTTTAGGCCAAATTAGAGGATGCAATCATGCTGCTTTCGTTTTTTTTTTTTTTTGTTTACAGAACAGCTTTTGACTTTGCCTCATTTTTTAATGACTTGCTCTTTGTCTCATGAGATACAATCAGAAGTCTTACTGTTCTGTATTGTATGTATCCAAAAGCCAGAAAGGATCAATGTCAGGCATGCAACTAGAAAGGATAAATTACTCACCACTGCTTTACTGATGGCCATATTTGCTGAATTCTGATGCTGATCTTTTGTTAGATAATAAAAATGCTTTGTGATAGTAGATGCCAAGAAACATCTAAAAAAGACTGATATTTTTTAAACATGCATTTACTTTATTTGAAAACACATTTTAATTGAAATCAATCAGACACAAGAACAACAAAAATAATGCAGAAGCAGTCAGGTTTTGAACAATTAAAACACTCCATCCTCTTTTACTTCCACCCTTCCTGTACTCATCCTATCTTTACCCAGTCCTGTAAAAGATGTTTCCAAAAGTCTGCGGCATGGAAGTGGCAGACAAGTGCAAAAAGGCAGGCACGACAAACATGGCAGGCCACACAGAGGGATAAGTAAAAACCTGAACACAGTAAAAATGGGAATCAAACATGAAGAATAAAGATTGACATATCACTGGCAATCCAAACCCGATCCAGTCAGACTATAGCATCTCAGTTTTGGGGCTTGGCAACACTGTGTGCCAATGAACATTCAAGCAGAGCTAAATTAAAGATAAATGTTTTTCAGAATTAACAGGGTCAAAATCAATGGATTTCCAGCGAAATGCCCCTAATGATCTTGCAAAAACCATGCCCAGAGAAAGAATAGCTTTCACTGCATCAAGCCTAAAAAAGATATCTAATGGGAGCTACATCTCTGATATACAGGAGAAGACAAACATCAGCTGCTTGGTGATTAGTGATGAGGAAACCTTGGTGAATTTACTTTGCGTCGAGTTTGCTAAAATTGTGGAAATTTTCGCCAAACTCAGAAAAATGCATTGAAGTCAATAGGGAAGGAGAAAGTGAACTAGTTGCGATTGGATTATAATGGTGCAATGGACTTTTAGGTGTTCATTATGACTCAGGAAACATCTGCCAACTATGCTGGACACATCATTGTGGCCAAAAATGAAACATGAATTCTTAGGCGACAGTGCTCACCAATATGCCATTGTGAACTTCATACAAGGACAGTAACATTTCTTGCAAAGGGGGCAGAAAGGAAGCATGAATTCACTAAGGCTTTCACCCAACAGATTCCATAGTTGCCTCTCACGAATCGGAAAGTACAGTCTGATTTATTTACCTAATACTTTTGCTTGTTTCCTACTGCTGCTGCTGTCAAATGCACAACATTAATTCTTTTCTACTTCCTGTTTGAATTAACTGCGAAGCACTCTGGGTAGCATTAAAGGGTTAAGTGTGCTATTACATGCAGGTCACATACAAGTCCATGTAAAAAGATATTACCATTAAGAACCACTTCACCATTTCCAATTTCCTTCTGCATGCACATTTTGTGTTTACATTCATGTGCAAATTTTCCAGTAATGTTTAGCCCACTACTAGGATCATCATTATCTACTCTGGTTGGTGGGGGGATGCGGGGGGTAATGCTATCCCATCCAACACTGGCTGCTCCAGCTCTGTGATGTCACACTGCTCTTGCAAAGCATCATGTGACATTAGAAAAAATATTTGTCTATGCCAAGTGTATGGTGAATTTCCAGGAAAATATTGTAGTGTTGGCATCGGGCACCGCAATGGATGGATTCACTGCTCTACATCGCTTTTTGATGTGGCTCACTATCCTTAAAAGGACTGGTGGCCTTTTGCTGCACTAGCAGGGAAAACTTGTGACTTTGCAGGCTTGCCATTTATATAGGTGACTCTGCTGCTGGTAATGTAATGCCATGTCATAATTAGGTGACTTATCCCTGACTGATGAGACTTGTCAGTGCCATTACAATATTTAGGAAACAAGGTCACCAGCAAACATAGCATATTCACTGCAAAAAATGTTTTGGTCAGTTTCTCCAATCAACACTATTGGTGATATGCATTGCACATCAAAATGTTTGACTAGTAAAACTTGCTAATCATAGCACCAAACAGTGACTACATGTGCATATCAGTGAGACCTAAAAGTGACAATTTCACTGTACTCTGGATACGCAACTGTTGTTACGGTTCTGCCATTGTCCATAAATGGCTCCATAAGCTTTATGACCTTAGCCTCGAAAAGTCTTTTTCCGGTGGGACAACTGGGATCTTATCATGAATAAGTACTATTTCATAATAAAGTACGTGTGCAATGCTACTCCTTATTCAGGAAAAGATCCCAGTTGTCCCACACGAGAAAGACTTTGTTTTGCTATACTTGTTAAAGTGTTTATTTGATATTTGGACTTCAGCCTTCATACGTTATACACTTCACGTCTACATTTTGTCAATTATTACTAAAGCATGAAAAATGTTTCTTTTTTAGTTATGTGTTCAACAATTCCTGCCTCTCAATCCATCCTAAATTTACACAGATCGTTGTATACACGGAACACACATGAAATTTATGTATTTCAAATGACGATGTATTATTTACCCGACACATCGATCAACCGATCGACACATTCACAAAACAAAAGATGCTGACGGAGAGGTGTGAAGGAATGTAAGGTGGGCCAGGATTATGAGTTTTTTCGTAGGCTTCAGGGATTCTAATGTTAATAAATTTACAACACAAAAAAGTTAAAAGTGGAAGGTGGAAGTAAAATGGAAGTTTGTCTGTCACAGGATTCAAAAGGCATTTGCATCTATTTCCACAATTATACTGCCAGTGTATCAGAGAAACCACTGTTGGCATGGAGTTGAGGAGGAGATACATGTAAATGCATGTCTCTGGATTGTGGGAGGTAATCAAAGAACCTGGAGGAAGGCCATGCAGACACCGGGTGAACATGCAAACTCCATACAGGAACGACCCGGGGCGTTTACCCTGGTCTACATATTGTGAGGCAGCAGCACTAACACTGCACCACCGTGCCACCTTTTTAAATTTGTTATTTTCAATGGTTCTAATGGATTGTAATTTGCAGTATCATACACTTTAAAGATTTGCAGTTGTTACAAACCTCTACTGTTCTCTGTTTTCTTTTCCAGTCACCACTGAAATCTTACAAAGTACTTTGTATCCAACTGTGATGTTAAAAGGAATGTAGTCACTCCAATTGTCGATGAGACCCACTGCATTGAATCATCCTGGATGTTGCCGTGGAATAATAAATGCTAAAATTGTAATTTATCTTATTGGTTTTGTTTCTTTTCATTAATCTGGTTAAAAAAACGCATGGCTGCTACCCTGGTCCAAGTCTCACTAAAAGTGCAATCGTCAATGTAGTGCTGTTTAATTGCCTCTTGTACCTTACTTTGCAATTCATAAATGAATATATTAACCAACAAAGGCATATTATCTGTCCCCACAACCTGGTTAGCATGTTTCTCAAAACCACCTGTAACCTTTCCCAATAATCATTAGGTCCTTCTTCATACTTTTGCATGCAACCATTTATTTTACTCCAGTCAATCTTAATGGGATACATTTCATTCAAATTACCTGACAATTCGGCAAACATATTATTTGAAAACAAATCCATTAACTCTGTATTATTGTCTGTCCATTAATTTAACTTGGCTTTTAATTTAATTCACACACCTTTTTTTTAGAATGGCCGTCAATAATTCTGCTATATCTGCCCAAGATCTAAAGGAATTCAAGGCCTGTGCACTTCAACTACTACCTCTCAATTGGCATTATCCATTCTCCCAGTTGAAAATCCTCTCAGTGGAAAATTCCTAGCCTCCTTTGCACGTGCTTTTTACCATTCTGATTAAAGAAAAGAAACAAAAACAATCAGATTAATTACAAATTGGGCATATATTCTACCACAGTGCAAAACTATTAGGAACTACAGATCCAGATTGTCTGGATCGCGTCTCCGGCGCGAAGACGATTCTTCATGTCGTCAGTTCGCACACTTCTTGAAGGTCCAGGATTTTTCGGATGATTTTCTATGTAATAAACTTGATAAGTTATAGCGTAATGAAAATTGCACAATTAGATCTGGACCACCCTATATATAAATACATGTATGTGTGGTAGAGTGGCAAGTTGGGACAGGCTGATCTTTTGGCCTTGGAAACCCCTGCAGGCTTATTTTCCTCCAACGTCTCACTTGCAGGTATCTTTATTGTCCACTCCTTCCTGCCATCAATTTGACAATAACATCAGGCTTACTGTTACAACCATTAAAGTTTAGTCAATAGTAATATAATCCATGCTTCAGATCATTTCTATTACTTACTTGTTTAGGTTTATTGTATAAGTTTCTATCTATTTTATTAGTTTTGATATTTATATATATATATACAGGTATATATATTTTTTTATTCAATTGTAATTTACTTAACACAAGATGGCTGCTTTCATCACCGGTCTGGTTTTAACAATATGACTGTCATTGCCCAGATGTTTTTTGGGTGGTGGAGTCTCACATCTCCAGTAAAGTTGCCATTCCTCTGTAAATGCTTATATAAATGTCTTACCTTTTCATTATGTGAACATGACATGCATAAAATCTGTTGGTCACTATCTTCCAGCTTTAACCATCATTGCCTGCATTTATGTATCTATGGAAGGAATGCAAGCTATAATATTACTTAATGATTGGGGATCATTTAACAAAACATCCTGCAGTTTGGGAATAAATATTTCTTCAATACTTCCTTTCAAGACCTTTCAAGGATCCTGTTCTTAAAGCGCCGCCTTCAGGAGTGGCCAGAAGGATACACAACTATTGTGCGTGTCTGAGAAAAACAAGAACTAACTGATAGAATTCATGTATCCTGTTTTCTAGATTTTTAAACAACGGAACTTGTTCAGTCCTTATCTGTAAAACCAGAAGATAGGGAAAAAAATGTTTTCCACAGCAGTACTTTCTTATGATAGTAGCCAGTATTCAAAGTTGAAGAGCCACAACTAATAAAAGTAAGAGTGAAAGAGTTACAAAATTAGAAAGGAATTTGTATGCAGCACTCACATTGCTGATTAAGCAGTTAAACGAGTGGCCAATGAAAATGATAATACCAGCCAAAATAAGTTTTAAATGATGGTAAACTCAGTTAGAGCCAAATTACACAAAGAAGTAAGAGTGAAATATGGATTGTACTAGAAAGTGCAAAAGAATATCTAAGAAAAGCATCCTCGGATTTCATCCTGCAGAACTATTCTTAGTGGATAATTTCCCATGAAACAAGTTTTTCGACTTTGAAAATAAAAAAAAGATCAGCATTCAACATGTGCCTCAGATTCCTATAATTTCAGCATGATGCGTCTCCACTGTTCAACATATGCTAAATAACTACATAACACTTTGTTAATTACTTGATTATTTATTTCAGCAATTTAAAGAACAGAAGAAGTATCAAAAAAATCAGGTGGCATTGAAAGATTGTTAGCCAAATGAAATCTTCTTTTAGTAACCACTCCTACACATTTATTATCTGAAAATTATACACACAAAAAAAAAAAAAAACAGATTGCACATATGCCAGTTTAATCTGAAAAAATGTCATTAAAATGCTTCCACATGGTAAGATGAAATAATTTCCTTGGTAAGCTGCATATGTTATAATAAAATTAAGTTTATATACTTGATTGGGGACCCAAAATTTCCCTGAATTGTTATAGAAAACACTTTATTATAAAACTTGCAGCAATTCCCATATGTCTCCCATTCCTGGAAACATTTCCTGTACCCATTTTTTGTTAACATGTCCGGAGCCTTCTGTGTGTTTTGCAGGATTTCTTTCACTGTAGCAAATCTTCTTCCCTTCAATCTCAATTAAATTTTTAATTTTGGGAATAAAAAAAAGTCATGGGGAGAAACATCTGGTTAATATGAGGGTTGCTTAGTACTAACCACTTTGTTTTTGATCCAAAATTCTTAGACTTTTAAGAAGGACACCTTCAAATCCGAGCCCAATACTCCCATGCATGTGTACAGCCATGGGCACTCCAACCTTTTCCTTCTTTGAACCCACAACCCCAGGGACTGAAGTACACTGTATGCCAATTTTGCATGGGGTGGATGAGCCCACATTTCTTTTTATACTACTGTTGTCTTAATATTTTCAATAAACGTTTAAAAAAAAGAGTGTTTAGACTTATACAACAACAGATACCATCTAAAAATGTAATTTCTGAGGGCAAATAAAAGTGAACCTCCAACAAGGAAAAGGAGCTTGGCTTTGGACTGTTTAAAACTTATATTGATTTAATTACTTTGTGACTTTCAAGACATGAACTTCAAACATTTCGAAAAATACAGGAGAACAGAAGGAAAAAAAAAATAAGAACACCCAAAACAAAAAATTAGAGTACCTGTACCATGAAACTGGAATGCAAGTTTTGACCTTCAACACACAAGAGAGTACAGAACAGTATCATGAGGTAGTGTTGTAGAGCCTGAAGGACAGATTATAAGTGTTTAAAAGTAACAGTGTAGTAAAATCCAATATTAAACGGAACTTAAAGAAAAAAAGAGAAGAGTGCAGTTTTGTTACATTAGGAACATCTATCTTTTAACAGCAATCATTTGAAATGATTCTCAGGGAAGCAACTGTCAGAATAAAGTAATCACAGAAATTCATTATTCATTCAAGTTTAATCGCTGAGAGTAAAAAAAAAGCTTTACTTCATTTACAGACAGCAATAGATTTTTAATTTTTTAACAGCAGGGGCTCAAATTAAATGAAAAAATATAAGGAGATGTAATTTAAGATTTTAACTTTAATACAATCCCTTATTCTTGCATTAGATGTATTTAATTAAATACTAACATGCAAAATTATTTGGAGATCACTTGCATATGAAATGTGAAGGGCCAGGAGGCAGTATTGGACTGATAAAGCTAGTGATGCTGTATTTTGTGGAATTTTAAAAATGATTATCATAAAGCACTTATTTTCAGAATCCATGTTATTCAGCATAATGATATAGTGACCAGTCATCTATCAAAGTAACAAAGAATGCAAGGCAGGAAATAACCAGAAATCAGGCACTAAGTGCATCAATAGACACACTGAGGTGTTTTTAGAATCAGAATCCCTTTTTTTTGTCTGTACTTAATGTACAAGAATTAGACTTTGTAGTTTTGCATCTGCTGATAACATAACATCACAAACAAATAACATAAATAACACAAGTCAGATAACATGCTATACATTATAAACAGTTGCAAAATAGTGCAATTAAATAGGAGATGTGCAAATGATGATGTGCAAGTGAAGACATGAGTGTATAGTGTGTACTCACACACATACATGTACATATACAAACACACCTACACCTTCCTACAGTATATGAGAGAACACATTAATAGTGAGAAAGATGGGATAAATTACTGGTTTAGGAGAGTTATGGCTCTGGGAAAGAAACTGTTCAGGTTTCAATATGTTTTAGTTTTAATTGACCAAAAGCATCTTCCAGAGGGGAGTGATGTGGCTGAGATGAGTCCATGGAATCATTTTGATATGGTTTATGACACTGCATCAATACAGATCTTCAACAGATGAATGAGCACAGCCAATTATTTCCTCTGTAGATCTTACAACATGCTGTCGTTTATTGTTCAAGTGGACTGCTACAGAGCCAAATCAGACAACAATCTTTAGTTGGTGTAAAATTGTAACGGCCGACTCCTTACCCGGCCCGCAGCTACACCTCCAAGACCTGTGGCCTGGATTAATTGCTGAGGTTAAATCTTAATCAAGCCGTACCTTTAACAAATTAAACCTTTCCCCCACAATCGACGGAGTAAAAAAGCACAAAAGAAAAGCAGATATGTAAACTTAAACTGATAAGCTAAACAAATTATAAATATAACCTCCACCAAAGCAACACCGTGACAAATCCCTATATGAATATAACAACCCCTCCCTTGCCCTTGTAACATATAACAAACAACACAAATATCAAAAAAGAATGAATGAAGCACGGAAATGAACGGTCGTGAACTTGAGTCCGAGTAACAATTGTCCTGAATGCAAATGACTGGTTAACCGATATATGGAGTGTTTGTAATTCCCGGAACAAAATGGAACAGCCTCACCGTGTATCCTTGGCAATGGTGGAAAATGATCTGACCCCGGGGTCTCTCGTGATGAGGGTGTTGGAGTGAGTCCGGCGTAATGAAAGACAAACTGGATGGAAATGCGCGATGTGGAATACAGCAGGTACAAGTGGTTTGTGGTCGTAAAATGAATGTCTCCTTCTCTCTCTCCTCCTTTTTCCTTGTTTCCTCTTGATTGTTTTTATAGTCCTGTGACAAATGTAATTGATTAATTGAAAACCGGTGTTTTCCAGGTTTGGGGCTGTGATCTCCTTCCATCATCCGTCCCCCTTTACGGGGACGGCATTCACTGACACACACAAACAGTAAACGGGACGATGGAAACAAGACGCACATGGTACGAACACAAACAACACTATTACTACTATGTAGCCCCGCTACAAAATGTACAACCACTGCTGAGCCTTTATATTGACAGAAGTTGTGTTAATGTCCCAGGTGAGTGTTTGTGATAGTTGTACCCAAACATTTGAAGGGTTCCACCATATTGACTTCACAATCATCAATTTCTAGAGGGACGGTTTATAACTGCTGTTTGCGAAATTCAATGACCATTTCCACTGCCTTGGTGTATTGAGCACCAGGTTATTTGTAGCACACCAAGACACAAGGTGAGTCACCTCTTTTCTGTATTCGTTTTGCCATTAGTAATTAGTCAATAATGGTAGTATCAGCGAACGTAATGATTTTTGCTAAAGGGTCAATGGATCTACAGTCATTCGTGTGCAAGGAAAAAAGTAGACAATAAAGTATCAGGTCTAGCTGGAGTGGTTTCAGAAATGTTGTAGCTATCAGAAGGTCTTGGGGATCCATGTTTGTCAGATCTCTGCAACATGATTGTGTGTGAAAGGACAATTCCTGACGATTGTAAAAGATGTTTTCTAATTCCCATATTCAAAAGAAAGTATTATCCATTGGAGTGAGGGACACATCAAGTGATTAAACAATTGCAGCAGGTGATGAAGGTATCTGAGAAAAAATCAGGAATCAGATTAAAGTTTGTAAAATGCAGTTTGGTTTCCCACCTGGGAAAGAAACATCCAATGTGAATTTTGGTGTAGGGGTAAATGCGGAAAATGCATTAGATGAAAGTAAAGCAACTACATTATACATTCATAGATCTGAAGCAGGTGTTTGACAGGGCACTTCGAGAGAAGGTAAAGTTGGCATTAACAAAGTTAGGGGTGGAGTTAAGGTTAAAGTCCATGTAGAAGGTTAGGGGTAGGACAGCAGATGGAGATACTGTAAGTTTTGAGGTAAAGATGGGAAATGCACCAAGGATGCTTTCTGATCTCATTGCATTTTGTGATAGTAATGGAGGTGGTGAAAGTAGAGGTGAATGAAGGACTACCATGGCAACTCTTGTAAGCTGGAAATCTTTTACTAATGTCAAAAAATGAAGCACAATTGAAGAAGAAAATCCTGAAAAGTTAAGCTAGTTTGGAAGCAAAAAAACTTAAGGTAGTAAATGCAGGGAGGATGGTTGTAGGTGTAAGGGAAAGAAGTGTGGAATAAGAGGGTTCATGGTCATGAGTTGTGCTGGGCAAGACATTTTGGGGGAATCTCAATCCAAACCATGGGTTTGAGGAATGAGGTGCAAGAAAAATGAAAACAGTGGTGTGAAAGATAATCTACACGTGGCAAGTTTGACTTTTGTTAGCAACAGGGGTACAGAATGTGGATGAAGCCCAGTAAGTTTAAATTTACATATAAGCAATGGAGTTCATTTTGAGAAAGTAGGGAAGTTCTGCTATGTAGGTAACAAACTGAGAGCAAACAAAAGTGCAGGCACAGCAGTGATAGCCGGGAGGAGTCCTCAATTCTGTCTTCTAAGGCTGCCTCTACTGTCATTGAAGGGAAAAGTTTATGAAAGCTGGGTGAGGAGTAGAATGTTCTGTGGGAGTAAGTCATGGCTAATGAAGCTGGAACAGGAAGAAAAGCTGGAAAGAACAGAGAATGATTAGGTGGGTGTGTGGAATGTCACAGATTGAGAGACAGATGAATGCTGAGTTAAGAGAAAGACTTGGTGTGGGTACGATATGTGTTGGGTTGGGGTGGAGTGAAAAGCAGAGGATGACTTGTGATTGGATTATATGAAAGGGTTATGATATGGAGGGAAGATATAGGGGACAACTGTGAAACCTCGGTAAACCAATACAATGGCTGATAAACATGTAAAGATGATACTAGCCTGTTAATTGCTTTTAACTTAAGAAATATTGTTCATATACTTGTTGATAGTTGCAAAAAATGGAAATGGTTATCAATTAGTTAATCAATGGTTAGCAATTTGATTCACCAATAACAATTGACCACTACAGGTTTTAATTTTAGTAATTAAAAGAAATCTATTTATACAAGGGCTTGTCACGCACAAGTGTTTGGGGAACAGTGGATTGACTCTGTTTGCTTCGGAACACGTCCCGCGAGGGGTCGACGGCGTACTAACCTGTCTTTCCTTCCTTCCTTAGAAAGACCGAAACGCCACAGCCGTAAACAATGCCCGGACGGCAATAAGAAGCACACACTTCCAGGTCTATTCTATCCCTCTGTTGACCCTTGATGACGTCACACTCCCAGAATCCATCACAACTATCCCAGCATTCCTCACATCAATGTCCGGTCCGCCTCCATAAAATGTCCGTCTTTTCTCCCTTCAGTGTCTTTGAGTTTTTGTATGAAACGCTTGACGAACCTTTTGTTGCAGTATACGGGGCTAAAAACCACAAACCTTGATCAATTTTTGTGTCTTTATTTACAGGCTATTGAAGGTTATTCTGGTTTCTGATTATGTCCTAAATCATGCATGTTAGGCCATTTTGTATTTTAAAATGGGCTAAGTGTAGATGTGTTTGTTCTCTTCCCATTCACATCCCATTTAGAATTGCTTGTAGGTGTGAAACTGGTGTTGACAGAAATAAAAGTTCTAAAAATGTACAGGCGATTAACAGAAAATTTCAAGTAATATTTATGCTATTTGTTTAATCAGTCAGGCTGCCTTATGTATTAGATAGATAGATAGATAGATACTTTATTAATCCCAAGGGGAAATATTACTAAGACTTAGATGGAAATCAAAGCATATTTAAAGAGCCATTCATGCATCAATCCAGAATATTCCAAGTGATTCACAGACCCTTTATTATAGGGATTTATTCTGTATACATCCATTTCCCCTTGGGATTAATAAAGTATCTATCTATCTATCTATCTATCTATCTATCTATCTATCTATCTATCTATCTATCTATCTATCTATCTATCTATCTATCTATATACTGTACATATGAAAATATTTTACTTAAATTTAGATACTATATGAAACAAAGCTGCATGATTTTTAAAATGGACAGGACACAGACATTTTGAAGTGTAAAGCTTCTAGACTGAGATATACTACAGGAAAGGGAACATAAGCTGGTTCTTTTATGTAACAATTTTAGTGGGAATATTCCAGATTTTTGATAAGAAGCCAGATGTTACGGGGGGGATGAAGTGGGAAAGCATTTAGTGACAGAATATGGACATTTTTAACTGATCCAATATATACCATATGAATCGATTAAAATTATTAAGCAGCGCCATTTTCCTGGTTTGATCCTTCAGTTGGTGATCCACCCCTCACCATTGCCCTGACAGAAAGCATACACTGATCTGAGGAGCATAATGTGCAGACCAGAGAGATTTTGCATGACTTGTTCTGTCTTTACTAACATGGACTAGAGACAGTTATTCTAATGTCTTACCTTCATGTCTCTCAACAGTGGTTTGCTTCGAGAAGTTAACCAGAAAAGAATTCACTGCTGTCTATCTAAAATGTCTGAGTATTTGTACTTCTGTTGCAAGGTTGAGTTTGATGGGAAGTGTGCAGTTGACAGCTTTGGATATAATTAAAAAGTAACACTTAAAGTAAAGTTGTGGTTATGTTATTTGGGTCCTCAACATTGGAATGAAAACTTGTGCAGTAGGTTTTAGCAATAGTTGTAACAGCTTGTGAGCACACTCTTTGAGGAACTCAAAATCAAATTCCATATCAATCATTATGTTCTCTACAAGTGTCTAGTTGCACAAAAGCTTTCCATTTATAAATTGTTAGTAATTCTCTACATATTTTCTTATCTTCAGACACTTATTATATTGATTACAGCCACTGACATATCATATTAACATTCTAAACAGCATAGTTATTTTCTTACTTGAAGAGTAAAACATCAAAATCTGCTCCCATCATTCATACAAGTAATATTTAGAAATTTATCAGGTAAGACTATTTTCATGTCAGAAGCTAAATTTGACATTGAACACATTACTACTGCAAAAACAAATCTGTCAACTTTTGTCTAATAAAATCTCCAATATTTTCTAATAAGAGGCACACTCTTATTTCTCCATAGTTCCTCTGAAAACGTTCCTTTGACCTTGGATTTGAATTAAAATAATAATGAGCAGGAATTTTGAATAAAAAGTAACAAGACACTTTTAGATAGTATTCATGTTATTGAGGTTGACACCCACCTACTCTTTCTGCATTTCTAATGCCTAATAATATAGACCTTGTGCAAAAGTGGAACACTTATTGCAATAATCAGAAAGTGAACGAATAAAGGAAAACAACTGCCTCCAACTGTTTATCACCTTTGACAATCACCTTCAAAAGGACATATTTGAAGTTTTTTTTTTTTTTTTAATGATTCTCGATTTCTATTCTCAATAAAAATGTTGTTAATGATGCACTATACAAGGGGTTGGACAAAAACAGATGAAACTGTAATCAAAATACACAGACAAAAAGATTTTACCACCCAGCGGTGTACACAGACCACTTTGAAATGGTGGCCTTCTCTTTCTCTCCCTTTCTCTGTAACTTAATTATGTAAAGAATACATGAAAATAAGGTTTAGCTATGTATCCTAGAAGGAGCCATAAAAAAATTGTTTTAAAAGACAAATGCTTGCTGTGGCTAAGACTAGTAGGCTGTGGCCTGAGCCATATCAGAAGAAGCGTTAGTGCACTGTCTTTATTGATGATGCTGACCTCAGAATATGAGAAGAAAAAAAAGGTAACCCAAATATTATACTTTAGAATTTTATATTTGTCCCCTTCCTAGTTTTTTTGTTTTAATTCCGGATACATGGATGAAGTGATTATCTGTTGCACATTTTTCAGTTTATTAAATAATTAAAACTAATGCATCCAACATTTTCTTATTAGCTGCTCTGTTTCTCAAATTAAAATTGTAACATTCAGGACATTCATTTCCCTTCAACCAGTTAGCTTCTGAAACCATAAAGAAGACAAAACAGGTTAATAGCCATGTTGTATAATACAGAACATGTACAAATGTCATCAATTGATTCTCTTTTTATGATTTGCTTGGTTAAAAACCTGCTGATTTTCATTTAGAGATCATTTTATTACAACCCACTCAAAATAATGTAAAATTCCTCCTTACCATAAAAACATGTAAGGACTTTAAGAGTGAGCAGGCTTGAAGTAAAGGTCAGTCAGTTCCCCACAAATACATAACCAGGCTGTAGTGAGGTACAAAATCTGTACATTTTAGTTTATATTTCCATTATATTTTGTTCAAGACAAAACAACAGATGAACAAAATTCAGGGCACATCAAAGCATATCCTCTTCCTAATTGTACCTCACTTTTATAACAGTTTTTCACAACATAGTGCTAAATTAGTTTTACAGCCTGGGAAAGGAAGACATGCAAATCCTCAAGCAACATCAAAAAACTTTATTATTTGGGAAAAGATAGATTAATGAGCAAAGTTAATCCATCATATCGACAGCCAGCCAATCAGGTGCATGCAACAATTATGTGTTATGAAACTCCGGTAGAATTTTATAATAAATATGCCTTGTCTGAAGAGCAACATAGGAGGGAGGAAGAAGAAGGGATGAAGATGTCAGGAGAAGGGAACAGAGTGACGTCAGAAGAGGGCGTCAGCAACGTGCAGCCATTTTCCATCTGATCATCAGAAAAGAATTTCATGAACAGCTACGAGTGCTAGATCACAAGCTGCCTGCGACATTCATCCTTGTCATCTTTAACTTTTCTTAAGCTTTTTCTAAAGATTATATATATCCAGACTTTACTATCAGTCCTATTTTCTATTATTCTTTGTTCTACTGGTATTATTATTCTTGTAATAAATACCATGCTGCTTTTAACTTTCTTTGCTTTGTCTAAATGTCGAGAATGATTGAAATAATAAGGTAGATTTCTTTGAGCATCTGGTGTGGCTGGAGATTTGCCATTACCTCTGTGCTGCGAGGTTTATTAAGGCTGAGGGTAAGAGCTCCACCCAGAAGTAGGGAACAGTACATAAAGTAAGGCATTCTTGGCTGATAAATGGCCTATAGTCAAAGATGTTGAGCCTTTGTATGTTTAAATGTATTCTTGTAGACCAAAAGTAATATTTAGGTCTGAGATATCATTAAAACATTGTATGTTGTTCATGCCGATAATAAGTAAGTCTCTTGAAGTGCTGAGAGAGTGACAGGCTGTGTTATTCCTAAGGCACTTATGTGGTTTAAAGTGCTGGAGATTAACCAGCTGTGTGTTTGTCATTCATAGGGCACTGTTGAGTTTCTATGTCTATGCGCATAGCTATGTACGTGTATGTTAATCTTAAGCTGCAACAGTAGACCAACCCGGTAACAAATCTGATGAGTACACTTATCCCTAGGTAAAGGGTAAGTAGAGGGATATACCACGCTAATACACAGGCAAACAAAATGCAATGTCAGACCGTACATGATGCCATAAAAACAAAACAAAAAGCCCCTAAACTTTCTAAGAAAAAGAAATCCTTTTAGTAAACTAGGAATGATCTTCTTTATGATGTTTTTCAATCCAAGTAAGAGCACCTTCCAAGCTTGATGCCACCACTTTATAGCAAAAGGATTGTGAGGTCACAAGAGTAGTCACCATCAGTCACATGTCAAAACATCATGGTGGTAACAAAGAGATATAAATATAAAAAAGAATAACTGTACAGAACCATAAAAAACAAAATGTCAAAGGTGCAACAGACAGAAATATTTACTTTGAGCCTGGATTCTGTTCCCAGCATGTGAAGAGTTTTCTAGTATCCAGTTCCTTGGTACAGAATATAAATCATACAATAAACACACATACACACACAATGACCACCATGATTCAGCATATTCAGGAAAAATAAAAACTTCATAACTCCCAGAAAAAAGCCAATTGCTACTTTGTGCTGTGTGTAATCATTATATTAAATTATTTAATTCATCCTCAAAATAAAAAAGAAGATTACATAAATGCAAGCTATGAATTACAAAAATGTTAAAGCACAACATGCTGTCTATGAAAATGAAGTGGAGGAGAAGTGGATTTTAGAGAAACATATCAAGTCCAGTGAACAAAATAAATGGCATATGAAGAGGAAATCAAAAGGGGATTTAATGTTAGTACGGTAATCCAAAGCAGGCCTGGAAAGGTCGGAGAGACTGTACCGCATGCTAAGAAAAGACCAACCTTTCCAACACGCAGGAACCTAGAGCACTTTAAAAATGGAGAAACTGGCTTTTGATAGATTCAAAACAAATCATTTCAGCATCCTGCTTGGAAAATTGTGAAAAAATTGTTTTATGGTGCAGCACAGCTTCAGAAGAGAAATCCCTGTACCTGATCGAAAGAAGAAGAGCAGTGTGGTAAAAAAACAGTTTTTGTTTAGATAGATAGATAGATAGATAGATAGATAGATAGATAGATAGATAGATAGATAGATAGATAGATAGATAGATAGATAGATAGAACTTTATTTGTCTCCAGGGTGAAATTAATCTTTTTATAGCAGCTCTTTAAATAAATAAGTACATACATAGGTAGATAAGTAGGTAAATAAATAAATATACACACACAGTTTGTTTTGGACAAACACCAGAATGACTATAAAGCAAGAAATTAAAAAAAAAAAGAAAATGTCTGACTTGGCTGTCACAGTTACAATGAAGCATTATGCAGATGTACTGCTGTTGGTATAAAGGAGCCCTCACAGTGTTTCTTGACACAATTCTGCTGAATGATTCATTGGCTGAAAGTCCTCAGTATTGGTGTGTCAGAGAAAGGATGTGCAGCATTGTTCATAATGGCACTCAGTTTAATTTTAATTCCCTCCTCCTTCACTATCTCCAGCAGGTCCAGAGTGCATCCTAAAACTGAGTCTACCCTTTTACTTAGCTTGTTGATTTGGTTGGCCTCTCCTGAAGTGATGTTATCAGCCCAGCACACCACAGCACAAAAACTGCACTGGCCAGCACAAAGTTATAGAAGATGGGAAGGATGTCACTTCCCACATTAAAGGAACACATTCTCCTAAGGAAAAAGAACCTGCTCAGCCATTTCTTATACAGTTCCTCTGTGCTCTGAAACCCGTCCAACCTGTCATTATTGTGGAGCCCCAAGTAGTAGTAGAAGTGGACCGCCTCTACATCCACTCCTTGAATAGTGAATGTAAACTGAGGCTCTTGGGTGTAGTGGACATCTTTAACCAGTTCCTTGGCTTTGCTGATGTTAAGATGCAGACTATTTTCTTTGGCCAAGAAACAAAGTCTTCAACCTGAATTCTCTACTCTGTCTCATCCCTTTTATATATAAACCCCACAAGTGCAGAATCATCTTGAGAATTTCAACAAATGACATGACCTGCTGTTACATTTGTTGTCGGAGGTTTACAGAGTAAAGAAAGGAGACAGGACTGTTGGCAGGTCTGGGTAATCCTAACAAGTTTCCAACTAAACTGTGTCCCTGTGTTCTTGATGAACTCATTTTGAAACAACAGACGTGATCCACTGTACTAATTCCCTTCATAATTTTAAACACTTTAGTCATGTCTCCTCTTAATCTCCTTTTGCTTAAACTGAAAAGGCTCAGCTCTTTTAATCTTTCCTCATAATTCATCCCCTGTAGCCCTGGAATCATTTTAGTCACTCATCTGTGGGCTTTTTCTAGAGCTACTATTATATTACATTAGGCATTTAAGTCTTACTTATGAATTATAATGGTGAAATAAAACTTTTTTAGTCAAACTTATGAATGCCTCAATTGCAATGTTTACCTGTGCTTCAATGACCTGATTATTCACAGAAACCTGATTTCTAAAATGCCATGTAAAGCCTTATTCCGATTAGAGAAATCGGGTTATTGGCCTCTGAAAAACCTGATTAGCAAAGTCAGATTTCTCTGTAAATAATTCAGTTATGTGGCCATGTAAACCCTTAACCAGGTTACTGTTTTTGATTTTCTAGACTGTGCATGTCCATTGCTCTCTGTCAGACTCTGCATATATTTGTTTTGCGCACAGTTCCAGCAGGCACTGTGGTAGAAACATTAACAAAATACATTTCCAGAGATAGATGTTCTGATGATCACATAATTAATTATTCTGGCTGAAATAATATGCCTTAACATTTCAGAAATTGTTAAATGTATGCTGATGAGTTGACTGTACAGTGCTAAGCTCAGCAACACCATCTTGAGAGCAGTAGGGTAAGACAGTGGTTCTCAACCTGTGGGGCGGGCCCCCTTAGGGGGGCGCGAAGAAACAAAAAGGGGGGCACGAAGATGTGAAAAAAAGAAAACAAGAATCAAAAAGATGAAAAAAACATCTGTTGAAACCAAAACAAATTAACTTAAACTACATTCTGATACTAGAACAATAAATATAGAGTTAGATAAATGACTATTAAAGTTAAGTAGGTTTAATAAAATACCCATCTACATTTAAAAAAAATGTTAGGGGGGGGCGCGTTTAAAATTGTTATGAAAACTCGGGTCGCAAATACTTAAAGGTTGAGAAACGCTGGGGTAAGACAAGAGTGAGCTGCGTGAAATGTGGTAACTGAAACCTGTAAATAAAGCATCAGTTTGACTAAACATATTTAGAAAACAAAAGGGCATCATGTTTATTTTCTGATTTACACAGTCAATGATGACTTTAAACTCTTTTTTTGCTCAGTTTAATGATATTGGAGTGTTTTGACAAATGAGAACTCCAGAATATTACTTGTGCAAGTAAACACAGATTATTAAGAAACTAGGTTTCTGCCTTAATCAAATTATTCACCTTAACTCATTTATGTGTGTGCATGTAAACTCACTGATTGCTGTTTTCCTTACTCTTAACATTTTTTGATTCATATGACTGAACCAAGACACAATAAAGATCACTGTTTCATTATCAACAAAGTAAATGATGCATTAGTAGTAGGATGGTAAAGATAACTATCTTTCCCCATGAGTCAGTAAAATAAGAGAAACAGTATTTGATGTTTAGAGATAGAAATCTGTGTACTGTATACATCCACTTATCATGAATCTGGGAATGGAGGTGCAAATAGTGATTGAATAGAAATAAGTGGGAACTCACATCAATAATGATCTAAATATTAATGACACAAAGATTACCTATGCAAAATGCAATCAGCACTTGATTCTCCTCTGCAGTCTTAAATGATTTAATGTCCACAGGAACATCAGTGCTTTTATTGTAGCACTAGCTGTTCTACCCATCTAAGACGGGTTGTAATCTAAGTAATCAACACAGACCACAGCATTAACGTTTGCAGTGCAACATTGCAATGTGTGTATCTCTGGTATACGCCGTTTTTAATGGAATTGATTGAAGCAATGTTAATATTTGTGATGAACCATCTTTTGGAATAACAAATGTAATGCATTTTATTACTAATAATGTTTTGTGATGCGCCCTCTTTCAAAATGACAGAGACTTACCATTTTAAGGTGAACGATCCAGCCTTTTCATCACTTTCTTTTCTATTGACTAGTGATGTAGTCTACATATCACAATTAAAATAAATAAATGCATAAGTAAATACATATTTTTTTTTTAAAAAAAAGCAGAAAAAAGGGAAAATTCTAAGTTAAATAACAGTTGAGAGTCACTATTAATAGTCAATCCAAGATGGATGCTCTTTATTACAACAAGCCTGATGTAGCCCACCATGTGTATGACAAGACTAGAGAATACAACAAAAAAACAATCTTAAACAGGTTAGGTTCATTTGCATAATGAAATTAAGAGCAAGTTAATTAACCTGTGTGGTTTTTGTTTGGTTCTGTGGTTTGCCTATAATCAGACTTTTCAATGTTACTGTTGTTAGCAACGCAGGGAGCAGTAGCATTTACTTCAAACGTTACTGTTTTATCAAGAATGACCAGAGCCAGACCAGAGTTTCTCTCAGACCAGAGTGCTCATACAAAAATCATGTTCACATCACCATGCTTGCATCCACAAAGTTTGCAAATGACACAATGATGGGTCTTATCAGCAATGGAGATTAGTCATCTTACTGAAGGTAGATGTGATGATTGGCTGACAGGTACAAGTGCAGCTATCTATTTGTTAATATGGAGATTGTGGTTGATTTCAGGAGAGGTCATTCACAGCACCCCCCCACTGACCATTGATGGTGTAGCTGTGGAAAGGGTGAGTAGCACCAAGTTCCTGGGAACGTACATCTCAGAGGACCTCTCCTGGTTAGATAGCACCACATCACTGGCCAAGAAAGCTCAAACCCGCCGCTACTTTCTACGCAAACTGAGGAAAGCACAGGTTCCACCCCACATCATGTGCTCTTTCTACCGCGGCACAATCGAGAGCATCCTCACTTACTGCATCTCTGTGTGGTATGGAAGCTGCACTGCCTCTTGTAGAAAGTCCCTGCAACGCATAGTGGATGCAGCCAGTAAGATCATTGGTGTCCCACTGCCCTCCCTCAAGGACATTTTCCACACCTGTCTCACCCGTAGAGCCATCAGCATTGCCGGTGACTCCTCCCACCCCTTTCACTCCCTTTTTAGCCTCCTCCACTCAGGGAAAAGGTACCGGAACCTCCGGGCCCGCTCCATAAAACTGTTTAACAGCTTCATCCACCAAGCTATCATGAGCCCCTGGACCGTAACAAGAGTCACTATCTACCAAGTACCCTACCTCAGCTGGTATTATATAAGGACTCAATATTACATCTGCTGCTAACTGTCTGTCTTTTTGTACATCTCATAAGCTACTCTATAATGCACCTTCTCATTTTTTTTTACTGTAATTGACTTTTGCACTAATGTACACAGGTCTACTTTACAAGTTCTGTTGTTATTTATCTTATATGTTATACTTTATAGTTTTTATATTTTATTGTACTACAAAGTTGAGAGAGAAACAGTATTTCGATTTTCCTGTATGTTCTGCACATATAGTGAATTGACAATAAAAGGCTATTTGATTTGATTTGACAAGATGAAAGAGATGATTATTGACTTCAGGACAACCCATGCTGCCCACAACTAACTGTACATCAAGGGATCTGCAGTGAAACCGGTCAGGAGCACCACATTCCTTGGTGTGCATCTGACCTTACTTGGTCAATTAACACATACTCCATAGCCAGGAAGATACAGCAGCATCTCCACTTCCTTTGGCGGCTGAGAAAGGCAAGACTACTTACCCCCATTCACTCTACGTTGTACAGGGGTTCAGTCGATGGTATCCTAACCAGCTACACATGTCTGACCGTAACGTCGTACAATGAGTAAAGCATAAGGCAGAACAGATCATTTGGTCCTCTTTGCCCTCCATTGAAAATAGTTTCATAAAGCATTGTATCCGCAAAGCTTACAACAAGGATACGGACTGCTCCCATCCCTCCCATATTCTTCTTTGTTCCATTTCCTTCTGGCAGAAGGCACTGAACTTGTTTTTCCAAATACTATAACATTTTCTACCCCCTCGCTGTTTGGACTCTGAACTCTGTGCTGCGCCATGTCCTCAGACAATCCCTAGCAATTTATGGGCAATACATTTGTTACACTTGTCAGTGGTGTTATTTTTTATTATTAGTTTTGCTGTTATTATTGATTAATTATTCATTATTATCTATTTCTATTCTATTCTATTTCTATTTCCATATTCTATATCTATTTCCGTACTAACCTTTACTCTCTCTTCTGTTTCCTTTTCCGGTATCCTTTTGGTGGTGGCGCAAGCAAAGCACCGTGATGTTCCAACAATGATGGATGGATTAAAAGCCAGAAGTCTGTATGACCATCAACATCAAGTGAGTCCGTGAGAACCCTAACTACAAAGAGGACTATTTCATTTATGTTAGGTACAATGCCCAGAGGGGACTGGGCGGTTCCGTGGCCCGGAACCCCTGCAGATTTTTTTCTCCAGCCGTCTGGAGTTTTTTTTCTGTTTTTTCTGTCCACCCTGGCCATCGGACCTTACTCCTTTCTATGTTAACTAATGTTGTCTTATTTTAATTTCTTATTTTGTCTTTTATTTTTATTTTCTTCATTATGTAAAGCACTTTTAACAATTTTTTTTATGAAAATGTGCTATATAAATAAATGTTGTTGTTGTTGTATTTCAAATTTTTACTGTCTATTCACTTTTTTTAAATGTTGATTTGAGTGTATTGGTACTTGTGATCAAAGGTGAAGCATTTCTCTCTCAATGTCTTCTTTCTTAGCTGTACTTATGAAGACATAAAATTCTGTTTAAGTACTGACCGTAGCCACCTCTCACAAGATATTTCAAAACTGGAAAATGTTTTTTCAATTTTTGTTACAAAGTTTTGGAATGATCTCCCTTTATCTGTCCATACTGCACCCAACTTTCATTAAATAGTTTGGATCTGCTTACCTGCTGTCCTACAGGATGGCTGCTGCTGTACTGATAATGTGTTTAGTGCTTGATAACATTCAAGTTCATCTTGTAAAAGATTAGAGATTCCTTTACCATGTTCAAGGGATGCAGGAAATTGGAAAAAAGAGGGATTAAATTGGTAATTAAATTGGTGAGTGTTGTCTTTATTTGAGATCACACCCCTTTTTGGTGGTTTAAATATGGAACAGGTTAGTTTAGAGCAGTAGATAATTACTTTCAGTAATAAAGTGTGCTTAATTTCACCATCAATCTTTTTACCTATTGTGTCAAAATGGTCCTGTATCCCTGCTTCTGCAGGATACACCATCATTGTTTCTGTCATGCATTGTAGATTCTGTTCTTCATGTATTTAATTGTTTGTATCTGACTTCTTTGTACCCACTGGTATTAGTCCTTAAATTACTGCATTCTCTTTCATTTGTTAAGTCTCATCTGACTCCAGTTTTCTGCTGTATGCTCTAATTTGCTGTTACTCTCTTAATAAAGCCCCCTAAAATTTATCTTTACTTTCTTGTGTTTGTATTGTTCCTCTTTACCTTCTGCTGCTTTATGTTTTCTTTGAAATTCTGTCTATAATGGTGAGAGCTGAGAAAAAAAATTATTGTTTAATATTTAACTACATCACATCTTTGTCTATAAGTAAGTATGGAAAACCATTAGGTGGCATATTCAGGTACAGCAATAGAATTTAAAATGTGTAGTTTGACGTTCATTGATATGGCAAATACACCACACTTTGCTATATAAAATAGACTTAGAATAGAATAGAATTGATAGGCAACACAATAGCACAGTTGATAACACTTACATTACATTTATTCACTTGGCAGATATGACTACAAAAGAGGTCAACATAATCAAGTAAACTTCAGTCCGGGAACTATTTAGGGACAAGTGTTGTGGGGCAAAATTACAAAATTTACCATCAGCAGTGAAATGTTCTAAACTAAAGAGAACAACACAATCTACTAAGAGCCTAACATCAAAACCATTATAAATTACAAAGATATTCACTGAAGAAGGGGGTCTTCATATGCTTCTTAAACACACTGAAGGAACAGCAGTTCGCAAAGAAGTGGGCAACTCATTCCACCAGTTCCACCAGGAGCTCCACATGAAAAGACCCAAAGAGCCTGAGTTGAGATTTGGTGCCATGTGGAGGTGGTATCACCAGACACTGTTCATAAGCAGACCTGAGAGGATGATAAGTAGCATAAAACCTCATGAAAGCCCCCTTATACATATATGACAACACATTGAATCACCTGTGGGCAGGAGTAGTGACATGTTCCTGTCTCGACCAAATGAAGACAAGACGTGCCACTGCATTTTGAATCATATTCAGTAAAATGTTGCATTAGTCCCAATGTGACAAGATCAAAGCCTGAACCACAAATTCTGCTACATACTCCATGAGATACAGCCTAATTTTGTTGATGTTATATAGAGTGAATTTGCATGTATGAGAAATAGTTGCAGTGTGGTCAGTGAAGGATAGCTGTTCATCACCCAAAGATTGCATACTGCCATGGCAGGTATTAGTCATAATGAGCCAAGCTTTACAGGGATAAGGTGTTGAATAGACTGGTTGGGATAACAAGGAGCTCAGTCTTAGCCAGACTGAGTGGGAGATAGTGTTCCTTCACAAGTTTAAGATATCAGTAAGACAAGCCAAGATTGTAGATGAGACAATGTTGTCCACTGGAGGGAATAACAGGTAGAAATGGTAATGCTACTGTCTTGTAGCTTCAGAGTCCAATGTTGGAATCCCAGCCTGAGCAATTTGACTATGGAATTTGTACATCCTTCCTTTCCTTCTACATCCCTTATAGGTTAGACAGATTCTAAATTGGCTTTGTATTATGAAACATGGGTGTCTTAGAATAGATTGTTGCCGCTTCTATAATTCATTCCTACCTTATGTCAGTGCTGCTGATACAACTTATGTCCCCTACAATCCTGATCTAAATCAAGGGAGTTGAATGGATCAATAATTTATTGATTAGAAATTAAAGCTAAACACTTCATATTTACTAATTTACTAATAAAAAGAAACTGTAGAAGGCACACAAACTCATAAGTCTTGCTGACAATAAAGTAAGTAGACACTTCTTGAGGAATCATTATAAATGAAATTCAAACATGGATGTCCTTTATTTACATTAATGGGTGAAGCCCCCACATGCCTTGTTCGGTGCATTATGGCAGACTGTTTTTTTCTATTTAGGCGTATTTACATAACAAATTTGAATGTATGTTCATTTTCATTAATCAGCATACAGATAAATGGCATACTCCAGAAACATATTTTATGTCATTAAGTATTATGTAAAGTCCAGAACTAGTTATAACATATAAAGAGTGAGGGTGAATACTTAGTTCTAATAAATAAGACTGTTATCAGAGAAAGGCATAAAGTTAAATGTTATACAAGGTTTTATTTTCTAATTTGAATGTGCTGGTACAAATATCAAGATACTCTAGTTAGTGTTTCTTATACAGTCTAAACTTATAAGAAATAGACTTAAATCTGTGGTAACATGTATTGAAACTCAGTTCACTGTGCAAGTGTGATTACAGGAGTACTACACTTTACAAAAAAGGTAATTTTAAACTGATCAAGATCTTGAAGGAGTTTGCTTCCTTCAAAAGCTGAACTATGATGAGATGTCGATAACTCAGCAGGAAGTCCTGGGAACAGTTACTGGCTTGTCGATGCTTAATTCTCACACTTCAATTTCATGTCCCTGTGGGTCCGATAAACTCTTAGATATTTCTGCTGAAGCCCATCTTTGTATTCTGACGTTCCTTGCATATTAATTATGTCTTCTACCTCATTGTAATTCTTTGCAATAGATCTCTAAGCAGGCCATCAAAAACAGTAACTGGGAAATACTTGTGATTAGTGGCAAAGCTGCCATTTCAAGAAAATGCATGATACAGACTTTATTTTCTTCTCCTCTAAAAATGTGAAGCAATGAAAACTCGGCATGATTATAGCTTAGCCATATACAGGTTCAGCATGTGAACCAAGCAATTAACGTTTCTATCCCTTTATCGTGTTTCACGGGAGTCATTTTCCTTGGGATGCAAGTTGTTAAAAGGGCACTTCCCCTGCCACTAGAGACTAGGTTTAACATTTCATTCTTGCAAAGTATGACGCCTTTAATTGACATTTAACTGCATCGTAATTGCTGTGCTACGGTAACGAATGGAATGAATTGCAGTTTGGTTTGACAGCAGAGAAAAGAACAGCAAATACAAATTAGATCCTGTGCTTTGGCTGAATTTCAATTAGACGTTGGAGTGCATATTACATACTGTATTTTGCCTTAATATGCCATCTAAACAAGCTCTTAACAGAAAATGTACATTATCGTATTTGTCCGAAATATGGTAACCTTGTCAAAAGGAGCACTAACTTCATGCATTGGACCACACATTAATATATTTCTGTCATGCTGGGTCTGCTTTTACCAAAAACATAACATATTGTTAATTAAAAGAAAAATGAGGTGAAAATAGTATTTGCAAAAAAGTTAACAGCTTAAAGCTGGTAAAAACTTTCAGTGACAGTGTAGTTGACTTTACTGATCTTGTACTATATGCCACATTGTTAAATTAGAATTTTGTCCTTGTCTGGCTTATAAACTGTCCCATGAAAAATTTTTCATTAACATTACTTAGTTTTGTCATTTTGTATCATGTAAATATGAACTCTTATTTCAGATTGGAATGACTTTTTCTTTTTGCATTCCTATGCATAGATTCCAGCTTCCACTTACAATTTCCAGATTTCTTATATACATTAATGTTTCCTCTTCCATTTTAAAGTCATGCATACTAAATTACAGACTTGTCCAGTGTGAGTGACTGTTGAGCATGCTCATTGAAGGGCAATTTTTAAAGCAGATTCTTGTCTTATAGCCCAAAGATGATGTTTTGAATATTAGGGTTTACAAAATCAATTGTGTCAAGCGTGCATGTTTATAGACCCTCTGGAGACCACAGATAAGCTGAAAAATCTCACCACTAAACAGAAGGGGGCACTGCCGGTAACTGTATCTCTAGTTTCACTAAAGTATTGACCCATTGACAGCAAGATCACACCTAGCCGTGACCCCTTTGGTGGACACAATCCCCACCTGGAAGGCTGGAGGAATATAAGCTGACTGCCTCACTATGGTGGTCATCTTTTGACCTGCTGAGGAACACGGAGATGGACAGCTCACATCCAATGCTATTTTTCTTTTTGTTTTTTAGTTTGTGTGTCCTGTGGGATTTTTGTTTCACCTTTTTCTGTCACTAAATGGATGTGGGGCCCCAAAGATTTTTGAAGCTTCAACATTCTTCACTTTACAATATTTACATGACAAGTCGATCTCATGAATGCCACACTAGCAAACATACAGTGTAAATCTATCACCTGTCATTATTATCTCCCTTGGCTGCCTGCATCCTATGAGGAAAAGCTTGTGTATTATTTCCTCACTAAGCAAACACATTTAATTTTAAATAGTGCCTTGTGATTATGTGGGAAAAAAATCACAAAAAATTTTACAAGTACATGGCATGATTATCCCCATATTGTGACTTGCTCAGGGTCACCCAGTGTGCCAGTTTTTAAAGAACTGACACCCTTATGGTTTATTAGAACATTAGAACACTCTTGGCGAGAACAGGCCATTCAGCCCAACGAAGCTCACCAGTCCTATCCACTTATTTCTTCCAAAAAACATCAAGTCGAGTTTTGAAAGTCCCTAACGTCTTACTGTCTACCACACTACTTGGTAGCTTATTCCAAGTGTATATCGTTCTTTGTGTAAAGAAAAACTTCCTAATGTTTGTGTGAAATTTTCCCTTAACAAGTTTCCAACTGTGTCCCCGTGTTCTTGATGAACTCATTTTAAAATAACAGTCTCGATCCACTGTACTAATTCCCTTCATAATTTTAAACACTTCAATCATGTCACCTCTTAATCTTCTTTTGATTAAACTGTAAAGGCTCATCTCTTTTAATCTTTCCTCATGATTCAACCTCTGTAGCCCTAGAATCAGCCTAGTCGCTCTTCTCTGGACCTTTCCTAGTGCTGCTATGTCCTTTTTTTAGTCGGGAGACCAAAACTTCACACAGTACTCCAGATGAGGCCTCACCAGTGCATAATAAAGCTTGAGCAGAACCTCCTTGAACTTGTACTCCACGCATTGTGCTATATAACCTAACATTCTGTTTTTTATGGCTTCTGAATACTGTCGGGAAGTCGAAGGCTTAGAGTCTACTATAACTCCTAAATCCTTCTTATAAGGTGTACTCTCGATTTTCCAACCGCCTATTTTGTATTCAAACCTAACATTTTTACTTCCTATGTGTAATACTTTACATTTACTGGAATTAAATTTCATCTGCCACAAATCTGCCCAAGCCTGTATGCTATCCAAGTCCTTCTGTAATGATATAACAGATTCCAGATTATCTGCTAATCCACCTATTTTGGTATCATCTGCAAATTTAACCAGCTTGTTACTTATATTCCTATCTAAATCATTTATATATATTGAAAATAGCAGTGGCCCTAGCACTGACCCCTATGGAACACCACTCTTAACATCGGCCAGTTCTGATGAGGTACATCGCACCATCACCCTCTGTTTCCTGTTTATAGTCAATGGGAAAGGGATGCCCAAATGTAATTTGCTGAGTGATAAAAAATTTTGGCAGGGTCTTTTGTCTGTTAAAATAATAATAATTGCAATAATAATTGCATCTGACAGTCTGTGTGTTCTAGGATACTATAGTTTCATAAAATAGATTTATAGATTTAAAAAACTGTAAAGAAGTAAACTGACATATACCTTGTGTGTGAACAGTAAACCCAGTTAATCTCTCAGGTAAATTGGATAACCAACAAGCAGATCATCTGAAGAGTATGACAAAACACTGTCTCACACCTACACCGTAATGTTAGCATTTTACTTTTCTTGCTATGCCATGTCCTGTGCCAGCAACAAGGATTTGTTCAGGGTCTTGGCCCACTCCGTTTAAAGTCCTCACATTGAAAGGCTGGCTGTGATTCCAGAATCTCCAAGTAAGGTGGCAGCTGTGGAAGAATAAAGACAGGATACTTAAGCAGTGAAGATTCAAAACAGTTTTAATTTAACGTCAGTGGGGAGCCCAGCCCAATATAACATACACTTTGGGGTTAAAGAATTTAGTGCAAGAGTATTCATACAGTACAGAACATGGCAATCATATTCTTTTGGCCACTATTTCAAGAAATCAGTAAGTAGTTATTCTTCTTCCTCTTCATCTTTTCCCACTTCTGTGTTGGGTCGATGCTTAGTAAGTTTAGATGTGACTTTTACAGCTGGGTCCATTTCCTGACACCAGCCCACTCCATTTATTTGGGCTGGGACTGGCTCCAAAATGGAGGTGGAGTTCAGTAAGTAGCTTACACTAAAAGAGCTGATCTCACTTAGAACAAATGCAGAAGTTACTTTATGTTCAAATGTTTCATGATTTTCAAGAAAGAATCTGAATCACTGTTAAATTCTAATATACTGTTCCAATAATATATTACATTTCAACCCTTCATAAATCTATAGCTAGTCATTCCAATCTGAAATCAGAGTTAAGATATCTCCAAATTCATTAATATAGTTTTTAGCTGATTTATTTAATTGCATATAAATGGCATAGGAATTACCTATCTATCTATCTATCTATCTATCTATCTATCTATCTATCTATCTATCTATCTATCTATCTATCTATCTACCTAAATGGCAACAGCAAATAATCACTGAAAGGCTTGGCTTTCTGGGTTTCATGTTCTCACACAAAAAAAGCTGTCCAGAAACCCAGGGTCTCCAAGGCAGAACCAGCAGCTCATCCAATTGAGATAAATTGAATTTCTCTCAATTGACTTCAACTGCAATGTGGAACGAATCATATTATACAGTAGCAAGCTTCCTCTCTTTGCTCTGCCCTTACCTTCCATTTAATCCTGTGACGTATATTCAGTGTCATGAGTTAAGGTTATTAAACAGTAGAAAAATGTGTTTTAACATGTTACCTTTAAAAACATAGATACATTAGTCAATGAAAGACATTTTTAAATGTGCTCACTTGTGGGAAAAGTTCTTCTGCTTTCCATAACTATTACTCATACTGTATTTTGTAGTTACAGTAGCTCTTATGCCACTCTGCTTTACACACAAACCTTTACATTACTTGGATACACAGAAGACTTTATCTTTAGTGCTTTGTTGTAAAGACTGCATCATGTTGATAGTCCTGTGGGATTCACATTAATTCTTTGTAGTACATGAAAGTTTACTACGGACAGTGGTCAAAGAATTAAGATGTAGAGCTTTGAAGTTTCCTTTTTTCATTTGCTGCATAAACTGAATACAGTAATTGTTTTTAAGCTTTTCCTCAATGTTTTAAGCAGGCAAACAGTGGAACAGGCTCCTATCCTAAATTAGTGTTAAACTGCTTTTGGAGGAGGTAGTTAAAAGCGTCTTGCCAGACTTGAAAAGAATATTAAATATGTCCATTTTAAACAATTAAGATAAAAAAAGTAAAATTAGACATATAGCAGTTACTTGCAGTTGTTGCAGATTAGAAAGGAAACCATCTGCCATTTAGAAGTTTAAAAAATTTTGCACAGAAAAACAATTAAATCAATCATCTCACCTATGAGTCGTCACTCATCATGCGCTGTTGTCAAAGTACAGATTAAAGTGTGTCACAGGAGGCTTGGGGTCAGACCCAGCCGGGACGCCTGGAAGGACTGGGAGGTGGTCTATACATCCCCCGGGCCACGAGGGGGCTACTGCCCAGTATGATAAGGGGACCATGGGGATGGAGCAAGGAGGCTCAAGCCCATTGGGGCCCATGGCCTCCGCCAGGGGGCGCCCCGAGCGTCATGGACCCCGGGAGATCGACACTTCCGCCACACCTGGGAAGGTGGAGGAAGGACCTTCTAGGGATGCCCGGAGTGCTTCCAGGTGCAAGGGCAGTACTTCCGCCACATCAGGAAGTGCTGCTGGAAGATCATCATCAGGTACCTGGAGCACATCTGGGTGGAAATAGAAGGGGCCGCCTGACTACAATCAGGGAGCTAGAGTTGGGAGCGGAAGCAGGATGAAGCTCCCGGGATAGGAGGAAGATAGGTGGCCCAAGGACAGTGCGAGAAAAGCCCGTGTGGAGGATGATTGGTGCTGGGAGCACTGTGTGTTGTGAAGACTTTATTCTGAAGAATAAACGTGTGTTTCATAAAGAAGTGGTGTTTGTCTAATGGCGTTCAGACCCGTGCTCACAAGTGACATTCACAACAAACACAAAAGTGACAAGTGACCTCAGAATATTAAATATACGTTGAACAATTAGGTTGGTTGACATGCAGAGTCATGTATTCTGGGGGAGTTGATGGACCTGACTAAATATTTTGTAGTGCAGGACTTGAATGGTTATGTATGAAAGTGAGATATAAATAGTCCTCTCACTTATTGGCTTCTTATTTTAATCTTTAATTAATTAGGGTGTTGAATGTGCCAAAATGTGGTAAAACTGGAAAAGTGTGCTGTGCTGTGGTGAGGTTGCTTACAATGATTCATATGTGTGACAAATCCCATTCCATTCTCTGAATTTATGATGTCTGTCAGTCAAATCACTGTATAAATACTCGGAGAAGCAAATCATGAATGATGACCAATACAGTATGTAATTAGTATAAATGGCTTCTACTAATTATATGAAAAAATATATATGACATCCGTAACACTGGACAATGACGATTTTCTTTCTTGAACACTGTAAGATTGTACCTTATGGATTTTGCCCTTTTGATCACCTTTTTGTTTTCTTATCACATACCAATTTATTGTAATCACCTATTGTGATTTCCTCACATATGATAAGTATGTATATTGTGATGTGGGGTCACAGACTTGCACAGGAAAGAAGGAGGTCAGTCCAAGTTTCCAAAAAAATCAGCTTTATTGTTGTGAAGACAGGTACAATATTAAGCATTTAACCAAACGGGAGCCGTCACATCAGGATTCGAACAAACAGCAAGCAAGCTGTGATGAGAACAGTTGTCCTGCATTAGCTCCCTTCTTCAAATTAAAAGCACAGATAACCTCCCTCATCAAGCCAGCTCAGCAGCTGGAGTAGGCTCATTCTGGAGGGAAGAAGACAGAAAGTGAGCACATGGCCAAGTCAACAGCCCGTTTTAAGCGATCCCTGCATCAACCATCAGGCAGCAGACATATTACATGGTAAGCCTGCGAACTTGCAGTTGAACCAGCAGCAAACAACCAATTCTTGCCGGCGCAATTGGCGGGTTGTCTAGTGCCGTTGGAGGGTGCCGGGGTCATAATATATACAGTTCAACATCTACAAGTGGAACATCCATAGTAATCTAAAAGAAGTGGAGATGCTTCCAGGAATGCATCTCAAATATACCAAGTAATGTTGTTTCACTTGCAAATCAGACAGCTGTGCTAAAGAATCTTATTATATTAAAAGAACTGATCGCTCCTTAAGCATCTGATTCCAAAATAGAAAACTTTGGCACATAAACCACTTGTTGAACCAGCAAAATATATTATTGCCTCCTTTTCATATAAAACTTGGACTAATGAAAAATTTTGTGAAGGCAATGAAGAAGGAGGGAAAGGATTTTGATATTTGAGACTGATGTTTCCACAAATAACTGATTCCGAGGTTAAGGAAGGCACTTCTTCTGATCCACAAATCAGACACATCATTATTGACAAGCAGCTTGAATTTCTGCTAATGGAAGATAGTCAAGGATGTTGATGAGAATTTTCTTGGCAACTATAAAGCCCCAAACTACAGTACATCCAGCTGTTTGACAACATGCTTCAAGTAAACAAAACCACGCAATGTCACATGTCACCAAAGACTCATCTTTTGCATTCACATTCACCCTGATAATCTTGGTTCAGCCAGTGGTAAACATAATGAAGCAGAAGAAAATTAAAACAAGTACTGTTCATAAAATAAGACATAATGCACACAAAGTAAAAGGGGCTTCAGCAAATTCAAGTACACAGCAAGCATTCCATTTCATCCCAAAGGTGTTTAATAGGGTTACATTTAGGGCTCTGTGCAGGCCACTTATGTTCCTTCACACAAGATTTGTCAAACCATGTCTTCATGAGCCTGGCTTTGTGCACAGTCACTCTAGAACAGAAAAGAACCTTCTCCCAAACCATTTCCACAAATTTGGAAGCACATAATTATCACAAATGTGTATGTTATAGCATCAACAGTTCCCTTTACTAGACCCAAGTGTCCTATCCTAAACCTATAAGAAACAGCCCCAGACTATTATTTCTCCTCCAACAAATTTTACAATAGACACCATGTCATCTATAAGGTAGCGTTCTCCAGACATTCACCTAATCCAGATTCATCCGTCAGACCGTTTGATAATAAAGCATGATTCATCACTCCAGAGAATTTGTTTCCACTGCTCTAGAGTCCAATGGCGGCATACTTTACACCACTCCAGCTGATGCTTAGCATTGCACGTAAAGATTTTAAACTTATGTACCATGGAAACCAATTTAATGAAGCTGCCAACATACAGTTCTTGTACAGATATTGCTTCCAGAGGAACTTTGGAACTCTGTTGTGAGTGATGTAACAAAGGATAAGCAATTTTTGCACACTATGTGCCTCAGTCTGAGAGTTTGTGTGGTCTCTTGTTGCTTCTAGATGATTCCACTTTACAATAATAGTACTTACAGCTGAATGGGCAGGATCTGGCAGAGTAGAAATTTCATGTACTGACTTGTGGCAAGGTGGCATCCTATAACAGTGCCAGGTTTAAAGTCACTGAGCTCTTCAGTAACACCCATTTGTATTTGTCAGGAGAGAATGCATAGCTATGTGCTTGATTTTTGGTACCTGTTACAATGAGTGCCGCTAAAACACCTGAACTCAATTATTTGGAGGGGTGTTCACATAATGTTGGCCATACAATGTTTTTGTAAGGGCAACAAAGAATTATTTCTCAATTCCCCAATTTTTGCTACATCCTTTAAGAGTTACAGGCCAGGAAGCATCTAGCAACCTAAGTGAAGGCCACCACCGTCTTCATCATTTGGCAGTGGGCCATACAATGAGAGATCAAGCATCATCACAAGTGACCCTAACTGCAGCACATTACAGGTAGATTCTGTGAGCCTCCATCTCTCTCTCTTTCTCTTATCAGGGGTTTTATTTCAACTGTTTTCATCTTCTCAAACTGCTTTCCCTGTTAAGGGCTGCAGCGGGTCTTATTTCCATTCTTTTAAATCTCCTTATTGATCTTTGTTTTTTTTCTTTGAAGTAGTCCACACTTTGGATTTGAGTGAACACCAGTATTACATTCATATAAGCCTCTAAGTATTGACAGCTATCACATTCAACATAAACGGAGGTTTATTGTTTAATAAGTTGCAACTGCTAACTCCAGCAGCCACAACTGGGAAAAACTGTTTGGAAGATGGAAATGAATTCTGGGTATTAAATGTACTTTTTTACCACATTTACTTATACAGGCAATTTAATGTCAAACACATGGAAGTCTAGAAGGCAAAACAAAGGAGAAAGCTAAAGATTTGTAATTATTGATAACAATTACACTCTTATGAGAAAGTTCAATGTCAGAAAAATGTGTTCACATATTCAAACACTTTCAGAACTAACTGATAGCCTTCTTTCAAAATGTGCAGTACACTGAACAGTAAAACGGGTGGCAATTCCCTCCATCCTATAACAAACACAGTCAGGCATGGATTAGCCATTTCCACTTCACTTTGACACTTTTGTCTGCTGCTGAAAGTGTGTTTTGCTTTGCGTTCATTTGCAGCTCTGCTAATTGTTAGCAGTGGCCCTGATGTGCAACTGAGAGAGACTGAGACAGCTGGTCGATCTTCAGCAGAAGCAGGGGCTTGTCAGACAAATGCTCTCCCAAAGTGACAAATAAGGTCTCGGAGCTGAATTAATGAGAATTTTACAGCTTGCATTTGACACTAATTGTAAAGAATCTACAAGACATTTTCTCCAAAAATGTGTGCGAAACAGAAGAAACACAGGTCAGTCACTTGCTGCTCTTGTATGGGAAATTACCCTGTTTGCTAAACCATTTGCTGTGTCTCCAGTAATCTCTAATTTGTCTAAAGAGCTTTTTTTTTAAAGCCAAATATTTTTGCAAAGCTAGAAGTTCCCCACCTGTGACACAGAACAATTAGTGTGATTATTGAAGCATACACTGCAATGGTATGTGCAAGTCTGTGTAAACCCAGGTTACTTCAACTGTTACTTTGTATTCAATTGTTTTTTTTCTAATCTAATTGTTTGACCAGATTAAGTTTAAATTGCTGTCTACAGGTTCTGTGTATTCTGCTTGTAAATACTATTCCTTTTTTATTTTCTTTTTTCTTGATGTTCTTAGAATTGATTATTTTATCTTTTTTGCCCTTTGATTTTCTCCTTATTTTTTATCACAACCATGGTTTATAAAAATAATCTTGTATTTAGGATTAATTTTGGGTAGCTTGTGACAATGAGGGTTCAGCTCCATGCTCCCACTTTTCTTTTGGGAGCCTCTTGAACCCAACACCGTCGGTAATGTAACCGGATGAGCTGAACAATGAGGACACCAAATGAAGCAAGAGGAAAGGTGCAAAGTGCAAACAGTGCTTTTATTTAAAACAGTCCAAACCAAAAAGTGTTCAATACAATAGTGCAGTGTTCAAAACGGTTCAATAAATAAACAATCCATTAAAACAGAGGGAAAAAGTGGAAGTTAAAATCTCAATAAATAAATCCTTTAAAACAGAGGTTAAAATACTGGCTGGAAGCAGTTCCTTCTTTAAAAAACACGGTGCCTTCTTCAGCTTCTTCCATCCGGGCCCTGCACCAGGGGAGTTGCCCTACCTAAAGCCGACTTCTCCTAATGGTCTGGTAGCCTTTCAGACCCTGGCTCCTGAGGGCTCTGCCAGACCGAGATTTGGGTTCCCTCAGTGAACCGGACGCTCACATTGGGGCTTCCACCGTGGCAAGCTGTCCTCGATCGTGATCACTCCTGCTCCTCTGCAAAACTCAGCAGGAGGGACCCAATCCATCAGCCCTCGGGTACCGGCCAAACACCCCGCTAGAGCTAACTTCCCAGCTGCCTGCAACTACCAGCGAGCTTGCTCTTCCTGCCAGCTCACACCCGCACTGGCTCTCAGCTTCCAGCTTCCTCATCTTCCTCCTCTAACCTCCGTTCTCTTTTCTGATCTTTTTTCTTCTCCCTCGCACTCGCGCTCCTACTATATATAATGGGGATGTGGCACAGGTGCAGCTCCCGTCATCAATCACGGACATAGGCGATCCCACACCTGTGCACTTCAGTGTGGAAACACCAAAGCCCGCATCGCGCCCGGGAACCACTCCGGCCACACTACCACACCCCCTCTTTAAGCCACGAGTGCGGCGATTAGAACAGTCACATTGGTTTTGATTCGATTTAAGTTGAATTTGAGAGAGGTGTAGATTTAGTTTTCAGACTCTTATCCTTCTGTAACTGAAAATCTCCATTTCCTTAATAAATAATCTCTTTGCCTTTCTTTATGTGAGTGTTTTGACTTCAGAGGACTCACAACAGGCACAGTGTTTTTGCTAAACAATATCTTGTATAGCTGCCTTAAACATTTTTAGCTGTAATGAAATGTATTCAATAGACAACTCTTTATAAAATTCTTTGGTGTAGCCATGTGGACCTTGGTCTTTTTTATAACATCTTGAATTTCTCACAGGCTCAATGATTTGTCTAGGTCCTTCATTTATTTATTTATTTAATTGAAAAAATTCATACTGAGGAAGCAGATTCTCTCCCCTTTTTTACTTTTTCTTTTTTTTCTCCATTTATCATTATTCACTTATTAATTCATCTACTTACTTATTTTTTCTAGCTTTAAGTTTAACTCTGCTGGCTTAGCTCTCCTTTTCGGGGGTTGATTTGTTTTCAATCTTATGTTTGTAAAAATTTATTTATTTGTATGAAATGTTGTATGATTTTAATAAAATCAGAAAAAAAATAATTGGCTTGAACCTCACCTTTGTTACACTCTGATGTGTATAAGAAATAAAAGTATTCCTAAATACCTTACAAAATTCCTAAAATATATTAGTTATTTCTTAGTGTTCAATAACTTTAGCCACAAAAAAGATTTTGTAAAGTGTAAGATTGTGCAATCTTACATATTCTTGGTAAGTCTTGGTAGTGATTCTTGGTATTAATTCTGGGTAGAAATTTTAGTCATTAGTGATTAAGTCTAAAACCTTCTAGCTTACAATTTTAAAATGTTTTCTTCCAAAAGATATCAAATAATTTCTCCCCTTAAATGTACCTTAAGTGTTTCCCAAATTGTTCCTACAGATACTATATTTCTAAAGATGTATTGATGTCTATAGAAAATATACATTTTTGCATAACATTTAAATACAATTTCCACTTAATGGTAATGGGTTGAGTTACCAACTAAGAGTTGCATTAGTGGAATGAATTGAGTTCTAGAATAATAGTGTGGCATGAGATAAATTTCATATCTGGAAGGTTTGAATTACGTACTAGCAAAAATAGGAATATTGTCATGAATGTTGGTGTAGAAATTTCCATGGGGCTAATGTGATCCCTAATAAATGTGAAATTGTCATGTCTTTTTTAAATACTTCAGTTAAAGTTGTTGATTACCTAACTCAAGTTTTAATGCACAATTAGAATCTCCTGCAGCTATAAACTTGTGAGAACTCATATTGTAAATTAACACAGGAACTTTAACAATGAATTTGTTATCATCCAAATTGTTACATATATTAGCCAGAATTAAATTAGTTTGTTTGATTTACTTAACAGTATAATATAGCATTCTTCTGCAATCAGAGATTAAATCAGTAACTACAAAGATTGATTCTCTTTCGGCCACAGGTACAGTGAAAAACCAGACCATCCCAATATCAACTGAAATTAAGCTTTACTATTTCAGTGGATATTTTGCAAAAAGCTACTCAGAGCATACAATATGATCTCAAGATGCAATTCTGTTGAGTATTTCACAGCTTAATATAACAGAGGTAGTGGGAGTTAAGTTCTTAGTTAAAGGACCCACACCTACTGAATTATCTTCATGCTTCTGGAATAGATGCCCCCTTTGGTCTTAGCATTGAATTCTAGCCTGAAGACTCACTACTTTATCCTAGAATATACTGGTTAGAGCTGCTGATTAGCTGTTCAAATTGTAATTCATATTGAAATAAGAATGAGTCTCCAGACATCATAAAGGTTTGGGGCAGCCACCCGTATATTATATCCCAGCTGCAAAAGTTTAGGAAATACTTGAACAGAGATGTTCACAATACTGAGTCCAAAACAGAACTGACTTCTTGGAGGTAAGATGGTGGTTTTAAGGGCTGGGGAAGGAAATGATGTCATCTATGCTGGAACTGGAAGTGGCCTCATCAGAGGTGCCTAAGCTGGAAGTGACGTTATCAGAGGTGCCGGAAGTGACATCATCAGAGATGCCGGAACCTGATGACAGTTATCGGGAATGGCCTGCAAGAAACTGAGAGAGACAGTCAGCACACTCTGCCACTCCCTGGTCTGGTGTAGTATTACAGTTACCCAGGCCCTTTAGCTGTCTCCTACTCACACGCGTGTGACAATATTTATATATTCATAAAGTCATTTGCACTGAAATACATGTGTGACACTCATTATCAACTGACCCTCCTCCATTCTGTTTCTCCGCTCAGTATCAATGCCATTGCTTTATTGTCAAGGTACACCTTCAGCTCTTGGGAGATGATAGCACTGATATTGGGAGATTTATAATAAATTGATAAAATAATTTATTATTGATAGTCTATTCAGCACATACTTAAAATATTATACTGTAGATACCCAGTATGAAAATATTTAGTGGTTCCAGATGGTCTAATCATTAGAACTATGTGTCTGTTAAAACAGACTCCAGAAAACTTAATAGCATATATAGTATATAGTATATAGTAAATAATATCAGTAGTCATTACCTATTGTTTATTGTATAAAATAAAGCAGAAGAAATCAGATGGAATTACTTTCAGATTTAACTTTCTAATTGTATACGTTTTATACCAACATCATAAAATTATCTTAATATTAGAGATTCAAGACTTTGCTGCTGAATTATGAGAAATGGCCACTCAACTTTATAACATAATCATCATCTCCAGGTAATTATTTTATAAGTAAATTCTTTCTGGTGGTGTGATGAGGAACCAAATGTAGAGCTTGTTTCTTGAAAGTATAGTAAAGCATTTTAAAACCAATACTGCAATGACTAGAAAGGTCACTGCTTTAATTTTTCCACTTTAATTGCAGTAAATGTCCCAGTGGTGTGATGAGGAGACCACTGTCGGTTTTGTTTCTGCAAAGTATAGTCAAGTCTTGTTAAAACACATGCTGTAATGACTAGAAAAGCCACTGCTTTAATGATTGCTATAAATGAAATATATGTATTAAAAACTATTGTTAAAAAAAAAAAGACGCCCATCATGTAAATGTAAATTCTTGCAAAGCAACAATTTACTCTGCAGGACACGAACATGGCTAGAGATTATACATTATAAAACTAAAGTATGTGTTATTTGTGAATTAATTACAGATTACATCAGTCTAATTTTGTTAGCTTTGTGGACCACAGTGTCATAGCTGCTTAGTTTTTGGAAAAAATGGATGACGGAACTGTTTGTGAAAAAATGTCATTATTTTTTTTAATCTATAAAATATATAAATGCATACACGTATGTATAAGTATTTTACTGTTAATATATTATAATATGGTGGTGCAGTGATGGTTCTGCTGCCTTGCAACAAGAAGACAGGGGTTCAAGCCCGTTGAGCTTCAGTTTCCTCCTAAAGTCCAAAGACTTGTAGGTGAGACGGTTTGATTATGCTAAACTGGCTCCGGATGTGTGTGTTTGTGTCAGAGTGATGGTATGTGTGTTCAACCAGTGATAGAAAAGCACTCTTTCCTAAGATTGTTCCAGACTTGTGCCCAGTACTTGCTGGGACAGGCTCCAGCTTCCCTTCAACCCTAGTCTGGATACGTGGCTCAAGAAAAAAGTTAATGGTAATGTACAAACATTTGGGATATGCGGAAACCCGAGAAGATAGATAGATAGATAGATAGATAGATAGATAGATAGATAGATAGATAGATAGATACTTTACAGAAGCACAAGTTCATGGACTAGTTTTGAAAACTGGCATCATGCACCTCTGTTCTTGGGAGAGGAAATCTAATATTAATCAGAATTTGGATTTCTACCTTTCTTCATAAAGCAGGGCTAGCATTTTCAGTTAAAGTTGCTTTAATATTTGAGCAAAATTAAACATTTTATGAGGAGTTCATCTCTTTTCTGTAAATATGGCAGTTAATATCGGTTTATACATAATTGTATGCCATTTTCAAATAATATCCTATCCCCAGTAGTGCTCTGAATAATAATTATACCATTTCAAGCCCTATAATTATCGCTTCACAGCTATAAAGCATGTGTTCCATTATAAAGTCATGTTTTAAAATAACTAACACACTTTAAGCACAATTACATTAAAAAAAACAATAATTTGTTCTTTGAAAATACTGTTCACCTGATGCCAACCATGGGCTGAACACAGAACTATTCAGATAGATTCATACACATGCACTATCATTCAATGAGCAAATGCCTTATAACCCTGTATTAAAATCATGTACCTTTTTATGAAGATTAAAAAAAAAAACAGAGCCAACAGTAGTTTTAATATGCTAGAGTAGGAGAATGCCAGTAGTTTGAGCACAGACATACCAAAAATGGTCATTTGAGTATCCAATACATGTATATTAATTCAAGTCATTTGAAGGCTAGAGAACTCAGGTCAGGTCTGGTTGTGGAGAATGCACTGGTACAGCGTGTTGCCATACCCATGACACGACAAAACAGTTTGGGATCCTGGTTGGTAACCCCTCAGGCAGACACGGGGTCCAGTCCCACCCTCCGTAAATGACCCTCTATCCACTGCAGCCAGGTGTTACATGTGTGTCCCCTTGGCCTGGTCTAGCCACTCGGGTCCACAACAATGAGGATACTGTGAACTGGATTACCCTTGGGGAATCACTCTACATGGCTGTACTGCCGTAACTGGCGCTCCGTCACAATGTAGGTAATGTGCCTCATTCGGGACTCTGTGAGCAACCACTCATTCGACACAACACAAGTCAAACTAGTGGTACCCAAGGATTCTTCGAAGAGACACAGCACCGAAGGAGTCCAGTCTTCATCTCAGGTCACTGGATAACGTCCATGTATTTCAACCATATAGCAAGACAGGAAGCACCAGGAGTCTAAGACTTGGACCTTCTTCCTTTTGCAACAATATCAGGAGTGCCACACACCCCTTTCCAGTGACCTCATGATCCCCCATGCTCTCTCAATCCATCTACTGATTTCATAGGAAGAGTCAACAGAGAAATGAATGTTGCTTTCGATGTACAGTAAGTAAACCTCTTGATGAGGTTGACACTCTTTCCAAAGACAGATGCACTACTGATGGCTGTGACTAAGAGGTCATTAAAGGCTTGGATCTTGGTTTTTATTCGGGACAATCGCAAGCCCAGGCACTCAGACTCTTCGCTCAGTCTCTCAAGAGCCCTGATCAGAGCCTCCATTGACTCTGCAAAGATCATAGCATCATCAGCAAAGGTAAGATCAGTGAATCTTTCTTCACCAACAGATGCCCCACAGCCGCTGGATCCCACAAGCCTGCCCAACACCCAGTCCATGCAAGCATTGAACAGAGTAGGAGCAAGAACACACCCCTGATGAACCCCAGAATCAACTGGGAAAAATGCAAAGGTTCTGTCTCCACTTTGCACAGTGTACAAGCTGGCAATGATATCCAGCAACCTTGAGGGGATCCTGCAAAGTCTAAGGATGTCCCACAGGGCAGCCCGAGCATCTGAGTCAAACACTTTACGAAAACTGACAGGCTGCAAAGAAACTATACCAATATTTGTGTTCTCCATAAGAACCCACAGTGCCAGAATGCGGTCGATGGTAGACATTTTAGGCATAAAACTAGACTGCTCCGGTCACTGGTAGGTGACCAAGTGATCACGGATCCTATTGAGGACAACCCTAACAAGGACCTTACCTGACACTGAAAGCAGTGTTATCCCCCTGTAGTTGCTGCAATGCAGGTGATCACCCTTCCTTTCGAGATAGGGACAACAAGTCCCATTTTCCAGTCAGTTGGGATGATGCCAGTCTCCAAAATGGGAGCAAAGATTGCTTGCAATGCCAGGAGGACAGCCTTACCACCAGCCTGGAGAAGTTCGCCACAGATACCACAGATCCCTGCAGCCTTCCCCACCCTCAGCTGGTTCACCATCTGTACAATCTCAGTGAGATTGGATGGTTCACAGGATCAGCCTCAAGAACCGTTGACCTAGAGATATCCAATGTCCTAGCCGGAAGATCAGCTATTAAACAGCTACTCAAAGTAGCCAGCCCTGCAGGTCACAACTGCAATGTCATCCATAAGGACAGTTCCATCAGCCGCCCTGACTGCGACTCTCCAAGGAACAGATTCGGATGTGCATAATACTTTGATTCCTCTGTAAGCAGGACATGGGTCACTAGACCATAGATGCTGTGTCACTTGCTCACAGATTCCTCTAACAAACACCTCCTTATCTGTTTCCAGTACAGACCAGAGTTGCCATCAAGCAGTACACTGCGACTCCTCTCGATGATATCTATAGTGCCCTGAGAAATGAAACACAGACTTCTGGGAGCACTGGTAACATTAACACAATCCTCAACAACCTTCAACCTTGTGGAAAGTCTTCCATATCACATTAGAATCGGCAGTAGCACCCAAGTCCTTAAGTTTCTCGCAAAAACTGTGTGCAAACTCATCAGAAACAGCCTGATCTTGGAGTCTGGCCAGGTCCAGCCTCATTTTCCTAGTAGATGGTTGTCTACTGGACTGAAACTGAATCTTGACAGTAGCAACAACAAATCCGTGGTCAGAATTCACAAGCTGGGCACTTTTGTAGACCATGCAGTTTTTTAAGATTCTCCAGCATGTGCCCAAGAGGATGTGATCGACCTCCTTCACTGCACCAATACCAGGATCCAAAGATCTGCCACCCCTGACCTTTTGCAAAGTCAAGGAACATGGAGCCACTTTCACCACAGTCACCAGACCCATGGGGACTGAGACAATACTCATAGCCAGCCCTGTCAATACCAGTGGTTGCATTGAAGTTACCCATGACCAGAGAGAGGAGTGTCACCTCGTGGGCACCCATCAACCGCTGAGCAAAATTGTAAATAAAATCTCTCCCTCACTGAGACATTACTCACTATGGTCGGCACATACACTGACACAACAGACAAGGCACACAGAGAGTGCCATAATCTGAGTCTCATAATACGCTCATTGAAAAGGGTGACATCGGACACCACTGGAAGAAGTCAATCCACTATAGCTACAGCTACTCAGTACGACAGCCATCAGAGCAACCAGACCAATAAATGGTGTGCCCACCTGCAGAGATCTGACCAGTCCCAGGTCTGCGCACCTCAGAGAGTGCCGCCACTGAAATGCAGAGTTTATGTAGAGGACCGATGGTCCTTAACTAAGACAACCCCATTATTTTTTCCTAGCATCTCACTAAACATTAAATAATGATATCATTTTCTAACCCACTTGATCCAGACCAGGGTCAAGGAGAGTGCTAGAGTCCATCCCAGCCAACACAGGGTGCAAGGCAGGAATAAACCTTGGATAGGACGGCAGTCAATCACAGGACGAAGATACACACCCTTACACACCAAACACACGCGTGGGCCAATTTAGCATCACCAATTCACCTAACCTGCATGTCTTTGGGCTATGGGAGGAAACTGGAGCACCCAGAGAAAACCCTTGCAGAAATGAGAAGAACACGCAAGCAAACCTGGTTCTCCATACTGAGGCAACAGTGCTACCACTGCACCAATCATTGATGTATTGTACAGTAAAATATTTGGAACTTGCCTCCTGCACTCTCTAATTTCCTTCCCTTTTACTTTTTGAAACGCATTTGTAGTAATAACTGGAGGACCAGTTGTTCAATTACATTTAAAATAACAGCTGACATTCCCTTCACTCACTCCATTAAACATTCTGAACAACTTGTTATCATTCAAGTCTTTCCATGTTTACTCATAGCCCTACAAAATATTGTGCAAAATAAATGATAAGCTTTCTGTAGAAATTAACTTATTATTAAAACTTATTTCATTTCTTAAGCAACTTTTTTGAAATTTCTATCATTTGCTTAATGTAATTTATTTACCTTAAAAAATATTTCTTCTTTAAGTATGTCAAATTGTATTTGAATTGGGTTCTGCAAGCCTTTTCCAGTGGAGTGGCTGGACCAGTTGTCCCTGCAGCATTCTCTATACAGTTGGTGGTTGAGCAGCAAAGGTTCAACCTGCACTTTCCAGTTTTTTTTTTAATTGAGGATTTACACTTCTTGTTTTCCCCCATTGTGGCCATGAAGCACATTAGCAAAGAGGTACCAAAAAAAAGGTACAGTATCACTTGCAACCTTAAAGTCGACCACAGCAATTTGGGAAAAAGAGATTAACTACTATCAGGAATACATCCTTCACAAGACACTGCATCCTGATTTTTAACAACCACTGAGGTGGACCTATACGTGCTATATTTAAAAAATCGGGAGTGGTCTCCCCTAGACTTTCTCATATACTGAGATATGGGGATGGGTATTTGAGGAGTAAAACACAAGACAATGATTATATTTGTATATTACATACATTAAAGAACCATTAACAACAAATTAAATCAAATAAATAATATATTAAACAACATTATAAAAGTAAAGTTGAGTAAATCGGACTCTGCGGCTGCATGAATAAAAGGTAAAGTACTACTTCTGGTTACCGGAAATAGCCAAAAAGTTGATAGAAATCTATGTTTTGTACGTAATACCAAAATTTGGTTGACCTAAGTGAAAGTGTTATCAAGTTTACATACACACACACACATACAGAGACACACAGACATTATTCCAAAATGATATTTTCGGACTCAGGGAGGTCTAAAACATCTAGATTCATCAAAATCTCAAAACTGAATGTTTGGATGATTTCAGTACTTTCCTTATGCGTCATACATGAGAAAGTAAAAAGCCACCAACAAAGCTTACATGTGCTCCTTCTACTTCATGGAAAATGATCACACAGTATAATGCTGCTGTTTCAATGAAGCACAGAATCCTGGTGCAGAAGGAACAAGTATATATGTAGACATTTTTGTTGTTTTCAGGTGTTTGCTGACCGTGTGCTATCCAGCAACACCTGGCCATACAAAACTGCAGGGTGCTATGGTATATAAAGTATGCAACTGAAATTGTGCAGTATGTGTAGTCTGTATATTCTTCTCATGTTAATTATTGGTTGTCCTTTTTAACCTCAAAGCCATTTGAAACCTTAGGTTTTGCCATTTCAATTTAGGTTGTTCATAACCAGCAGATTTTCCAGAGTAGCATATGGCAGCAAGAATTTCACTTTACTTAGCATTTCATTTTACAGTTGCTGTATTTTGTGAGATGATGATGATGTCAGAAGGTATTAAAATTATACCACTTCAGGCAGACAAGGTGCCCACACTCCATTGTTTGATTGCTTTTTTTTTGCTTTTTGTGCAAACAGGACATGAATTTGCATGTCTTACTAGTTAATAGCAAAAGAAAGATTGATGTTATTGATTATAAGTGTTGATTGTCAAAATTTACTGATTATTGTGGAAATCTACCATGCAGCTAGCTTAGCTAAACATTTTTTCCCAGTGTTCCATGATGCTCTGTGAGGTCAGGTAACATCCAGAGCAGTAGAAGCCATTCACTCCATCTCACATCGCTGCCTAATTTGCTTCACAAATATTGGAACTCTGCCAGCCTGCCAGCATATTGCCATAAACTCAACAAAGAGCTATAGCAAGGTTTGGGGCAGCCACCCATATATTATTTCCTGGCTGCAAAACTGAAACAAGTGATAGTACTGATGTGCAAAAATCGGAGTCCAAAACAGAATTGACGGGATAGGGAAAAGGTGGGGGCTTTTAAAGGCCAGTTCAGGAAGTGACATCAAAGGGGTTGGGACCGGAAGGGTCTTCATCCATAGGTTCGGGCCCAGAAATGACATTAGAGGAGCCAGAACCGGAAAGGTCTTCATTAATAGGTTCGGACCCGGAAGTGAAGTCAACAGGGCCAGGTGGAATTTCCCATGAACGGTCTGTAGAAAAGCAAGAAAAAAAATCAGTGCACTTGGCCTCCCATGCATACGTGTGTGACAATAAATAAATATATATATATATATATATATATATATATATATATATATATATATATATATATATATTTTTTTTTTTCACAAAAGCCACGATGAGACAAAGCAAGGTTTGGGGCAGCCACCCGTATAATTTGCTTTCCTTGCTGCAAAGCGTTCTTTTCAAATGATAACACTGCTGTGCACAAAACCGAGTCCAATACAGAACTGAAGGCATAGGGAAAAGGAGGAGGTTTTTAAAGGGGAAGACAGGAAGTGAGATCATAGGGATCGAGCTCATTGAGGTCTTAAGCCATTGGTTCAAGCCCGGACGTGACATCACAGGGGCCGGAGGCGGCAAGGTCTCCTTCGATAGCCTCGGTCCCGGAAGTGACGTCAGGAGAGCCAGGCGGAATCTCCCGGGAATGGCCTGCAGGCAAGGAAGAAAAAGAGTCAGTGCACTCTGCCACATCCTGGTATGTCTCAGAACTGTCCTTACCCGAGAACTTTAGCTGCCTCCCATGCGCGTGTGTGATATATATATATATATATATATATATATATAGATATATATATAAAAAATAATATTAATAGTGTGTTGTCTGTGGTTCTCATTCTGCCTGTGTTTTTTGTTGTTTGAGGCATTGTGGTATAATGGTTAGCACTGCTGCTACATACCTCAGGTTACATTTTTGGCCACAATCATTGGTCCAGTATATTAGACAGACACATTAATAGCCCTCCGGGTCACTTAAAACACCATTGTACTTTTATAATCCACTCAAAATTATTTCAGTTTCTCCTTCTCCACTGAATTAAATGCAAATCAAAGTTGAATTTTAGGAGTATTTCTTAGACTTCACCAAACTCATGGTGAAGCAAACTTCTGGGTGTTCACTAATCACTAATTATAAATAAACCTCATCCATCCTAATATTTTTTTGCCCTGTCAATTGATGCATATCCCTTATATGGCATTTTCAGGGTTTTCACTTGTAATATTCTTGGAAATATGGCCTATTCACAAAAGCACACACAAAATATATAAGAAACAAAATATCCCTAAATAGTATATAAAACCAAAACCCCTCATCTGCAAATATTTTAATTTCCTTGTAAAGAATGCCTCAGGTGAAAACTAATCAATGGCATAATTCATGACCAAATAAAATTGCACATTAGCAAGTGAATAAAATGTTCTTTTCCAAAAATGTGCTGAATATGAATGTTTATATTCTTCATTGACAAACAGAGTTAATTATGTTTCACCATAACATTTAAAGAAATTTTAAAAAACAGGTTTAAAAAAAATAATAATAATTTCTACCTAGGGACAAATAAAGTTCTATCTATCTATCTATCTATCTATCTATCTATCTATCTATCTATCTATCTAATAACAAAAGTGTAGTGTATAATTTTTTTGTTTTAGTTATTGAGTTATTGTTGTCCAGCAGCAGGACCCCAGAGAAGTATTCATTATTTGGCACACTAACTTACAATTCACTGCTCACATTTAACTTTTGAGAAGTGATGGAAGACCTTAGATAGATAGATAGATAGATAGATAGATAGATAGATAGATAGATAGATAGATAGATAGATAGATAGATAGATAGATAGATAGATACTTTATTAATCCCAAGGGAAATTCACATAATCCAGCAGCAGTATACTGATACAAAAAACAATATTAAATTAAATAGTAATAAAAATGCATGTAAAAGCAGACAATAACTTTGAGTAATGTTAGCATTTACTCCCCCGGTGGAATTGAAGAGTCGCATAGTGTGGGGGAGGAACGATCTCCTCAGTCTGTCAGTGGAGCAGGACAGTGACAAAAGTCTGTCACTGAAGCTACTCCTCTGCCTGGAGATGACACTGTTCAGTGGATGCAGTGGATTCTTCATGATTGACAGGAGTTTGCTTAGTGCCCGTCGCTCTGCCACAGATGTTAAACTGTCCAACTTTACTCCTACAATAGAGCCTGCCTTCTTAACAAGTTTGTCCAGGCGTGAGGCGTCTTTCATCTTTATGCTGCCTCCCCAGCACACCACCGCGTAGAAGAGGGCACTCGCCACAACCGTCTGGTAGAACATCTGCAGCATCTTATTGCAGATGTTGAAGGATGCCAACCTTCTAAGAAAGTATAGTCTGCTCTGACCTTTCTTACATAGAGCATCAGTATTGGCAGTCCAGTCCAATTTGTCATCCAGCTGCACTCCCAGATATTTATAGGTCTGCACCCTCTGCACACAGTCACCTCTGATGATCACAGGGTCCATGAGGGGCCTGGGCCTCCTAAAATCCACCACCAGCTCCTTGGTCTTGCTGGTGTTAAGGTGTAAGTGGTTTGAGTCGCACCATTTAACAAAGTCTTTGATTAGCTTCCTGTACTCCTCCTCCTGCCCACTCCTGATGCAGCCCACAATAGCAGTGTCATCAGCGAACTTTTGCACGTGGCAGGACTCGAGTCATATTGGAAGTCTGATGTATATAGATTGAACAGGACCGAGAAAGTACAGTCCCCTGCGCGCCCTGTATTGCTGACACAATGTCAGACCTGCAGTTCCCAAGACGCACATATTGAGGTCTGTCTGTAAGATAGTCCACAATCCATGCCACCAGGTGTGAGTCTACTCCCATCTCAGTCAGCTTGTCTCTAAGGAGCAGAGGTTGGATGGTGTTGAAGGCGCTAGAGAAGTCCAAAAACATAATTCTTACAGCACCACTGCCTCTGTCCAGGTGGGAGAGGGATATAGATGATGGCATCCTCCGCTCCCACCTTCTCCTGGTATGCGAACTGCAGAGGGTCGAGGGGTGGTGGACCTGTGGCCTCAGGTGGTGAAGCAGCAGCCGCTCCATGGTCTTCATCAGATGTGACGTCAGAGCAACAGGCCGGAAGTCATTCAGCTCACTAGGACGTGATACCTTTGGGACAGGGGTGATACAAGATGTTTTCCAAAGCCTTGGGACTCTCCCTGTTCCAGGCTCAGGTTGAAGATGCGCTGTAGAGGACTCCCCAGTTCCAACGCACAGGCCTTCAGCAGTGTGGCGATACACCATCTGGACCCGCTGCTTTGCTGGCACAAAGTCTTTCAGCTCTCTGCTCACATGGGCTGCTGTAATTGTGGGTGGGGATGTCTCACCTATGCTGGTATCAGCAGAAGGATGGTTGGAGGATGCAGTACTCCGAGGTGAGAGTGGGTTAGGGTGATCAAACCTATTAAAGAAGTTGTTCATTTGGTTTGCTCTCTCCACGTCTGTCTCGATGGTGGCACCCGCTTGAGCTGCAGCCAGTGATAATCTTCATCCCATCCCACACTTCCTTCATGCTGTTGTTCTGCAACTTCTGCTCCAGCTTTCTCCTGTACTGCTCTTTCGCCCTGAGCTGGACTCGAGTTCCTTCTGCACGCTTGAGCTCATGCTGATCACCACCTTTAAAAGCCCTTTTCTTCTGGTTCAAAAGGCCCTTGATGTCACTTGTAATCCATGGCTTGTTGTTAGCATAGCAGCGTACTGTTCTTACTGGAACTACAATGTCCATACAGAAGTTGATGTAATCAGTTGTGCATTCAACAGCCTCTTCAATGTTCTCACTATGTGACCCAGCAATATATCCCAGTCTGTAGTTCCAAAGCAGTCTCTCAGAGCCTGCTCTGCCTCAGGGACCACTTCCTGAATGAGCGTGTGGTTGTAGGTAGCCCTCACTCTTGGTTTGTATTGAGGCTGAAGCAGAACCAGGTTATGATCTGCTTTCCCAAGCGCAGGCAGCGGGGTGGCGCTGTATGCGTCTTTAACGTTTGCATACAGTAGGTCGATAGTCCTGTTTCCCCGGGTGTTACAATCCACATACTGGGAGAAGGCAGGTAATGTTTTGTCCAGCGTTACATGGTTAAAGTCTCCAGAGATTAGCACAAGTGCCTCAGGGTGCTGCGTTTGTAACTTAGCAACTGCGGAATGGATGATGTCACTCGCTATCCCGTTCGCTTGAGGGGGGATGTAAACAATAACAACAATCACGTGTCCAAACTCTCTGGGCAAGTAATAGGGATGCAGACTTACGGCCAACAGTTCGATGTCCCTGCAGCAATTGGATATTTTAATGTTTACATGTCCTGAGTTGCACCACTTTGTATTGACATAGAGAGCGAGTCCTCCTCCTTTCTTCTTCCACAGGTACTTGCGTCTCTGTCCGCTCTAACTGTGCTAAACCGGGTAGCTCCACGTTAGCATCTGGGATGGTAGTTGTTAGCCACGTTTCACTAAAACACAGCAAGCTGCATTCTCTGTAGGTTCTGACATTTTTCACCAGCACAGCCAGTTCGTCGATCTTATTTGGTAGTGAGTTCACATTTCCCAGGATCACAGAAGGCACCACTGGTTTATAATGCCATTTTCTCTCAAGTTGTCTCATTTATCTTATCTTTTATCTTTGCGCCGGCTCAGCTGCCCCGATATCGTCTTCTTACCTCGTCAGGTAAATAAGGAACCACACCAGCATTTCTTCTCAGTGCTTTAAGTTGACTACTTGAATAGGCGAGTCTCGGAGTGTAAAAATCCATGTCAAGTAGTAAAAATAGTAAAAAGTGTCCAGGGAGCAATTCCACATAAAAGAAAGTGGTAGAAGTGATCAGTGAAATAGAGAAAAAAATAGAAAAAAGGTAAAAAGATAAAGTCATACACGGAGCTGCTGGAAAGGCTGCCACTCGGATGCGGCGCCAGAAATGATTTTTGGGCCTTGGATGAGAATGAGAATAATAGTAAATACAAGTCCTTCTCCATGCAAGCAATATGTTACAGTAAGAACTCTGCAATGAAGGAAATGTTCAAGGATAACAAGTGTGGTCCCAGGATTGTTTAGTGCAATTTTACAAATCTGTAATTCAATTAATTTTAGTATAACACTCTTCACTGAGGTCAGGCATAGAGAGCTTTCACAAATTCACGTGCAAATGCAAACAAGGACTTTACAAACTACTAATTGCATAATGAGTACACATAAAAATATGGATTTGTTTAAAGAGACAGTAAAGCAATGTAGTTTGAACTATTTTACATAAATGTAGCCCAGCACTATTTGTCCATTAATTAATTGTTGAACTATGGCCTGCTGACAACAGATGAAACCAAAAACTCCATCCCTGCAGAAAATAAACCTTTAGGGGTCCACAGACAGTTGTAACATAAAGTCAGAAACAGTCAGAATCCTGTAAACCAAGGAAAATGGCCTACCACCCACTTCTACAATTTCTACAGTAGAGTCTGTGCTGGGCCACCCAATCTGACGACAGAATCTTTACATTCAATGAGTCCAAAGTTCCTAGTATCTCAGATGTCTTTTCCATGGGCAGGAAAACAACTTGACAGTAGAGCAGTGACACAAATGTGCCACAGCAGAATGCCAAGAAGAGAAACAGAACAGTAGATGGTTAATAATGGTTCACAATTATTGTATTACCTATATTTTTGTACAATTGTCTAACAAAGATCCAGTATGCACAGCTAATCAGCAGCTCTAGTCAGGGTATGCTAGAGTGTTCATTCTAGATTTTAAAGCTGAGACTGAAGGCAGATTGTTCCACAACTTTGGACTGTGTACCTGAAAACTTAATCTCCCACTGAATGGGAATGGAAGTGCAGGGGAAGTGAAAGTGAGGAAAGACAAAGTTGAGGTGGATGGATAAACTAATAGAAGATCTGAAGGAAAAAAGTTTGATTAGAGAGGAGGTGTAGGACTGAGCTGAATGAAGAAGACTGATCAAGCACCTTGACCCCACATAGAAGTGGGAAAAGATGAAGAAGAGAAATTTAAAAATCAGAATAAACAGGTATATCAAAATAGAAAGGAATTGCACAGAACATCAGCAAATGATCAATGTACAAGAAATGTTATATTTAATAAAGTTAAAGATTTTTTAACACAGTTTATTTTATCTCACTACTGATTATTCTCTTAGGGGGTTATAATCCAGTGTTATCCTTAAAGGAACTGAAAATGAAGTAAGCTGATACCTATTATTAAAATCCTCTTGTTCTGTTCTAGAGATTATGCTGTTTGTATTAAAAAGATACTACATGTAGGACATCAATTAAAGCATATATTTTCTATTCATTTTTTTGTCTTGTAATACTGAAGAATACGTTATTTTCTTCAAGAGATTTGGTTTAAAAGTGCTGTGAAAAATAAGATGCATACTCAAGAAAATCCCAAATTTAAAATGACTGCCAAGTGCACCAAAGTACAGAAAAGGATGTTTTTTCTATAATAAAGTAAAGATTATGGTAATGGGATAAATGCATGGAGTATCAATGTAGCAAAAGAAACCTATAAACAATGATTCCACTCTGGGTCTTCCTATACTTGTAGGAGTTAATCCTTTGGTATTTGGATATATTGGTTGTTACAACTCCAGCATCACTTTTCACAGTCAGCAGTTAGTTTTCTGCCCCCATCTAGCCTTCCAACTCCAGCACCCACATGGCTTGTAACCCAGAGGATAATCCAACCCTTCCTGGAAGTCACTTCTAGTTAATCTGCAAAATAATTTCCAAGGCCAGGGGTAAAAAAAATTGAAGAACTGCAGAAGAAATAGTTCAATTTGTACACCCAAGTAATTTGTGTTTATTCTACAACTAGAACTTAATTTCTGAAATTATTTTTGCTCTTATTTTTTTTAATTTAATCGAAAAACTTGGATGTTGAGGACTACATGGTAACATACTTTACATTGGAAGAAAATGAAGACACACCATGTTACCCCAATCACACAACTGCAATCAACCAAACAACTAAACAACAGAGTTGTCACATTCATACAGAAGGCACACAAAATGACAGTGACCATGGAAAGTCAAACCATCATCCTAAATAATGTAGAAGATTATGGCAGGTTGTACTGTCCACATAAGATGACATACATGGTTAATTGTATCAGGAATCACTAGACAGATTGTAGTAGGTATTAAACATGCCTGAACTCCTCACAAAACATACTCCAAGTCTTAACCAGAATGAGAGAAATTTCTAACAAAGCCCAGGACAATAAACAGAAGTCACTGTTTATTACAAGAAGATGAAAGCCACAGAAGTTCACATAACCAAAGACAAACATGACAGATGGAAATCAAGGTCAAGGACATTAAAAGTTTGTCCCAGAAAGACTCCGTCTTTTAAATCTTGTTAGTTGATACTCTACACTAATCTCGCTGAAACTAGACGTGAACAGTAATATATACATCTGGAAACAACCATGAGTGAATTTTGCTTAAAATTCTGCAATTAGACGGCGCTATCCGTATCACACTTCTAAACCAATCCAACTCCTCATGAAGGCAACACTCAAAGTAGATGGAGAATTTAGAACTGCAGAAATTAGAGGTGCTGTCGTTAATCTGGTTCGACAGAAAGCAAGCTTCTGATTACAATGAACTGTCTGCAGCTGAAAAGTCTCCTAAAAAACCCTATTAGATACATTAATGCATGTCGAGGATGCAGACAGCACACTGTACATTTAACCTTTCCGTAGTATCATATTATACATTGGCATTCAATGGCATCAATAGTCGAATGGTAAATGTATGTTTTCATATTATACAAAGGTACTGTGTGTGCACTCTGTTTTTCAGCTCCATGGTGGTAGTATAGAAGTTGATGTAAGCTTGAAAAAAATTGGAAACTATGTTCATGAAAATATGAATGGCAAAATATACATTTGAATAAAACAGTGTGTCAAAAGGCTACCAGAGATACAGATATCAGTAGTCAAAAAACCCAAATCAACATATCTGCCTAACGACACCAGTAAAGCATGGAGAAGGCTGCACAGCTTCCACTTTCTGACTGCATATCCAAATGAGTAACAAATGGAACGTTAACCTTACTAACTGGAGACGCAAACATGCCATGACAAAATAACCAATACGTTTTAACACGTTGCATATCCTTGGACCTCAATGCTTATCTCAATTCTATTTGCTGTTGGTATGTCATATAGTGATGCAATAGTCAAAATGACAGAAAGATATAGTGACATAGTAGACTGAGAGACTTCTCAAACGTGTGGAGCCCATTAGCTGCAGTGGTTTATGTGTGTGTCAGTCAGTCTGTCTCCACTGTCGCAGCCTTCTTTACAATGTGCAAATTAATTAAGCTTCAGTTACCTTGTACTACTGAGCTCCTGAATGGAAAACAGCAATTTGAGGTTTTTGTTTTCTCTCAGCATCAAATCTTTTGTTTAGTATCTTTCGCTTTCTCCCTGAAACCCCAGCAGTGGATTAAAATGCACAGACTGGAGAAATTTGGGGCAGGTGTTTTAGGAAGAAGCCCTATGGGTGTTGTCATTGCAGCACAGGATTTCACCACTGTTAACTAAACACTTTTAACAGGTTGTTCCCAGATGTGTATTCTCATTTGAGAATCATGTCTGGCCCTGCAAGACTGCTCTACGCAGTAAATCTGGTTTTAAGTGCAGCACCATTACACCTACAAATTTAATATTAGAATACTTTGAATTGACAGTGTTATTTTTGTTGTTTTTTTTTCGATTGAGAATATTTAATTGTAACATTTCTAGAGATTTTGTGATAAAATATGTGATAACTGAATGGAACTGATTCAGTTGCACATCAAAAATTATAACAACCTGAGTTGATATTTGAAGGTTTTGAATATTTCTCTTCTATGTAAACAGACATTAATTTCATCTACAACCTGCCTGCATCAGTTCCTATGTATTTTAAAGTAATAGCTGACTTTCACCCTGCTTACTCCTTTCATAATATAAAATAATTTAAATTAGCACTTGGTTAACTCCTTTATTTCTCATTCACAGTCTTGCAAAAAGTGTAGTAGCTCTTATCAGGGTTTTGTCTTGGTCATTCATGTCTTTCTTATAATAAGAGACAGATGCTACACGAAGTTAAACTGTGTAATAATTGAAGCAAGTTCATTAAGTACTGTAGCATACAGTAGTCATCAATATATTCAGAATTTAAAGTTTTTCAAACACCAACTGAGTAAATTTAACCTTAACAAATGTAATTGAAAAATGGGCTACTCATATTTATGATCTTGTGAGAGTACATAAAGTTAATGTTTTATTTATCATTTGCTTTTCAAAAAATATTTCAAGCACAGGAATTGCACACACTATTTGAATAAGTCAATATAAACCTAATGAATGAAAAATAGCATTTGCCTTGGGAGGTAAATCACAGAAAATGATTGTGTTAATGTGTAGAGATAATGATTAATAATACTTGTATTGAATGTGACAGTTTGTTCAAAATAGAGCTCTTTAAATTTTTTATTAAGTGTGACGGAGGTCTTCATCATTAATGTGCTATTTCTTATAATAATGGTAAACAAGGTGGAAAAAAAATTAAAGCTGAAGTCAATAAAATTTGCTTCAGAAGTGTGTCGAGTTAAATTGTGATGGTTTTAATGTGACAAAGGCTTTGTTGGATTGTTTTTTTACGATGAAGGTCCTGGAACCTACAGTTTCTTTATAATTACTAACTGACTACACATGATTTTGATTAATTAAATTAATCACAGATGGGTGTATCACAAGTCCTGGAGATCAATGATCATTTGGTTCAATATGAGATTTGTGGTGCAGCAGTGTATTATAAATGTCTAATGTAATATTGAAGTCTTTTATTACTGAATCAAACTAAGGGCAAATGGCCCATATGATTAATTAATTAAACTGTAATGACTGGAAAATATTTTTTTATTTTATGTTTGTCCTTATGTTCCTTCTGAATTGCTTAGTAAGGTAACTCTATTTCTGAGGAATACATAATTGGCAGTTTTCTTGTAAATCTATACTAATAAAAGGCAAAGCCTTCACTGACTGACTGACTGACTCACTGAATCATCACTAATTCTCCAACTTCCCATGTAGGTAGAAGGCTGAAAATTGGCAGGCTCATTCCTTACTGCTTACTTACAGTTAGGCAGGTTTCATTTAGAAATTCTATGCGTAACGGTCATAACTGGAACCTGCTTACATACATATATAAGAACATAGCCTGCAGCTCGGTCACGCCTCCCACGTAATTGAGTGCCTGCCCATGTAAGGCCGTCCGTCAGCAATCCAATCAAATAGAAACACGCTGCCGCTAAATATTCGCGGGTGAAGGACTGTGTTTATGCAAACGAGGATGAGATGGTCAGGGATAGACTGGTGTTTGGCACAAACTCAGCGAAAGTGCAAGAGAAACTTTTAAGTGCCGGGTCTTAGCTAACATTAAATAAAGCCGTAGACATTGCAAGATCGCACGACATAGCACAAGCACAGCTGAGAACCTTCGATGCATGTACTCCGAGCAGCTCACGTGAACTGACTGTGAACGCAGTACGCAGAAAACAAGTGAAAGCTCCAAGGTGGGCTGAACAAGAAACGCATTAAACAATTGAGAAGGCAGCAAAAGAATATGAAGTGAGTGATGCATACAAGCATTTTCATAAGTGCAGCTACTGCGGAAACAAAGCACGGTGTAAACCTTAAGGTTACATTAAGTTCATAGACACGCGGCTGCTGGCGTTTGTCATTAATACGATATTCAACAAGTTTAATGAGAAGACGCAGGGTATAAACAAGACTTTTGATCACTTTGTAACTGAGTTAAAATTGCTGGAATGGAGTTAAAATTGCTGGTGAGGGACTGTGCTTATACAAATGAAGATGAGATGGTTAGGGATAGAATAGCATTTGGCACAAACTCAGCAAACATGCAAGAGAAACTTTTAAGTGCCGGGTCTGAGCTAACATTAAACAAAGCCGTGGACATCGCAAGATCGCGCAAGATAGCACAAGCACAGCTGAGAACCTTCGATGCATGTACTTCGAGCAGCTCACACGAACTGACATTGCAGGACTGGGAAAGGTAAACCCGTGCATGCAATGTGTGATGTCTCAGATAAAGAGGAAGACAAGCTGTTTATTGATGCAGTTTTGACAACAAGCCTTTGTACACATATCAATAGGAAAGCAAGGTGTAAAGCTTAAGTTTAACTTAAGTTCATAGACACTCTGCTGCTAAAATTCGAGCATCTTTATTTGTTAAACATCTTTGATTCATTTTATAAATTACATTACAGTAAATGAGATCCAAATCAATGAAGTACACAACCCATGTTCTATATACTCACTGACCAATTTTATTGGGTACAACTGTTCAACTGCTTGTTAACACAAATATGTATCTAATCAGCTAATCACATGGCAGCAACTCAATGCATTTAGGTATGTAGACCTTGTCAAGATGACCTGCTGAAGTTCAAACCAAACATGAGAATGAGGAGGAAAGGTGCTGTTTCCAAGTTGTTGGTCTCAGTATTTTAGAAACTGCTGATTACTAAGATTTTCACACACAACCATCTCTAGGGTTTACAGAGAATGGTCCGAGAAAGGGAAAATATCCAGTTGTGTAGGCAAAAATGTCTTGATTATGCCAGAGGTCAGATGACAATAGCCAGGTTGGTTCAACTGATAGAAAGGCAACAGTGACTCAAATAACCACTTGTTACAACTGAGGTATTCAGAAGAGCACAACATGTCGAACACTGAATGAGATGGGCTTCAGCAACAGCATACCACATTGGGTGCCACTCCTGTCAGCAAAGAACAGGCAACTCAGGGTACAATTTGCACGGGCTCACGAAAACTGGACAATAGAAGATTTGAAAAACATCACCTGGTCTGATGAGTCTCAATTTTTGCTGCAACATTTGGATGGTTGGGTCAGCATTTGGTGTCAACAACATGAAAGCTTGAATCTATCCTGCCTTGTATCAACGGTTCAGGCTGGTGGTAGTGGTGTTATAGTGTGGGGGGTATTTTCTAGGCACACTTTGGGACCCTTAGTACCAACTGAGCATAGTTTAAATTGCCATAGCCTACCTGAGTTTTGTTGCTGACCATGTTCATCCTTTTATGACCACAGTGTATCAATCTTCTAATGGCTACTTCCAGCAGGATAATGTGTCATGTCACAAAGCTCAGATCATCTCAAACTGGTTTGACATGACAATGAGTTCGCTGTACTCAAATGGCCTCCACAGTCACCAGGAGCCTCGTGCATAATTCTGTGTGTACAATTCACACTAAAACATGGTGTATGGACAAAAACAGAAATGTGCATACACACAAAAAAATCTGGATGCATAATTCTGTGCATACACCAACTTCCACATTCTGAAATGTAAGACACGTGCATGCGTCTCCTCTAAGAATTATGCCCCTTTGAATGTGCAAATCAATATAAATAGCCCCTTATGTTTTGTGTTCTGTGGAAAGACAATGGCAAAAGCATGGGGAAAAACGAGGAATTTCATTGAATACCAAGTAGAGGTAAGGAAAAAATACTATTTGTTGGTTTAAGAAGTGGTATAAACAACAAAAGGAAGTTGATTGAGTGACAGAGAATGGTGGAGATACTCAAAAGTTCAAGTTCAGAAAGTCACACAGTGTCCGAAATAAAAAAGAAGTGGTCAGGTATCATAAGTCACTGTGAAAATGCGAGTCATAGCCCACTGTCCGAGTGTCATATGGAAGCCTATTAGGGTACAGAGAAAAGAAAGACAAATTAGGGTTACAGTTGAAAAAAAATGTCAATTTTAATCTCAATATTTCCACTTTAATCACATACTTAATTTTGTCATTAAAATAGAACGTCATAATCTTTATCTTAAAATCATTTCATTTACTAGTGTCTCAAATCCAATCGTAACTAAAGTAGCATGTTAAATGCTTCGTATTCTATGTGTTCTATGTACTCTATGTGTGTGAATCACTATGTGCTTCTTAAATGGGCTTTCTTTTATGCCGACAGGACACTGAATACATTCCATTTATGATATTACAGCATTCTGAACAATTTAAATACTAAGATGTATACTTGATATCATTTTCATGATGATAGGAATTAAAGCATGTATTAAACATGGGGACATGTTGGAGCAGTGGTGCCCCGTCCAGAGGTTGTTCCTGCCTCCAGCAACATGCTTGCTGCGCTGTGCGTGACCCTCGATGAAATAATTTATTGCAGCAGTAATGTCTCTTTCAAATTTACTAACCCATAATTCATGTCTTTCCAATCTCCACACAAAAAGTTCTTTAATAAATGTAAAACCACATGTAAGCTTAAAATCTTACATCTTAAAATCTTCAAAACTTTTAAGGAACATTGAAATATCTTTGTAGTATATGCTTAATTATTCCATCCACCTATCCATCCATCCTAGCAAGCATACACAGCGAGGCAGGAACAATCCCTGAATAGGGTGCAGCTCATCGCTACCGATGCACCACCGTTCACACACATTTAATTATCAACAGTATACAATATTTAAATTAAGTTAAAAATTTATCTGTATAATGTAATATTTGTACTTTACTGCATTTCATCTTAAAAATTATATGAAGAGCTCCAAGAAGATAGCGCTTGGAAATCTAAATCGACTTAGAAGCCAGTTGTCATCATCATCTGTAAATACACAATCTCTTCTATTGAACTGAATTGAATTCTTTTATTGTTATTGTATGGTACAATGAGATTCAATATGCAAATCCTGCCTAAACATATTTTCCTATAAAATGGTAAAATAACAACAACAATTATAATAATACGATAAAAACAATGAAAAATGTACAATATGAAAGCATAAGTGGCTCAGGTTGTGCAATATTACAACTTTAATGCAAGTTTACAGTAAGGTAATTGTACTTATAAGTGCTAACAGTTCTACCGTGAGTACTTGATGGACATGATTGACTGCATTTATAGCTCTTGGGATGAAACTGCTTCTGAAATGCGAGGCTTTGAAACATTTGCCGAATGGGAGAAGTTCAGTAGACTGTGCCCATGGCTGAGGCAGCATGTGCTAGAAGCTGTATCCTGATTATTCTCCCCACTCTTGACACAATCTGCTGTAGAAATTTCTGATCAACTGCTGTATAGCTGTGATTCCACACTCAGATACAGTTAGTTAAAATACTCTGAGTGGTGTACTGAGAATAACAACTCTAAAGCAGCTATGGTATTTGGAATAGTTTGGCCATTCCGCACACCATTATATGGTTACAGGTTGATAACAATCAGATGCCTTAAACTAATAAACGATAAGCAGTTAATTTCAGTGTATTTGATAAAGCCGCGTCAGAGATGTGAATCTAAAAAAGAAAGGGAACCCACACAGGAACAGTAGCTTTGACGCTAAGTGGTTTGAGCTGCTATGGTAATGTATGTGGCTTTTACAACAAGTTTAGTTGTTATTCATCACGATGTGAGTGTGGAAATGGGCGTATGCAACATTTTTGTGCGTACAAACCGTTTATGCATGAGGCCCCAGATCTCAATCCAATAGAGAACCTTTGGGATGTGGTGGAATGGGAGATTCACATCATGGTATTGTCTCATCAAATAATTTTCGACTCTAAATTTAAACTGGTAATTGTTTAAAAGCCCAATTTAAATCTGAGTTGTGTATGTAAAGACATCAAAAAGCTTAACAGAGGGCCAGCCTCTTTATTACAGGACAGCAATAATAAGCTCTTGCCAAATTCTCTAAAAGCTTTGGAGCATTACTTGTTCAGAAAATGTGATAGTTTTTCTAATTTTAACTTAAATAAGTTATGGAGGATTTTTTCAAATAAGTATGTTATTATGACAACCAAGTAGTAGTAGTAGATGTAGATGTAGTAGATGAATACAGTAATCCCTCCTCGATCGCGGGGGTTGCATTCCAGAACCCCCCGCGATAGGTGAAAATCCGCGATGTAGAAACCATATGTTTGTATGGTTATTTTTATATATTTTAAGCCTTTAGAAACTCTCCCAGACTGTTTATAAATATTCTCCGCACAGTTATACAGTAAACCCACGTTTATCGTGGTTAATCCGCTCCAAACAGATAAATGAATTACCACAAAGTAGGATTCTTTATTTATAAATCTAATATTTTCTCAGTTAGAGCATAGAAAACCTGTTTACGACCTTCTAAATACGTTGTTTAACATTATTAGAGTCCTCTAGACATGAAATAAATTTAGTCAAAAGTTTAAACTGTGCTCCATGACAAGACAGAGATGACAGTTCTTTCTCACAATTAAAAGAATGCAAAGGAGTGCCGTCAGGAGCAGAGAATGTCAGAGAGAGAGGGAAAAGTAAACAAGCAAAAATCAATAGGGCTGTTGCACTTTTAAGTATACGAAGCATCTGTGATAAAGCGGCTGCAATGAAGGGATCAATGTGAAGGTAGTCTTTCAGCATTTTTTACAGGAGTGTCCGTATCTTCTAAGCAAACAGCCTCTGTGCAAACAGCCCCTCTGCTCACACCCACTCCGTCAGGAGCAGAGAATGTCTGAGAGAGTGAGAGAGACAGAGAAAAGCAAACAATCAAAAATCAATACGGGCTGTTAGAGCTTTGAAGTGTGCGAAGCACTGCGCGCGAAGCATATTGTATATCATTGAGGAGTTTTATTTAATACGTAATACGTATTCTGATTGGGTAGCTTCTCAGCCATCTGCCAATAGCGTCCCTTGTATGAAATCAACTGGGCAAACAAACCGAGGAAGCATGTACCATAAATTAAAAGACTCATTGTCAGCAGAAATCCTTGAACCAGCGAAAAATCTGTAATATATATTTAGATATGCTTACAATTAAAATCTGCGATGGAGTGAAGCCACGAAAGTCGAAGCGCGATATAGCGAGGAATCACTGTACCACAAAACTCTTTTGTGACAGAATGTTATTTCATCTGATGTTATTCAGAAAAATGGTGGTAAAGGTTTGTGAATAATTATAAGTCTAAACAATGTGATCAATAAGGAAAGCTTTTTCCAATATAATCTAAATGTAAAACATTCCCAAATCATATTTCCTAATGAGGCAGGTGGTTCATGACTTCATTGTCAATTTCAATCTTGTCCTGGATATATTTTGGTTGATCTTAGGTGTGTGCAGGGTATAGTTTTCTAGCTGAATTGCACTTTTATCTTCTAGTAATGTGAGAAATAACTTTGAAAGGAAACAAAAACATTTGTTTTTTTATTATATGTTACAGCAGGGTAAAAGATGACTCTAAGCGAGACCAAAAACTCTGCCACAAAAAGTAAATGAAATTGCTAACTGAAAGAGTGGGCAGAGGTGTTGCAAGGATCAGCAATTTGCCGTCGTGTGGGTAGCCCAGAGGCATTCATGTGATTTTCCTCATGGCTTGTCAGGTCTGAATTGAGACTCCATCTCCTAGGAAAATCTTTCCTTAATGGCCAGACTAGAAGGGGTGGGGCTTCTTTAGCTCGGTTGCCTTCAAGGAGCAATTTCTTAAGGCTATAAGGGAAAAGGGCGACAATACTATTATCGACAGCACACCCTATCGTCCCGGAGTCGCACCATATACGTTAGGTGATCCCAGAAAATGATCCCTGAGTGGCAGTGGCCATTGTTATTTGTTTATGGCTCTATTGTCACTATGATGATAATCATCTTCTTGAGTCCCTATTTGGAACAGATTTTCTTGTTTGAGTTCTCAGATTAGAATGGTTAAGAATTCCAGATGATGGCAAGGCACTTACAGTTACTCCATGGTTCTGATGCAGTCCTCTCATGACCCTGTCAATTCTCTCTCTCTCACTCTCTTTGTGAAATAGTCCTTCTTACATTCTCTATTAGTTCACTTTATATTGTTTTATATGTTCTCTTTTTGTTCATTTAAAAGCACACGTAGCTTTATTTGTAGATAATGGATTCACTCTAAATATTGCCTTTTAATTGAATAGGGTGGGGGTTGATTTGAACTTAGTTTTGTCAAGTTCGACTTGCTTGGTGGGAATGTTACTTGTATTGAAGAGAAAAATTTATATATTAGCATAAATAGCATATATTAGCATAAATAGCCATAAACGTAATTAACAGCTTCTGAAGCATTAGACCTAGCATAAAACAGAATGTCAAGCAAATAAGATATGTCATGCAAATAAGATATGTCAAGCACATAGTTAAATAAAAAACAGTCATACTGCATTATTTTTAAACCTTACCAATATTGAAAAAGGAAGGACAGCATAGAAAGAGAAAGACGCACAGAAACTATCGAGGACAGAAGAAGGGGGAACATGTACACCTGTTGTTCGAAGGTTAGGAATCTGAGGAACGATACCAATGACATAATACAGAAAAATGGTTCTGGTAGGCACGTGAGAAGCCAGCTGGAATAGCGAATCAGCAGAAACAGCAAAAGACATTGCTACTAACAAGGTCAAGATGATGTAATGCATGAAAAATAAAATTAGTATATTCATGTACTAGTATAAATAAATATAGAAAAATTAATAAGCATTAACCTTAGTACGGAAATTAATGCGAGTCTGGCATGCGAAGCAAATGATTAAATAAAGGCACATGCCATATTTCTTTTTAATTAAAGCTTAGCTTTGGGCACCAAATAAACTAGCTTGAAGGCCAAGGAAGGAGAAGTGATAAGAGAAAGCCCATAAATGGATGAGAGGGAACGTCTGTACCGGCCTTGGTCAATAAGGGGGAAGTCAGGAGATAATAATGATTCCCATGAGAACTTGAGGTATCGGCTGGACAGGTGCAGAGGAGAGTCAGAAAAAAACAGCAAATTAGCTAATTTGAGCGAGGTTGGAGTGATAAGAAATTACTATATAAGTTTTGAGGTCTGAACTGTTCGGGGCTCAGCTTGATTTGGCCGAATTGGGTTGAGTCCATGTTATTGTTTTATTGCAATAAAGCTATAAACTCTGTTTGCCTATCCTGAGTCCTAATAGCCTTCATTTCAGGTAAAAGCCTTTTGGTGACAATTTTTCCCCACGACAAAAAATGTAAAAAATGTAAAAATAATAATAATTGCATAGGGAAGGCATTTGAACACAAGACATCAGGATTTGGGATGAAAAAACACTGTGGAACTGTGCTAACACAACAGTATTCAAAAAAAGACACAAACTGAAAGAAGAGAAATAAATACAACATCAAAGGTGACACTGATTCATTACAGTCCCATTACAAGAATATATAAATGCAAGTATCAATTATAATATGATATGCAAAGAAAGTAGCATAATTTCAGAAAAATAAACTGCTTCTAACAATGACACATTCAAACAAAAAAAGTATTTTGGAGACAGTTATATTAAATGCAGTAACTTTTTATTGTTGGTGGTTGTGTAATTAATATTCTGCAACGGACCGGCACCCCATTCAGGGTTTTGTTTAATAAAGTCAATGCTGAAACAATAAGCTTACAACCCTGAATTATATTAAGCATGGTTAACAATAGTATGCTATATTTTTTTACATTTTCTGTCTATTTTCTCATGGGAGAAGTGAGCCTCACAGGAGAATAGTTGCTTTACCTTCCAGTAGTGTTTGAATGAGCAGTGCCATCTCACAGGACCATTTTTATCACTAGGGGAAAATTGTTTTTCTCTTGGCTGATAATTCACATAAGCACATCATTGTCTTTTCTTCATTCAGTGAATGTAGGATACTCATTTTTTCCCTAATCACAAATATGTGCAGATAATAGAAAACAAAAGTAAGTGCAACAAATCAGCCACATTCTAATGAACATACGTGGACAGACTTAGATAAATTTGTTGGGATCTTTACAGCTCATTGTACAGTGTTGTATGTCTTTATAAAAAGTGATTTAATCAAAAGCAATTTTCCCATATATACCTGCATGTCTTTGATATGTCATTGAATAAAGCAAAGCATGTGTCTTCTTTCACGTTATCTTTTCCCATTTCTATGTGGGGTCAATGTTCTTGATCAACTTTCTCCAAACAGCTCAGTCCTGCACCTTGTCCTCAGTCAAGCCCTTTTCCTTCGGATCTCTTTTTACTTTATCCATCCACCTCCAGTTTGGCCTCCCTGTTTTTCTTGCCCTGTACCTCCATTCCCATCACTGTTTTGCCCACTTATTCATTGTCTGTCCTCATCACATGTCCAAACCACTTCAACCTACTTTCCTGTACTATCTTAGATGTCTCTCCCAATTTTGTTAGACCTCTGATTGTTTAATTTCTCATTGCGTCCTTTTTTGAAATTCCATAAATCCATCTCAACATTCTCATTTCTGCCACATCCAACTTCTTCACTATTGTTCCCTTTACTGCCCATGCCTTAGATCCATGCATCACTGCTGGTCCTAGCACTGTCTTAAAAACCTCACCTTTAAACTTCGCCTTAATTCTTCATTCATATAATACTCCTGATACCTTATTTCCAATTGTTTATCCACATTGTGCTATATGGGTTATATCTGCATCTAATTTTCCATCTTGGGCTACAACTGATCCTAGATATTTCAATTTATCCATTCTTTTCAATAATTCTCCATGCAGGCTAACTAACCTCAAATATTCTGTCTTCTTCCTATTTATCTTTAATCCTCCATCTTCCAAAGCCTTTTTCCATTTGCCCAACTTCCTCTCCACTTCCATTTTTCTGCTGCTACACAACACAATATAATCAGCAAAAAGAATACACCAGGGGAATTGGTCTTTTACCCCATGACTCAACACAACCATAAGCAAAGCAAATGTAAAAATGATAAAGTATTACTTATTCTACAAGGATATTCTAAAATGGTCCGCATACATTTGTTGGTACCCCTAGAAGAGGCCATAAATTATTGTATTAGATCTGTTTTCATTAATAATAATAATAATTCTTTACATTTATAAACCACTTCTCTCACTGCTTAAAGCACTTTAATTAGTATCACACACGTCTCTAATCAGTCATTCAGCCTATTTAAATGGAGAAAAGTAGTCACTCTTTGTTTGGTATCATAATGTATCCCACATTGAAAATGGACCAGAGAAAGCAAAGGAGAGAGTTGTCTGAGGAGCTCAGCAAAGACATTACACACAAACATGTTAAAGGCAAAGGCTATAAGACTGTCTCCAAGCAGCTTGATGTTCCTGTGATAACAGTTGCAAATATTATTAAGAGGTTTAAGGTCCATGAGACTGTTGCCATCTTCCCTGGACATGGCCGCAAGGGAGAAAATCAACCGAAGGATAGTTTTAAATGGTAAACAAAAAAGCCAAGGACAGCTTCCAAAGAGATTCAAGCTGAACTCCAAGGTAATGGTCCATCAGTGTCTGATCGCTTTTTGAGTATCAGTGGGCTCAATGGCAGTAGACCCATTAGGACACGACTGTTGAAAGAAAAGCATATGAAAGCCAGACTGGAATTTACAATAATGCATTTTGACAAGCTATAATGCGTCTGGGAGAATGTTGTTTGGACAGATGAGACAAAACTGGAGCTTTGCAGCAGGTGAAACCAGCTCTATGTCCACAGAAAAACAAAAGAAGCTTCCAAAGAAAAGAACATCATGCCTACTGTGAAACTTGGAGGAGCCTTGATTTGAATCCTATTGGACATCTATGGAAAAAAAAAACCTGAAACAGTCTGGAGGTGGCATCCTTTTAAACTTGCACAGCTGGAGCAGTTTTTTAGGGAAGAATGGGCAAAACTAGAGTGGGCACCTCTTCACAGGTGCAGAAGCCTCATTGAGAGATAAAAGAATTGTTTGTTTGCAGTCAGCGCCTTTAAAGGTTGTGAAACAAATATTAGGTTATGGGTCCCATCCTTTTTTTCCATGACATTTTTATTTGTGTCCTTATTTGAAATGTTCTTTTAAATCAAAACTCTAAAGCAAAGTTTGTTAAATATGAAATATACAATGATTGGTGCCAATTACTTTTGGCAGTTTCAAGTTATTTCAGAGACAATGGTAGGTTCTTCTTTTTTTGAGGAGAGGTACCAACAAATGTTTCCATGTCTTTAGACTGCAAGATAGTTAAGAGAGCAAATTGATGTTTTAGTGATGCTATGAGGAAGTTGCTACAGTACCATACACATTAACAGCAGTCAGAAATGGTATGGTTAAAATATATAGAACTGATCTGTTTGTCACTATGACTTAAAATTCGTAATTGGTGGTCAGTAAAAATACATATAATTTGGTTTTAAAAACAAATATTGTGTACTGCATATATTATAGCAAAAAGAGTACAACATGAACAGCTGCAGTAATAAATGAATAGACAGTCCTTCAGGATTTACTTAAATGTTGTGTGCTATAAAAATGTTATATTAAAAATGGCAGAAAACAGGTTTTGCTTGAGGATGTGCTGTAAAGTCTGACGACCAGGTGATAATTCTGGTAGCACAATGTATTTTATATCTACAATGTTTTAATAAATTTTGCAGTAATTTCAGTGCTGTACCTGTGGTTTAGTGCTTGTGTATTAACTTCGATTCAATTTAATCTTATTAAGTACTCTGACATTAAATTTATAATGAAGGAAGATCAAACAAGATGTTGCAATCAGGAAAGTAAGCACCGTGCTGGATAGGCAAAAATAGATAAATATGGTGATGGCAATTGTGAAATAGTAAATTAGAGAGGATACCCTGAATAAGTGAAATATAAGCTGAGAACTATACACATAATCAAGAGACAAGCAGAACCTCCTCTAGTAAAATCCACTTATAAGCACCTTTCTGCTTCTTCTGTTCCAAGTAAAGGAAAAGGAATATTCATGGAAAGTTAGGAAACAGCAATGACAAAATTGGAGACATAGGGAATGTCACAAATACCAGATGTCAGAAAGAAGATAAAACCACAATGTTAAACAAAAATCAAGGCCAAGAAACAGACTGAGGGCCCTTTCACTATACTGTTTAATCTGTTCCAAACTGAAATACTGAGGAAGTTTGTTTTGTTAGTAAAGAGAAAAATACACCTGTATGAGGTGTAGTGTGCCGCCATCTTTTATAGGTGGGTAATGATTACACAATAAATTACGTAATTATCATTATTGAACAGCAACAGGCATAGCATTAGCAGACCTTGAAAAAAGAGAACAAAAAGTGGCATCTTCAGAGTAACAAAAAATAAGTATTATGATTATGAAGCACAAATACAGACCAAAGTCGAAAACTGTAAACTAGAGTCTCTCATAACAACGATTACAACACTTATTATGGAATTTGCAGCAATTCCCTTTTAGTCACCTTTAGAATACTCTCCTTGAGATGCAATACACTTGTCCCAGTGCTTATCCCATTCCAGGACACATTTCCTGTACTCTTACTGTGTCTATTGTCTCCTGTATTTTTGTTGGATTTCTTCCATGGTAGCAGATCTTCACTTCAGAATATGAGGGAGTGTGAAGCAACAGTCAAATACTTTTTGGTCACTGTCGAGAAGTTGATAGCTTAGAGTCCACTATGACTCCTAAATCCTTCTCATAAGGTGTACTCTCGATTTTCCAACTGCCCATTGTGTATGCAAACCTAACATTTTTACTTCCTATGTGTAATACTTTACATTTACTGACATTAAATTTCATCTGCCACAAATCTGCCCAAATCTGTATGCTATCCAAGTCCTTCTGTAATGATTTAATGGATTCCAAATTATCTGCTAGTCCACCTATCTTGGTATCATCTGCAAACTTAACCAGCTTGTTACTTATATTCCTATCTAAATCATTTATATAGCAGCGGCCCTAGCACTGACCCCTGTGGAACACCACGTTTAACATCAGCCAGTTCTCATGAGGTTCCTCGCACCATCACCCTCTGCTTCCTGTGTCTGAGCCAATTCTGTACCCATCTAAAAACATCACCCTGAACTCCTACTTCTTTTAACTTGATGCCCAACCTCTCATGTGGCACCTTATCAAATGCTTTCTGAAAGTTCAGATAAATAATATCATAAGCTCCACTTTGATTGTATCCTTTTGTTGCCTCCTCATAGAATTCCAGCATGTTAGTAAAACACGACCTCCCTCTTCTGAACCCATGCTAACTGTTCAGAATAACTCCTGTCCTTGCCATGCGATGCTCAATCTTATCCTTAATAATTCCTTCCATTAATTTTCCTGGGAAACATGTTAAGCTTACTGGCCTATAGTTGCTTGGATCTGCACTGTCACCCTTTTTATATAATGGGATGATATTTGCCATTTTCCAGTACTTCGGATTCTCTCCAGTGCACAGTGACATCCTAAAAATATGTGTCAAGGGTTTATATATGTACTCACTAGCCTCCTTGAGAACACAAGGATAAATATTATCTGGTCCTGGTGATTTCATCTTATTTAATCTGAGCAGCACTTCTCCCTCTACAATTTCCAAATCCCTCAGTACCTCCTTAGTAGTCGCGTTTACCTCTGGGAGGTTATCCACTTGCTCACTTGTAAACACCTCAAAAAAATTTAAGTTTAGGGCATCTGCTATTTCACTGTCTGTGTCTTTTAATTCCCCTTTACTATTCCTGATGCACTTGACCTCCTCCTTAACTGTTCTTTTACTACTAAAATACTGAAAGAATCTCTTGGGGTCTTCTTTCGCCTTATCTATATATATATAATTCACTAAGGCAAGACAACCATGGAAGCACGCCAGAAGGGGCGTGGATTCACTAAGCCGCCGACAAGTGAGACGCCCATGGCGCACGCAGGAAGGAGCCACGCCCACCAACTCTAAGACCATTGGATACAACGACAACTCGCAGAACCACGTCCACCAACTCGGACGCGACAACACAGGAAAAATGGCGTCATTTATGTTCGTCTGTCGTAGAATCCAGATGCAGCTCTGAGCCACGTTGACTGTTCATAGTGGCATGTTTCTCGCAGAAGTGAATCGCTATATGCAGCGTGTAAAACAGTTTGCGAGGGGTATCCCATGGGATCCTTAAAACAATCATTTAAAACTGAGGTTAAAACACAATGAAGGAAGCAGTCTTTAAAAACCAATAAGCCCTGTGCCTCTGTTTCATTACCGTTTCAGCTGCTTCACCAATGCAGGCCCTGCAACAGTCAAGACGCTCTCTCAGCAGCTGACCTTCTCTGTGCCTGATCAGTTCACACAGAGGCACCACACGACGTGGCAGGACTATCTAAGAAGAGGCATGTTTGTCACGGATGTAAATCGCTGTATGCGGCGTGTAAAACAGTTTGTTTGTCGCGGATGTGAATCGTTGTATGCAGCGTGTAAAACAGTTTCTGAGGGGTTTCCCATGGTCTTAGACTCGGTGGCCGGGTCTCTGTCAGTTGCTCTTGCGACCGGGCACATGACCAGGCAGTGTGTATGCTTTGAGTGCGAGGGTGGACACGACAGCACCATCTAAGAAGATTCATTTTTGTCGCGGATGTAAATTGCTGTATGTAGCGTGTAAAACAGTTTGTCGCGAATGTGAATCGCTGTATGCAGTGTGTAAAACGTTGTATTGTATGTTGCCCTCTCCAGAGTTACATCTTTTCATTCACCTACAGTCGTATACACAATGAAGTAACCAGTCTTTAAAAACCGAGTTTTCGGTTACGACGCACGACCGTGTGCACCATAGCAAACTGTTTTACACGCTACATACAGCAATTCGTATCCGCGACAAACATGTGTCTTCTTAGATGCTCCTGCACTTTGTACACACCGCCCTCCCACCTCGCTACCACCGTGGTCGGGATTCTTGGTTGATTATATATAGAAAGGCAGCCAAAACCGCACAGAGCAATGAAAAGTCTACGTGAGTCACAGGTGCATCTGGACTGTGCACAGATGACAACGACTCGAGTGACGAGTTTGAGGTGGGCACATGAGCAAGCAGTGCATACTGGATGAGAAATCAGCAGACTAAAATGACGGAGGCAGCGGAGTGGACATCCTTCTCTCCTCCCGTTCCACCCTCCACGCCTGAGCGCCACACAGACGACTGTGTGTTGGTTCGTTCCGTGCATTGTTACAATGTTGCTTTTCTTGCAGATTTATTACATTTCCGATTTTTCAAATGTTAATTTTCTCCCTGTGCTTAAAAATCATTAAAAAACTGGCCTGATTATGCGCCGTATGGTACACCGTGGGTTTGCTAGTCTGCTATATTCCTCTCCATCTGTCTTTTAGCCTCTCTGATATCCTAGTTAATAGTTGCCCTCATGTTCTCATATGCTCTACGATTCACTTTGCAGTCATTAGTCTTATATGCCTTATACAGCAGTTGCTTCCTTTGCAACTTCTTTTTTAAATCTTTATTAATCCACGGTGGAGTTTTTTTTAGTTTCCTATTAATTCCAAATTTAGGTATGTATCTGTCCTGCATTACATGTAAAACATTTTTTAAACTTGTTCCACTGCTCCACGTCTGTCTCCACACTTAAAAGCTTATCCCAGTGTATCCTACTTAGACATTGTTGCATCTGCTCAAAATTAGCCCTACCAAAGTTAAACTTAACAATTTTAGTCTTTGCATCTGCACTCTTACAAAATACTGAGAATTGTATTATTACATTATGGTCACTTAACCCTAGTGGTTCAATCACCTCTACACCCTTAATTCTATCCTGATTATTACAAAATGCTAAATCCAGACAGGCTTCACCCCGTGTTGGTGCTCTAACATGCTGTGTTAAAAAACAGTCACTGATTAAAAACAGTCACTTGTAAATACAAGATAACTAGCAGCATATTCGATAATTCTACTCTAATCCTCAGCTATTGTCCAACTCTGGGAATTTTTGGGTCCCCTTTATACAGTGCAGCTAAAAGGCATGTAACAAAGACTCAAAATATACATGGACACCATCATGTAATATACAGAAAAGAAAAAAACAATTGCCACCATTAATTAAAAGCAATGTAAGAAAGTAAGTGGTTCAGTGCAAGCTCTAAAATGAAATGAAATCAAGTGAACACAAAAATACTAATGACTCTTGATTTAAATGTCGATAGGGATTCTTTAATACTTGTTATAATTTGCCAGCTCTCAAACTCAAAAGGGGCTTCAATGTGAAATCTGGGCTTGATGATGCCAGCTCTAGAAATAGCTCTAGGCTCCAAACTTTACAAGCAGACTGCACAAGCTAAAAGAAGCTAAGCTTATGATTCTCACTCGAAGGGAGTGGAGAAAGAACCATTAAAACCCCTAGCCACAAATAACAAAACAGCGTTTCTTAATATAGCTAAAGAATTTAATATAAAAATATTCCCAAACTGAAGACCAAATTGAGTAATCAAGGTTGTTCCCATAAAGACATATCCTGGAGGCAAACTAAATTAAGCCCATAATCCCAACACATAATGAATGCAAAGTATAAAGCAGTGTTTAAAAAAATCAGAAAACAAGAGAGAGCTGAACAAACATGAAACATATACAAATGCCAAATGGTGATGATTCATTTTGAACAAGTGATTTCACAACTCAAGTGAATCGATTTAATGGCGCACAACACTATTCTTATGGAACATGTGTGATGTCATCAGCGGTTTTTCTTTGTACACGAAGGTGTTTAAAGTGCTTGTGCAAATACTGTACTACAGATTAATGATTCTCATGGTTCAATTATGATTCCTTACCGATGGCAAAGAACTTTCTCACAGATGCTTCTCTGTTTCTTTGTACAAGTACATTGCAGTAATCACACACCAACACTGAGCATGTTTATATTCAAATGTTTTGTTTTCATACAATCCATTATTGTAACTTTTTTAAAATAAAATATAAAACAATATTAAACTAATGTTTAAATTTCTTTGTACATTCAGCAAATTACATACAGTCACAAAAAGTTATAAATATATAATCCTAATTGCCAGCATTTTCTTTCTAACTTTACATTGTTTACATGAAGCCAAAACATTTTACAGGTCACCGACTGCACCCAACAGATATCAGCCACTGATTCTTTTGAGTTGGAAAATAAACCATTACCTACCAATGAGCTGGACAGTTTCTGTTCATTTATTCTCAAACAGAATCAAACCCATGACTGCCAGGTACTTTGCAAACTACACATTAAAACCGAGAAGTGTCTGGCTGCAAATCTTTAGCAACAGGCCTGTCTGTGGCTCCGTGTACCTCTGCACAAATCCCCTAAACACGAGACACACTGTATGAGCCTTTAACAAGCCAGTATTTTATGTAAAAGTACACTCTGTGGAGGAAATTGTATGACCTGGAGAGAACTTAAGCACACAAACAGAAAACATATAAACTCCATGCAGGATGTACCCGAGACTTAAGCTCCAGTCCCTTTATTACGAGTCACTACAACACAGTGCCTCCACTATTTAACACATGTTCCATAATATTTCCAACACATAATGTTATACTTTGAAACTTACATTATTAAGTTGGCTCACTTAAGATGTTTTTGACACGCAGTCCACAAAAGATAAAAAAATCAGTCAATCTGTTATTTTCTAGCCTGCTTAATTGCGGACAGGGTTGCAGACAGTGCCAGTACTGGGCTTAGTAGTGCATCAACCGACTGTTCGGTAGCTAACCTGCGCAACTGGGTTACCAACCCCCAGCCTAATTCGCTTAATGGTGGCAGAGCTTATTCCAACTAGCATAGGGTGCAAGGTAGGAACAAACCCTGGACAGGGTGCCATTCCATCACTGAGATCAGAAAATGCTCCAATGAAATCTAATTATAAAAAATAATGGAATGCATGCATTTTAAAAAAGATCAGACAAAGAAACCTGATAAAAAATTCAAAAAGCACTGAACATCCGTGTCAGTTTCATTTCTAACAGAAGATGGACCTACCAAACCTACATCGCTATCAGCTTTAGCCACAGGCCCTTGAATGACGTCACAGAGTCCTGTGGCTGAAGGAGCCACAAAGGGGCCTGCTGCTAAAGGTCTGCAGCCAGACCCTTTTGTTGAAACTAGAGACCTAAACGATGTTAGCAGTCATTAGATTTGTTGAGCATGGTGAGAGAAAAGAGCAGAAATTAAAAGTGAACTCACTTTCTTATTTTAGTTATGTAATAGCTACAGTATACTAATAGAATACATTTATTTCTTAGGATGAAGAACACATTTTAAACTGTAAAGCACAGAGACAAATGGAATACAATAAAATTTAGAATATCACTGCCAACCAACTTAATAAAAACATACCAAGCTGTGATATCAACCCACATTGCTTGCTAGGCTTTAATTTAATCTAATTGATGTCAATGAAGTCCTGAATTTTTTGGCTGTAAACATTAAATACATTTTGTAACTATAATTTTCCTTTTCAGGTTTACAGACAGGTGGAGCAGAAAAATAATGTTAATTAACTTAAATCCTTAATTTTTATAATTATTCTGCTCTAAATGTTTCAATTTTAACATAACAATCCCACAAAAGAAATAGTACAATAGTTTGGTTATTGTATGTTTCAATTATCTTTAATAAATGCACTTACATTGTCAAAGTAGTTTGTAACAGTTGTCATGTGTGTTTGGTATCTTTGTCTGGTTGCACAGTTTCATCATTACAGTAAACAATCTGAATAGGTACTGGAAACCAATGAATTACCTGGAAAGGAGCACCTGACTTTGGAGGCCAATGAAGGCTAAAAGGGGGAGGAGCTGACCATACTTGAAAAGGTGAGGGTGGAGTAGCAATGGAGAGTGGAGAAGAGAAACAAGGAACAGCGCCAGTTAGGAAGTTGTGGATATTACAGGGAAAACTGTGCTGCCAACACGGTGAAGTCAGGTGAAACTGGTTCATTTGTGGAAGGCAAGAGGATTTGGCAACATAGAGGATCATTTTACCTTTTTAAGGAGAACATAAGAGAGGGCCTGACATGCCCGTCTGAGGAGGCTGTGTGGGTAGATGTTTCTCAGTATTAAAGTATGGACTGGTGGCATAACTCTCACAATAACAGACAATAATAAAGTAAAATAAAAAGGGAAAAGTATTTATTTACCAATAATAATAATTGTTATTTGTGTATTCATGTTTGATTAATGGAACATTAAACATTAATCTTTTATTGCGATCCAGCAGTGTGGAGGGTATGCTGCAGTGTGAGATTTGTGTAACTAGCTTATTTTTTTGTTTAAAATAATAACTTCATTTCAGTCATCGTTCTGCTTCTGTAGGTGTGCTCTGTACTTGTACGGTTAGCAGGGAAGTAGCACTGGTCATTTGTGCCCCGGATAATTTATTCTTTCCTTTTTTCTGCGGCCCTAGGGATCAGTAATGCATATGTTATAGTCATGCCATCCTGGGGTAGAAAAAAGATCCCAAGGAGTGGTACAAGTTTATTCCAGTTCAGGGTGAAGGGGCATCACTGGGTGCAAGGCAGGGACCAGCCATGGACATGGCTCTTCCATTGAAGTGGTACTTTCTTAGGAGTTGTGTAATTTTCATTACTCATGTAATTTACACATCTACTTTTTGATAACAGATTTATGCAATGTGCTTAGCCATGCATCATCAAGTATAAAATGTATTCTTGTTGTTAAGATTTACTGATAACAGATAATTATGTAATCCGACAGTGACTAGTATACTGTTAGCATGTAATTTTAAAGGGCTACGCTTAATCTTATCTAGTCAAAATCATATTAAATGAAATAAAAATGTCTAAATTCTCAAAAAGGCTGATGCACATCTGCATGGAAGTAAAAGATAAGCATTTTAAACTGAAAGGCAGGCACCCAAGTCTAGCTGCACAAACACATACCACCTGAAGCACTGTATTTAAATTGTTATCTGCAGGGGATAAAAGTCACCTTGAGATAATCTTAACAATTTATTACAATAAATCCATGTAACAAAATACTGACCTAAACAATAAAATGTATATTCAGGGTTCAACTCAGAAAAACACAGTGTTACAGAACAGATTACAATGTTGGATAAGTAGTATTTATATGGTATTGTGTTGTCTTTGACCAAAAATAAAGTAGCTGGAAGAAAGAAAAGTTCACTTAATGTACTTACTTTTATTAGGTGATTCAGTGTGGGTACATTTTGAATTATCTATTTTTTTATTTTGTATTTACCTCTCCTATTTTCCTGCTGACAACAATCTATTAGATCCTAGATTCTTCAATGGTCACACTATCAAGACTACACTTCTTTCAGTCACAAATGCTCTTAGACCTGCTGAAGTTGCTTCTCTCTCCTCTGTTCCTTATCCATTTGACCTTTTATCAGTTTTCAATACCCTCAACCACTCCTTGGATATTTCTTCTATGAATAAACATGAAATCAGTTGTTGTTCCTTTGGACTGGTTCAAGTCGTAATTGTCTGATTGACCATTTGTGTCTTCTGGTCTAATTCCTTGCCTTCTTCGCAGAAATTCTTCTTACGTGTGCCTCAAGGATCAGTGTTGGGTCAACTGCTCTTTTCTCTCTGTATTCATTCCTAGGCAATCTTATTTCTTCTCATGGCTTCTCCTACCACCCCTATGCTGATGATGCACAGATATTCCTCTCCTTTTCCTCTTACAACCCACAGGTTTTAGCACAGATGTCCAGCTGTCATTCTCTCTCCCCCTTCATAATGGAAGAATGATCATCACTTTAAAAGTAATCTCTAAAGACAGATATCTTGTATTTGCGTCCTGATTCTCCTTCTTCACATATGTCTCTAGGCATTGCCCTTGAAGATATCACCCTTTCACCATTAGTCACAGTCAGGAATATTGGCATGACTCTGGAATCCTCACTTTGAATCACTGAATATATTTCTTTAATGATCCAACCCTATTATTTATTTTTTCTGTCTGCTGAAATTCCCTCCTCTTGCCAGATGTGCTAAGATTAAATAATGCTTCTCCATTCTTGCGCTAAAGCAGTGAAATGATCTCCCTTTGGTTATTCAGACTGCACCAAATTTACTCATGTTTAGGCATCTTTCGAAGATGCACCTGTTCATTAAGTATTTTAAAACTGCTTATTTTGTGTTCTCCAGGATAGCTGCTGTTGCACTGACAAAGACTTCTGAATACTGAGTTTTGTCTTATTTTGTCTAGTTGCTGGAATAATTATGTCGTAGTACTGCTCTCTCTTCCTCATTTTTTACTAATTGATTTTTATGCTTGTATGTTCTAATCATTTTTATATGATATGTCTTGATTTGTAAGTCACCTTGGTTAAAGAGATCTGCTAAATAAACAATAATAATGTCATATCTTTATTTATGCAGTAAACCCTAACAACCTACCAATTTGTGTTTCTAAAATGAGGAAAACAAATTAGGTGAGTGTGTTCTCATTTCTAGTTCCTATCTTGTAGCTGAGACTGCCAGGCCATGACTCCTTGTGTTCCTGGACTAGAATGGGGTATTGAATGAAAGACTGAGTTATATGACTGTGTTCAGCAGTAGGCCGATGTTTCATCTACAGCTTTCTGACTTCTGGTGCAATTCACCTACTAACTGACCCTGTTATACAAAAGCAAGCTGTAGAAAAATGAATACCGTATATACTCACGTATCAGTCAGGTCTTGAAACCCGAAAAATCGATCATAAAATCAGACCCCGACTTATACGCCTGTTCAAAAATGTGACACTTAGATTTTTTATTTGTACAACTTCTTGCCTCCTCCAATCTGACATCAGTTTCTCAGACACATCAAATTTTGTTGCAGCAGCGCAGTTACCAATTTCTTTTGTTACTTCAACGACGTTTAATTTAAAACCAGCTTCATATTTTATTCTGATCGAACGCTTCATCGCAGATAAGGGATGCTATTACGATAAAGGTGTATGAGGGTGTGAGATACAAAAACACAAATCAGTGCAAACGTTGCTTCGGAATAGTTTGGGTATTACCGTGTGGTCACATAGGCACAATACATAGAAAAAAAGGCAGTGTGCTCTGTGTACTCTCTCAGGTGGATGTTAGCACATCATAATCTCTTGGACCAATAGCATGAGTTTTCCTCATTCGACTTATATGACATACATTATAAAATACCATAAAGTATATGGTAAAATCAAGTCCTGACTTATCTGCAGGAGAACTTATTCATGAGTACATACGGTAAATGGTTTTATCAGATATTACATTGGAAATATACTAATAAGCAATTACTGTATGTTCAAAGTATTTTTATAGTACATCATTTGTAGTGCTGCTGCCTCAGAGTCCCTTGGCTTTGTGTTTAAATTTCAGCTTGACCACGGTCTGTGTGCAGATGGCACATTCTCCCCAATATGCATGAGTTTATTTTCACGTACTCTGGGTGTCATCCCACTACTCAATTATGTGCATGCTAGGTTGGTTGATAGCTATAAACGAAGTATAAATGTGCCCTAAGATGGACTAGTGTCCTGTCTTGCGCCTGATGTTGCTGGGATAGTCTCTGTCTCTTGATGTTTATGACTTTTAGTAAACTGGTTAAGAAAATGTATACATGGATTGATGGATACTAAATATTGAAACAATAACTGTCCTGATAGTATCTGGTTTTTGCCATGGAAGGTCTGAAGGAAGTTGTATGAAATAAGGAGGCCTTGCCAGCCCAGTTCAGCATGTTGCTACTGTGATCCTCACCAGGGAAAAGCAGAAAGAAAATGATGATGAAAGAAGATGATGCATCAAAAACATTTCTTCCCAATATAGTCTCAGTCTTACCTTCCCAGTACACTTATCTCACCAGTCTAAAATTTATGAATGTCTTCCTTTAGTAAGGTTTTAAGCCAGTTGCAGTCACCTGCAAATCATTAATCTAGGGGTAATGTGATTACCTCTTAGGCATCTCACCACTGATTTATGTTGATGGCCATCCATCTCTATCTGTCTATATAAACTTTTTTTTCAGCTCCTTTAACTCCTTCTGCCAACAAAAAACACATAATAGTTCTCTGTACTTGTTTGCTGGAAACTGAGATATTTCCAACCATGTTCATGACTTGATAGAAACTCAAACACTGAAATGATCACGACTCATGCAGTACCAACATTTTCTTCATCTTCAACTTTTCTCACTTCTGTGTGGGGTCAATGTGCTTGATCAACCTTCTCCATACAGCTTGGATGCAACTCCTCCCCTGTCAGACCTTTTCCTTCAAATCTTCTGTTTTATCAATCCACCTCCGCTTTGCCCTTCCTTGCTTTCTCTTTCCCTGTACTTCCATTCCCATCACTATTTTGCCCAGATATTAATTCTCTATCCTCATCACATGTCCATAACACTCCAGTCTACTTTCCTGTACTTCCTTAGATATGTCTCCCACTTTTGTTATAACTCTGATTGTCTCATTTCTTATTCTGTCCTTTTTTGTTACTCCACGCATCCATCTCAACATTCTCATTTCTGCCGTGTCTAACTTTTTCTCCTGTGCTCCCTTTACTGCCCATGTCTCAACTCCATACACCATTGTTGGTCTCACCACTGTCTTAAAAACCTTACCTTTAAGCTTTGTCTTAATTCTTCAAGCACTCAATATTCCTGATACCTTCTTCCAATTGTTCCATCCACGCTGCACTCTATGGGTTATCTCTGCATCTAATTCTCCATCTTGGGCTATCATATATCCTAGCTATGTAAATGTATACACTCTTTTCAATACTTCCTGCAGGCTAACTTCTGAATTCTACCATTAAACCTCAATTTTTTTTTCTTCTTCCTATTTATCTTCAGTCCTCTAACTTCTCAATTCTTCCAACTTCCTCTCCACTTCATGTTTTCTGGTGCTACACAACACAATGTCATCAGCAAAAAAAGCATGCACCAGGGGAATTGGTCTTTAATCGCTTGACTCAACACATCCATAACCAGATCAAAGATATACAGACGTTATGAAAATCCCTGTAACAACTCACACACTGAAATGATCAAGAGTTGGTAGCTCACACACTGACAACAAATAAATCAGCAGCAGGTCACTAAAGTACCACAATGCAGTTGACAACAGGCGAATATTCAATTTGGAAAAAAAATTGAAAAACCAGTGTGATAGTGGCAGTTTTCAACAAACGGTAACAGTGGGTATAATACACATCACTGAAAATGAAGTTTAGATGTAATATAATTAACTTACTAAAGTAAGAAAGTGCAAAAGCAAAGCACAGGAACCAGAATTGGTAAACTTAGTAAATTACCGCATTGAACTTGAACTGTGTACTGTATATCAAAGTGGTCACAAGAGAGGAAGCTTTTATTGAATCCATATTAGCTATAAATCAAAACAGAATTCAGCCATTTAGTTAAACACAAGAACTTGTATAACTGAAATATAATTAATCTCTCTTTCTGCCAGTGTTATAGTGTTAGTGAGAAAAGACAGAAGATACCCAAACGATAAAGAAGGCAAGACTAAGTGGAGATTTAGTGGAAGCATTTTAAGTTATGAAGTGATTACTGTTGATTAAAGCTGTTGATTTAAAATAAATTCTTTAACATTTACAGTATATAACAGCACTGATAAAACAGATTTTACAAACATGTTAGAAACACTTTCCTTGAATGAAGAATTATTAATTTACGCATCAGTTTTGGGAAATTCATCATATTTGCTCTATGACTGTTTTAGAGCATTCAGATTTAAAATGTTGATGAGACATTTTCAGTTAAATGGCCTGTCTGTTTAAAATTTTATTGGCACAATGATCTTCTTATACATAACCTACAAATACAAATGCTTTTTAAAAGGGCAAAACATTTAAGTTCTGTGATATTTAACAATGTATTTGTTTAGCGTCACATCATTGTTATAAACATGTAAAATTAAATCTAAATGATGCACATGAATTTCAGTTTTGGGAAATTGTCACTGGGGAAAATCCTAACCATTGTTCTCCCTTACAAGGGAAAAACATTAATTTCAATGTATAGTCATCCAATAGGAACTGCTTTCACTAAGCTCATGTATTAGACAATGCACGGTGGCAACCCATGTGTCATTGTGAGATATCACAACACCTCGGGTCCATAAATAAAGTTTCTTAGCTAACCCAAGTCTTCTTATCTTAGTATAACACACATGGCTCAGAAAGGCATACTGTGATTATAAAACAATTACTTAACAATATAAAAATAATAATACACCAATTATGCTGACAGCATATGACTGCGCTTCTCCTGTTGTTAATAAAGGTCCTTTGGCCATCCCAAATAGTTGAATATGAGAAATGCAAAAATATACAAAAAAATTATACAAAAAAACAAAATGCCAAACAGCATTTTTGTTAAAAAATTTTAAATATGTCAATGTGCATGATTATTTAGAAGAATCACACACATCGACTAATGTAATTATTAGTTATAGATAGATAGATAGATAGATAGATAGATAGATAGATAGATAGATAGATAGATAGATAGATACTTTATTAATCCCAAGGGGAAATTCACAGTCATTGTTAATTTGGCACACACCCATAACCAAGGAGACATGATTCATTAACACTATTAACATAAATGTATCAGAGACACATTCTTTCTTGTAATTATTGCATATATTGCTTTTGTATCTGTATTGCTTTTTATTTTTATTGTTATATTTGTGAAGTGTTTTTCATTGGGTGTCACCATATCATTGATAATTACGAAGTTCATTGCTATCTCATGGATGGATGACAACATAGAGTGACCTGTGCTTGTTTATTGACTTGGACTGTGATTTTCACTTTGGTTTCAGCTGTTTGGCTCTCTTTGTAAAGTGTGCCTTTTGACTATTCTTCCAGATTCCTCATCAGAAAGCCTTTAGTTTCCTGGTTACCAAAAATTTGTGCCTCCATTTGGAGCCTCTCAACTTTGAAACAAACACTTATTTTTTACTTGCTCAGTGTCACTCAGAATCACAAAATGAACGGAGAGCCTTTACATTCAGGTCCCTGGTAACTAACCTTACATCACAAAACAAAAAAGGTGAAGAAAACAAGGTGGGCTTTCCTTGGAATACAAGAACAGCATGCACTACTTTTTGCTTCAAATCATTAATCACCCATTCTACAATTACAAAAGTCACAGCACACCTTCTCAAAAACTGAAAATAAATCGGCGATATTTATTACCGAGTGTGGTCGAGGATCAATATGATGTTATTCCCATAATTAAATTTAATTGATATGCTTTGCTACAAGGTGTGAGATACATTATTTTAAACATACTGGCAATAGAGTCTAGTCTTATAAGTTTTTATTTTTTTAATGTACTGTATAATTCTAAGAATATTTTTTGATGATCTGTTAGCTTTATTGCTTGGAGGCTATCATGGAGCAAAATGCAAGCTTACAGAGGATACTAAAGTCAAAGTCAAAGTGAACTTTATTGTCATCCCAACCATATACAAGTATACAGATAGACGAAATTGTGAAGCTCAGGGTCCACAGTGTAACAACATGAAGTGCAAATAATAAATTAAAAATAGAATTCAAATTAAAATTTAAAATGAAAACACAAACAAGATAAGAAATTGTGCAAAGACAAGACAAAGAACTAGCAGTAATATTGATGTGTAGTTAGCAATATGAACACTGATGCAATGTATGGTATTTGCAATCTAGATACATAAATATAGTCAATAGATATGTAATATAATACATAAATAATAGATATAGATAATACAGAACTTATCAGTGTATGATAATACTGTAGTTGTTTAAGACATGTGTAAACAATCACAGGTCAGAATATCAGGATATCAAGAGTGTCAAAATAGTTAAAGATCAGTGTGAGATTTTCAGTTCTTTTTTACATGCACACTAGTTTTTGCAGGAAAATGGCTTGCATGTATAAAAGTTCTGTGTCAGCTGGTTTTTAGAGCTGGTTTAGGCAGTATGGAAGATCCCAGGTGGCAGCATGGTGTTAAGGAATGACAGCTTGAGGGTAAAAACTATCCTGCAGCCTGGAAGATCTGGCTTTGATGTTGTAGTATCTTCTCTTGGATTGCAGAAGTGTGAAAAGTCCATGTGAGGGGTGTAAGGGGTTGCCTTGCGGACACTGCATTTGTAAAATATGCCCTATAGTGAAGGGAGAGGCACGCCAATAATGTTCTCTGCTGTCTTCACTAACGTTTGCAGGTGCTTGCGGTCGGATATGTTGCAGTTGCCATACCAGACAGTGATGCAGCTGGTCAGAACACTCTCAATGGTGCCTCTGTAGAACATGGTGAGGATGGAAGGGGGAAGACTTGTTCACTTCAGCCGCCTTAGGAAGTGTAGTCTCTGCTGGGCTTTCTTGATTAGTGATGAGGTGTTATGCGTTCACTTAAATTCCTCAGTTATGTGCACACCAAGGAACTTGGTACACCTAACAGTCTCCACATCTAAACTGTTGATGCTGAGTGAGATGTGGGCAGGATGCGATTTTCTGAAGTTCACGATTATCTCTTTTGTCTTGTCGATACTAAAGGGCAGAACAGATGAAGTGGGTCTCTTCTTGTGGTCTTTAAGGAATACTCCATACATAAATATATATTTTTATATGTTAGATCAAGTAGTTTTAGGTGATGGTAGAGAAACATTTTTAATATCATGTTTTCAGGCAGAATGTACAGTAGAAAATAAAATTTCTGATTGAATACGAATCCATGATGATCAACACTGGACAACAGTAAGCAAAATTAAAATGTCCTCATGTTACTTGTGTCACATAATCCACATATAATGTCATCAAATCATATTTTCACAAAGTCCCAAGCACATGTATTTGTACTAAAACCACTTACAGAAAACAATCTTGTGAACAAATTTTGAACATGCTCAAACACATGTGTAGAGAGATATCCCTGTTAATATTTGTTCCTGCTGTCATTCAACAGCCTGCCAATACTGCCCAACTTCAAAAAAAGAAAAGAACGCCTGCCAATACAACTTAACTTCAATGTTTTTTGCAGTGTCATGCCTCAAATGCATATTTTTCTGAGAGAGTCTTACTGATTTGGCAGTGATGATTTCACTCAAATGGATACCATTGTAAGCTGACCATTTTACAGATTTCCTACACTGCAAAGAATTTCAAGACAATATGTATGTAGTACTAGGAAGTTGTACCGTGTTAGCCATTATGAATGTAGAGAAAAGGCAAGCAAAATGACACCTTTTATATTTTATAACTAAAAAGATTACAATATGCAAGCTTTCGAGGCAAATCAGGCCCCTTCTTCAGGCAAGATGTAGCTAGTATTCATATTTATTAGTTGCATTTGTGTGATAAATTAATTTTTTTTTTCCAAATTCAGGATAAATGATACACGGTCATATCAGATTTTGAGACACTTGCAAAACGGAACTGAGACACTTCTGAGTACAGTCTAAATGAAGTCCCAGAAGGCTACAAAGTCAAATGCGACCAGCATGATTTTTTAAATTCAGTTTTACATCATGACTTTCTCTAGATAGATAGTTAGATAGATATACACACACACTATAGGCTGAATACAGACCAAAAAGACTAAATGGGAAGAAAATTAAAAAGAAAGGAAAACATCTGACTTTGCAGTCACAGTCCCAGTGAGGCATTATGCAGGCCTGTTCCTGTTAGTATAAAGGAGCTCCTGATGCGTTTCTTGACATAAGTCTGCTAAATAATTCACATTGTTCATAATGGCCTCAGTTTTGATATAATTCACTCCTTTGCTACGACCTCCATGGGGTCCAGAGTGTGTCCCATAACTGAACTTGCCCTTATAATTAGCTTGCTGATTCAGTGGGCCTCTCTTGAAGTGTCATTATCAGCCCAGCACACCACATCATAGAAATTTGCACTGGCCATCACAGAGTTGTCGGAGTTGTGGAGAATGGCACTAACCACATTAAAGGAACACTAACATTGCTCCAGTAGGACTGTACCCCAATCCTTGTGTTAAAATTACAATGAACTCCAATTCCATGTACTAACATGTAGCTTCAAAATGCCAATGCACCATGTTGATTTTCGTATACTCACCATATAAACTGCATTATGTGAAATCTGACATTTTTAAAATTAAAATATTTCTCACAATTTTTAAAGGTAGTATATAAATAAGGCACTGAATGGGTATGAATTCTTAAAGTTCACACTTAACTTGTTTTAACATTGTTATTTAATGTTAAAAGCAAAAGGTTACATGAGAATAGCACCCCTTGCCAAAGTGCCACCTGAGGATGTCAACTTGTCATCTCACCCCTTGCCCCAAACCCTGGCCACAAAACAGAAAGTGAGTCAAGGGGAATTCAACTCATTCTTTTGCAAATATATTGTCCAATAGTCTATTGAAATCATTTGATTGTGTTTGTTTAAGCTGAAATGACAACATAAAGTACTGTATTAAATCAAAAGCTAACACAAATGATGACATCTTTCAATGCGGAAGTCCCAGGTAGAATACAAACACCACCTCACCATCCCTAAAGAATTTAAAAGGCAGTGATCCCTGCATAAAGCCCAGTCATATTTTACTGCAGTTTTTTGTGAGTTCTTTTTCGTTGAAATTGAAACAGCTGCCAATTTCCAGACAGAATGCTGGCGCTGCAGGTAATGCAAGGGGTCTTACGTACACATGGAGTGCCTGAAGCTAACAACACATTTGTAGCACATTTCCTGTTGCTTTCAACAAAAAGTAAGTAGTTTACTGCATATGAACTTTGGTTTTCCACAGATACATGTTCTTACACAGCTGAGCTGCTACTGTGAGATGGAATTACAGGTTAGAACAATAAAAATAACATTTTATTCACTGTTTTTTTTTAACAAGAACATCAATACCATCTTACCTCAGTCTTTCATTTAATCAAAGTATGAATCTTTTTATTTTTATTTATCTGAAAACTTTATTAATATTGTTTATTAAAGCTTACAATTTTATTTCATATTTTGTTTCCCATTGAGCTTTGGCCACTGCTGAGTGACGTCAACCTGAGCTGAATATTTGTACATATGGCACAAACCACATATGTAATTTTTTTTTTTTTTTCAAGGTAGATGTTTACAAAAACATAAAATTTCTAACTGGGTGTTATGCTCACAGAAGAGTAATTAGTTTCCCAATCATTGGAAACACATTTTGTGTGTGTTTATACAGCAGATGTTTGGTGATCATTAAACCTCTAACTATTGCCAATGAGGCATATAATGTGCTACTTTAAGAAGCTAAGCAGCAAATAAACATAAAGAAAGAGTCATAACTTTGAAAATCATCATCCTGGTTACCATTTTATAAGCATATTAGCCCCGCTTGAAAACACAACATTACAAAACAAATGCATTGAATTACTTGTTTATTGGATAGCACTCCCTAACAATTGTTTTTTGAAACTTATTACAGGAAAAGAGCTTTTGAATGAAGTGTCTGTCTTTTTAATTTAATAAAGTATCTAGCAGTTATCAATTGGTTAAACATTCTCTCATAAAGTAAAAATGAACTGATGACATCAAGAATCTAATAATGTCTGGCAATCTTAGTAAAAAATGTCAGCTTTAGCTGACAGCCTAAGTAATTGTAATTTTATAAATCATTTATGTATTCATTTCACAGCAATCATTCAAGTTCACACAGAAATGCTTTACTTTATTTTACATTATATTTAGGTTATACCCAGGTATGTATGATAAGAAGAAGAATGAAAGGAATCAAACAGCACACAGCTTGGATATATCTGACATTTTTTCCACCCGTGCAGACCAAATTGCAACTAATAAATCCTTAAGTGGCACACCAAACATCTGTCAGGAACCACCTACAGTGAAATAAAATTTGATAAGAACAATAATGTAAATTAGTGAAATTGCCAATTAGAAGTTTCCTCTTGATTCTCATTAGGAGATGCAGCCAAGTAATAAGTCCTCACAGAGGGTTTGACGAATGGCAGGCTCAGTCTGGCTATGCAAATGCATGAAATTTAAACTTAGAATAATATAAAAAGGTCAGAGCATGTAGACCACCTCCAAGCTCTTTGCTCCCAAAATGAAGTCGATGTTTAGACACACTATGTGTGTTTATATGAATTTTCTGGGCAAATTGTGATTTAGTCCCACAGCTCAAAGACATATGGATAAAGTTCACGGGTGATGCTAGATCAGCCTGTGAGTTTGTAAAAACGAAAGATGGTCTGTGCGCTTGATCCTGGAATGAATGGTTGGATGGAATAATATAATAGGATACTACAATTGCATTGACAGCTGTCTCCTATTAAAGGAAATGGAAGCATCTACATGTTTTACTGAACACTAGCTATGGTTTCAATGCAAAATAAAATATTTTTTCTCAGGCTTTCACTAGTACTGTGTGCGATATTTTATTCAACTAAATCTTAATCGTGTTCATCACATTCGGAATGTCAAATAAACGAGTTTGCTTTTTAGCATAGGTTACAAGAAAGGATGTACTAGACTCATTATAACTACAATGTATTACTGAATTAATGCAATTTAAGTGTACAATACGGCTTGTTGTAAGTCTTTCTAAATAAATGTACAATTTGTTATTCAAATTTAGCATCTGTCTTTATTCAAAGTGACGTAACATTTTTAAGTTAATTGAACCAGCAAACTTTAATTTACAGTGCAGTCCTTTAAAACTAGGACACTCTGTCTTGTACATCTACTATACAATACAACACTAAAGCATGTGTCCCCATTCCTTTTGAGCAATCTGATTGGTTAGTTTGGCTTTGGACATGTGATGAAAGAAGAGGTTCATGTGTTAGACACACGTGAAAGAGTAAAGGACCACACAAGAGAGTTGCCTTTAAACACAGAAATTTTAAAACCTGACAGGAGTTGAGAAAGGCGCCTTGAAAATAATGACAAAGTCAGAGGAGCAGGCTTTATGGGAATACAGCTAGAGAGACGGAGCACCTGTCTAGATACGTTCACACGTGTGCAGTAAAAGGCACTGAAGGTACACGCAAGGCACGAGATATGAAATATTTGTTTAATTATTCTGTTACCAATCTTCTACAGTAACCATGGCTAGTTGTTAAAAAAATGGCTTCCTAATTTGCACAAATCCCTTTCTGTCTATCTTACTCTCGCCGATATGCATGTTTATAAGACAGCAACAGCTCTCTTATCATTATCCAAGCCAAAAGCTGTCATGTATGTCTGGGTTCTATATTTTTGAATTAATACTGAAGTACATTAAAAGAATGATTTTAAGATGCAGTCTTAATAATAAGATTATTAATAATTTTTCATTATTTTAACCGTTGACTAAAGAAATATTGACAATAAAATGACAGCAGGTTTCCACAATCTGTAGTGGATTTTTTTTATTTCAAATTTAAGTATTTGCAACATATTTTAAAAATGCAATTTAGTTGTGTAACAGCTCCTTACCTCTGTATCATATTTAACATTCAATAACTGAATTTCTAATAATGTTTATGGTTAGTATGGTAGTACAACCATGATAAGAATATAAGACAGTTTTATTGATAACAGATCATTCAGTCCAACACAAGTCTTATTTCTTATTCACTTAAGCTTTGCAAGTTATATTTTGAAAGTTCCCAAAGTACTACTGTATACCAAACTACTTGATTGCTCGTCTCAAAAAACTATAATCTGTGAACAAAATCTTTCCAGCCCTTCTGTGGAATTTGTCCTTAACCATCTCCAATCTCTGTTCCTGTATTTTTATTGATGAATTATTTTTAAAGTAACAGTAAGAGCATTAGAACAATCTAGATGAGAACAGGCCATTCAACCCAACAAAGCTCGTCAGTCCTATCCATGTAATTCTTCCACAAAACATTAAGTCTAGTTTTGAAGGTCCTAACAGTCTTACTGGCTATCTTACTAGTAGCTTATTCCAAGTCTTATTGTCCTCTGTGTAAAGAAAGAATTCTTAATGTTTGTGTGAAATTTACCCTTGACAAGTCTCGATCCACTGTAATAATTCTCTTCATAATTTTAAAAACTTCAATCATGTCACCTCTTAATCTCCTTTTACTTAAACTGAACAGGCTCAGCTCTTTTAATCTTTTCTCGTAACTCATCCCCTGTAGCCCTGGGCTCAGCCTAGTCGCTCTTCTCTGGACTTTTTCTTGCGTTGCTATGTCCTTTTTGTAGCCTGGAGACCAAAACTGCACACAGCACTCCAGATGAGGCCTCACCAGTGCATTATAAAGCTTGAACATAACTTCCTTGAACTTGTATTCCACACATTGTGCTATATAACCTAAAATTTGGTTACCCTTCTTAATGGCTTCTGTACTCTGTCTGACAGTTGATCATGTCGAGTCCACTACAGCTTCTAAATCCTTCTCATAAGGTGTACTCTCAGTTTTCAGACCTCCCGTTGTGTTTTCAAGCCTAAAATTTTTACTTCCTACGTGAAAAACTTTACATTTCCTTATATTAAATTTCAAATGCCACACATGTGCTCAAGCCTGTATGTTGTCCAGGTCCCTCTGTAATGATTCAATAGATTCCAGATTATCTGCAAATACACCTAGCTTGGTATCAACTACAAAGTTAACCAGCTTGCTATTTACATTCCTGTGGTGCATCACTCTTAACATCAGCCAATTCCAATAAGGTTCCTCGCACCATCACCCTCTCCTTCCTGTGTCTGAGCCAATTTTGCAACCATTTAAACAAAACACTCTGAACTCTGACTTCTTTTAGTTTGATGTCCAACCTCTAATGTGGAATGTTAGCAAACCCTTCATAAAAGTGCTTTCTCTGGCATTCACTCACTCATATTTATTCTGCTGATTATTTTGAACCCCTCTATCAAGTCAGTTCTTAATATCCATTTCTTTAAACAGTCTATTCATTCTAGTTTACTTTTTAGAGCACTCTTACATCTTTTGTGCAATAGAGAGACCAAAGCCGCACACAATATTCAAGAAGAGGTCTCACAAGTACATGAATAACTTCTGTTTACTTGTACTTGACATATTGTGTTTTGCAGCCAGATGTCCTTTAAGTTACCTCTCTACACTGCCTGAATGGCCTTGTTGTAAGGTTTACTTTCAATTTCTGCCCCCTGTTATGTGATCATATCTAATATTTTTCCTGCTAGGTGTAATACTTTCCTACTTATTAACATAGACATTCATCTGTCACATATGTACCTGATTTTGCCCAGGTACATCTGTAATAATTTTGTTGAGTTAAAGCTAGATTAAGACCCCGACAGGCCAATGGTTGACCTAATAATTAGAGCTTGTTAGCGAAGATGTCAATCATATTTTAAACAACTGCCATATAATGCACCCTGAGAATCTACTCCAGCGGAGACTCAATTGGTGAAGTGTTTGGGTTTGATTGAGTGTTTTCTGATAAAAAGGTCCCAGGGCATGCACCCAGAATGCCTTGATGGTAGATTCCGCCCCTGTGTTTACTCTATGGTATTTCCCATTTCTCTTAGTTTTCTTTCAAGCACAAACTTAACCAGCATGTTGGCTAAATTTTTATCGATATGACTAACCCTGAAAGGGCACTTTTAACATTACCTAGTTTGGAAAAAAATCTCACTGCCTGTACCTTCGCATTTTGTGTTTAAGCCAATTTTGCAACCATCTACATGTGCAACCTTGTACTCTCTCTAGTTTTATGAGTAAATTTTCAGGCAGTATCTTATTAAAAAGTTGATGAAAGTCATGATAAATAGTATAATATGAACCTATGCGATCAAGTCCTTGTATGGATTCCTCCCTGCATTCGACTGTATTAAAAAAAAACCCTGATTTTCTAAACCCATGCTGAATTTTCACTAATAAACTGGTACTTGACAGGCATTACTTGATATTTTCTTTAAGAATTTAATATCCTTTATCAACTTATTTAAGATATAATGTATATTAAGCTTACTGACCTATAGTTGATAGGTTTGCTCTTTTTATACTTACTGACCTTTTAAATCAACATTCAGTATTTTCCATGATCTCTTTTTACAGCATGTACTTCTGTGGTATACTGTATCTGTTGCACATGTGTATCATGTGATGTGAACAATGGTGGGATATTCACTGTGTAGTCGCAGCATTTTTTACCCATACTCACTTCTGTAAACAACCTGGAGAAAGACTCCACTTCATCGAAGAATATACTTATTCACACTCCCATATTCATTATTTACTCTTACTAGATCAATTTATAGTGTGCAATTGATCTAATTAAAGGACACCAATGAGCTATATAAACAAAGGAGAAACATACACACTCCACAAATATAGTGTTTATTTTAATATACACATATTTTTCAAGAACTTAGGCGACTAGGCAAGCTTTGTTTGTCTGAATGGCATGTTTTTAACAAAATTGTTTAAACTGTTTTAACAAACTGTTTATTTGCTAGAGAATTTGATTTTATTATTGTAGCAGATGCTATATTTATTGTTAAAGTGTTAAGAAGCATTATAGCACTACTGTATGTTTAAACTGATTTTATTTCTTGAACTTTTGATCACTGTAAAACTAGCTTATCTAACGACAGAGAAGGGGAGGTGTTAACCCAGGCAGCGGACCAAGGGCTAAACTAGAACAAATTAAGCTTATCACTGGAAAAAAAGTGCAGTCTGGCATGAAAGATCAGAACCTTAAATGGTAAGCTGGTCATTTGTCTGGGCTTTCCACATGCATAATAGCGAAGCCCTCAAACCTTTGCATATCTTTGAGCATGTATTCCTCATGAAACTGCACTGATATGGTATGTAAAATTGACATTGGAGAGAGAGGACCTAGATGCATTCACTTTGCCCTCCATCGGCTTAAAGTGAAAGTTTTATTGAAAAGAAAAACCAAGAAGAAGGAGGAGTAGAATAGAGAATCAAGAAGAATCATGCTGTGAGACCAGCAATGTAACCTTAAGAAACATAAAGCCACACATGGCCAGCATTGTCTATGACAGCTCCTGAAATATTCCAGTTTGAATTATTTGATTTGTCATACCCATTTACTTTTATTTGCTTTCATATTTTGGCACATTAAGAATATTCAAGAATGTTAAAATCAGTAATGACTGAATAGAAGTTTGTTGCCTGCTCCCCTTTCTTGTCGTTCTGCTCTCTCTTGTCATCTTGGGTATAGATAAATGAGGAGATGTCCATAGAAGAACTGAAGCATGGTATTAGTCACTTTTGGGTGACATGGGTCTGTAGTCCCAGCTGCAGGTGCATTGTGTCTGCAAGCTGTGTCTCCTTCTAGGGCTGGTGAGCGCAAAGATAAGAGAACAAGAGGTGGGCTGGAGGACATATGTGTGGGGTCTACGTAATAAACAATCTAAGTGTGGGAGTAAAAGTATTTAATGTTTTAGGATAGGGTCACCCCTAAATCATTCGATATTCTTAAATTGTTTTTAACTTTACTAACTTGTTATAAAAGTACAGATTGAACTGACCTTCACTTGAAGGAACTCACTGTTTTGGTTATGTAGAAGCTAGTCTTAGAAATTAATGCTTTAATTAAACTCTTATTAGTGTTTGCTTAATTTGAACAGAATATAATTTTCTTTCATAGTCAAATCAATTTTATAGCCTTTACCCCCTGTAAGTTAATAAGAGATAGAAGTTTCTTGCTATAACTAAAATGCAGTGTGTTAATTTAGTCAGTGGGTTTAGAATAGGTTCCAGTGCACAAAGACTTAAAAAACCCATTTTCAGCAGAGAAATGGGACAGGTATACGATTTTCTGACTGTTTTGAAATGATTCAGAAATGTTTAGAAGTGATAACAATTAGAAATGAAACAAGATATATAAGCATATAACATTTACTAACGCTTTTAAAAATGAACATATTTTGTCTGTGGAATCATTTCGACGCATCACCCTTCTGCTGAATCCAATTTACAAGCTGGAGCTGTTGAACTTTGCTAATTTTAGATCAACACAGCTACAGGTTCTATGATTATAATTCTGAACTGTGCTGTAGGCATATATACATTTCACAGATTAGTCAGTTGAACAAAACTTAAAGTAAAACCAATAATTTTACACTTTAAGTCTGAAAAGAACATAGAACATAAGAAATTTTACAAATAAGAGGAAACCGTTTAGTCATTCAAGTCTGTTGTTTAGCTAAAATCTAAGCTGAACTAATAGCTCATTCAGAGTTTTCTTAAAGGTTGTTGATGCTTCTGCTTCAATTCCATGTCTCCCTACGTTGTTCCAATGATCCAGCAACTCTTTGTGTAAAGAAGTGTTTCCTGGCTTCAGTTTTAAATGCACTTCCTCTTAATTTCCACTGATGTCCCCAAGTACGTGATTCAATGTTGCTGAATCTACTGATGAATCAGTGATGTTATTTTGTGTGAGTAGTCAAGGTCAGCTTCCTAAGCACTAGACAGAATTGTCTGCGCAATCTAAAGCAATAATATGTTGGCCAGTTTCTTGGCTGCCTAAACAGAACTGGATATCTGGCATTTAGACTTGCATAAGCATCAGGAAACAAATTAAATATTCTGGAGGTGATTGTAGTGTAAATACCTGTCTAGAAACAGAAGATGAGAAAAAAAAGCATCAGATCAAAAACATCAACTCTATGATTTTTCTGGAGCCATACTCAACAAATTGATTTTGTTTTAAATCAAAGAAAGCCACAAAAAAATTCTATTGACTGACCCCTATAAAATGTTTGCTTTATTTTACTTTATTTTTGCCTTACTTAAAACAGAAGTACAGTAGAACCTCGGTTCACGACCATAATTCGTTCCAAAACTCTGGTCGTACACCAATTTGGTCGTGAACCAAAGCAATTTCCCCCATAGGATTGTATGTAAATACAATTAATCCGTTCCAGACCATATGAACTGTATGTAAATATATATTTTTTTTAAGTTTTTAAGCACAAATATAGTTAACTAAACCATAGACTGCACAGCGTAATAGTAAACTAAATGTAAAAACATTGAATAACACTGAGAAAACCTTGAACAACAGAGAAAACTAACACTGCAATAGTTCATGCTATAGTGCTGCCAACTGCTGGCTAAAAACACTTTTTTAATGAGTTTTAAGCACAGGGAAAAAAATGAACAGTTGAAAAAATCCGTAATTTAATAAAACACCAAGAAAAATAACAACAACAATGCACGCTACGAACCGATCGCTGTAAACAGAAGTGAAAACAAAATCAAGCCCAGTGCATCCTTTAACTGCCTTCCTACCTTAATGCATCCAGCTCTCTCTCGCGCTGCCTGTGTGTAGGCATCTCGCTCTGCCTCTATGTGTGTGTGTGTCACGCTCTCTCTTGCGCTGCCTCTGTGTGTGTGTTTGTGTGTGTGTGTGTCACGCTGCCTGTGTGTCTGCATCTCGCGCTGCCTGTGTGTCGGGCTCTCTCGCGCTGCCTGTGTGTGTGCGTGTGTCTCTCTCTGCCTGTGTGTGTGCGTGTGTCTCTCTCGCTGCCTGTGTGTTTGTGTCACACTCTCTCGCTCTCTCTCTTGCTCGCTGCACAGGAAATGCACAGGGACAGACTGAACATGTACAAACCAAAAGGGAAACTGGCTTGTTCGTATACCGAGCGTGTGTTCGTGAACCGAGGCAAGTTTGGCAAACTTTTTGGTCGTAAACCGAGTTGTACGTGTACCGAGACGTCCATCAACCGAGCTTCCACTGTATTTCCTTTATGTTATTTTTTGATGCACAGTATCTCCTTTTGCTTTTCATCCAAAAATAATTCTCTATATGCATAGCCAAAACCATCAGTTACAGTTATGCATTAATTACATGTAATCAGAGTAACCAAGAGGCAATCAGCAAAAAAGCAAGAAACCAAAATAAAGCCCTAAAGAAAGAAAAAAAAATTGGATATGGATATGCTCCATATTTCCAAAATCGCTACAAGAGGCAGTTTGTAACATATCACATTAACAATTTTCTGGAAATCATATCCTAACAATGTAACACTGCCAGTATATGATTCACCTGCCTCAAAAAAAAAAGATAATGGAAGTTCAAAATGTATAATTTTTTCAGTAGCAGCACAACATGGTAAGTGCCCACCTGCTATTACCTATCACCTACTGAGCACCAGAGTTTTAAAAAAATAAAGGCAAAACAGAATTGAGCAAATCAAAGAGGAGCACAGAAAATAAAATGCACCCAAAATACAACGATAAAAATGATGTGCAAAAAGCATAGGCACAGATTATTTTCAATGCTTTAGCAGTAAATAAGATGTAAACTTGATTCCTTCACATTTTAAATTGCAGCTGATTATCATTAGAACATTATAGATGAGAACAGGTGAACTAAGATGTTTCAGAATATTACTTATTTAAAAGGTTTCTTTAATTTGTAGGCACTTTGACTCTGACCTAAATTTTAAATCACATATTAATCAGATTACTAGGGCAGCATTTTTTTACTTAAGGAATATAGCTAAAGTTAGACCTTTATGACTTTACAAGGTGCTGAAAAATTAGTTAATTTTTTTTTTCAGTTGACTATATTACTGCAATGCACTCCTTACAGGACTACCTAAGAAATACATCAATCAGGTACAGCTAGTGCAGAATACAGCAGCAAGAATCTTAACTAAAAAGAACATATGAGCACATTTTATGAGTTTTAATGTCGCTACATTGCTTACCTGTATATTTTAAAACGTATGTCCCCTTACACTCCAAGTCATAGCCTCTGATCTTCAAATTAAGGTTTGTTTATATTTTCTTGAGTCAACGTGAAAAGAAGTAGTGAAGCGGCCTTTTGCTGTTATGGACCTCAAATGTAGAATATTTCACCAATAGAAATTGGCCAGGCTAATACTGCAGAACAATTTTAAAAACTGCTAAAAACCCATTATTTTAAAATGGCTTTTTTGTAGCTACATTTTAGTTGTATCCCTATTAGTCTTTATGGGCATTGAATTATCATTTTCCTCTGGGTTTTGCAATTTCGTACTAATCTGTACTACTCTCTGCTGTGTTTTCTGGTTCATCTGTGGTGCTGAGATGTTGTCCACTGCATGTGGAGCGTCATGTGGTGGGTGTGGCAACATGCTATCAGCCCATGCTTCCAGCCTCTTTCTCTCTGGGGTGGCAATCTGTGCCACCATCACCTGATCAAGGTACCCTGCTGTCCCCTGCATTCCATGTGAAATCTGAAAACGAAGAGGATTGATTTAGACCATCTATGTTTCGCAAAATGCCCACTGGGGGATGGGTGGTCTTCTGGCCATGTAACCCCTGCAGATTTTTTTTTTTTCTCCAGCATAACTAGAGGGTTTTTTTCTGTTCTCCTGGCCATTCAACTTTACCTTTTTCTTTATCACATACTGTATAATATTAGCCCTCCTTGAACCATCACCTTATCGTGGTGGAGGGGTTTGCGTGTCCGAATGATCCTAGGAGCTATGTTGTCCGGGGCTTTATGCCCCTGGTAGGGCCACCCAAGGCAAACTGGTCCTAGGTGAGGAATGACACAAAGAGCGGTTCAACAAACCTCCAATGAGGAAAGAAAACTTTGGGCGACGTTTTCCCTTGCCCGGACGCTGGTCACAGGGGCTCCCCTCTGGAGCCAGGCCTGGAGGTGGGGCTCGATAGCGAGCGCCTGGTGGCCGGGCCTGCACCCATGGGGCTCAGCCGGGCACAGCCCTAAGAGATAACGTGGGTCCTCCTCCCCATGGGCTCACCACCTATGGGAGGGGCCAAGGAGGTTGGGTGCAGTGTGAGGTGGGTGGTGGCCGAAGCGGGGACCTTGGCGGTCTGATCCTCAGCTACAGAAACTGGCTCTTTTGGGACGTGGAATGTCACCTCTCTGATGGGGAAGGAGCCTGAGCTAGTGTGCGAGGTCGAGAGGTTCCGGCTAGATATAGCCGGACTCACCTCGACGCACAGCTTGGACTCTGGAACCTCTTTATGAGGGGCTGGACTCTCTACCACTCTGGAGTTGCCCCCAGTGAGAGGCGGGTGTGGGCATACTTATTGACACCCGCCTTGGAGCCTGTGCATTGGGGTTTACCCCGGTGGACAAGAGGGTGGCCTCCCTCCGCCGGGTGGGGAAGGGTCCTGACTGTTGTTTGTGCGTATGCGCCGAACAGCAGATTGGAGTATCCACCCTTTTTGGAGTCCCTGGAGGGGGTGCTAGAGGGCGTACCTTCTGAGGACTCCCTCGTTCTGCTGGGAGACTTCAGTGCTCACATGGGCAATGACAGTGAGACCTGGAAGGGCGTGATTGGAATGGCCCCCCGATCTGAACCTGAGTGGTGTTTCGTTATTGGACTTATGTGCTCGTTATGGATTGTCCATAACGAACACCATGTTCAAGCATAGGGGTGTTCATATGTGTACTTGGCACGAATGGGCCATGTTTCCGTGCCTCTATTGTGGAGGCAGCTGACCCGAGCTGTGGCCGCAAGGTGGTTGGTGCCTGTTGTGGCGGCAATCCCCAAACCCGTTGGTGGACACCGGTGGTGAGGGATGCCATCAAGCTGAAGAAGGAGTCCTATGAGACCTTTTTGTCCTGTAGGTCTCTGGAGGCAGCTGATAGGTATCGGCAGGCCAAGCAGAATGTGGCTTCAGTGGTTGCTGAGGCAAAAACTCGAACATGGGAGGAGTTTGGGGAGGCCATGGAGAACGACTTTCGGCTTTGAGGAGATTCTGGTCCACCGTCCGGCGTCTCAGGAGGAGGAAACAGTGCAGTGTCAACACCGTATATGGTGGGGATGGAGCGCTGCTGACCTCAACTTGGGATGTTGTGGGTCGGTGGGGAGAGTACTTCGAAGACCTCCTCAATCCCACTAACATGCATTCCAATGAGGAAGCAGAGTCTGGGGACTCTGAGGTGGGCTCTCCCATCTCTGGGACTGAGGTCACCGAGGTGGTCAAAAAACTCTTTGGTGGCAGGGCCCTGGGGGTGGATGAGATACGCCCAGAGTTCCTCAAGGCTCTGGATGTTGTAGGACTGTCTTGGTTGACACGTCTCTGCAACATCACATGGACATCGGGGACAGTGCCTCTGGATTGGCAGACTGAGGTGGTGGTCCCCCCTCTTTAAAAAGGGGGACCGGAGGGTGTGTTCCAACTACAGAAGGATCACACTCCTCAGCCTCCCTGGAAAAGTCTATTTGGGGGTTCTCAAGAGCAGGGTCCATCAGATAGTCGAACCTCGGATTCAGGAGGGACAGTGTGGTTTTCGTCCTGGTTGCGGAACAGTGGACCAGCTCTACACCCTTAGCAGAATCCTAGAGGGTGCATGGGAGTTTGCCCAACCAGTCTACATGTGTTTTGTGGACTTGGAAAAGGCATTCGACCGTGTCCCTCGGGGAACCCTGTGGGAGGTGCTCCAGGAGTATGGGGTACTGGACCCCCTGATAAGAGCTGTTTGGTCCCTGTACAACCGGTGTCAGAGCTTGGTCCGCATTGTGTGTGTGTGTTTGCCCTGTGATGGACTGGCACCCTGTCCAGGGTTTGTTCCTACCTTATGCACTATACTGGCTATGAAAGGCTCCAGCACCTCCGTGACCCTCTTTAGGACTAATCAAATTAAATCGAGATAAATCACAGACTTTACAAGTGAAATTGTACAAACTTTAAACTGAAGAGATGCAAATTTAAAGTACCACTCAGAAAGAGAGGTAAAAATGAAAGGGCAGACAGTAAGCTCAACATGTTAAGTCATTTCCAGTACTACTAAGTGGAAATATTCTCAATAATAATATGAGATCAAAACATAAAGGTAATTCAGATGGTCATGATACCAGCAAAATTCATGAGAAACTCAATGGACCAATTTTCTCTTATGGCTTTTTCTAATGTCTTTTGAACATGGCCCCAAATTTTATTGTCTGTAACATAATGATTATGTGACAATATAATTTAACTTTGCATTAATCTAACATATGTTAATTACAACAGATAAAATATAAGGGTCATAGACCTAAAATGCCTAAAAGTCAAACTCCTTGTGGTTGATGATACATTATATGGCTTTAAATATAATATGATAGTTATACTAATTAATGTATTTGACAATTTATTTCAATATGAAATGTATTAAGAGGGTGATGAAATGTTTATAAACTGCTGTTCAGAACACTCAGTAAAGTAAAAGTTTGTTTTGCGTTGCACGTTTAATCACCTTTAAAAGTGCAAGTGTGATTTCAGTATAAAGTGTATTTTAAGGGTTCTCATATACTGTATACTTTTACATTAATGGCACAAAGCTCTTGTCATTTAGAAATTAAAAGGATGAAGCGTAAGATCACTTTGATCATTACACTGTCTTGCAGCTGGACACTGTGGTAGTAATCAACATCTTAATTAAAGAAAGAAACTTATCCTCTAACAGGACAAATCTGTTAATAACTTTGAGTCAGTACTCAGGCAGGAGAAAAGCTCGTCCATTGGCATCTTTTATTTTCATCTGCAGCACCAAGCTCAGGAGGGAGCATCTCTTACAGCAGTCTGTTACAGCATGATGAGGATGGTCAAATTTTAAAAGTGTAGGCCTATTTTATAAGCAACTGAATTTACATAACAGTGTCAATCAATGCATACAGTTACTCTGGTTGGTTTGCTGGTTTACACCCAATATTTATATAAAATAAAAGCCTATTTATTATTTTTCTTATTCTTATTATACCATTTGGTTTGAGCCATCAACCTTGAAATTTATTTGTATTTAACAACTGTCCAATCTTGTTGAATACAGGACATCTGGGGCCTCATGTATAAATGGTGCATACGCACAGAAATGTTGCATAAGAACGTTTCCATGTTCAAATTGCGATGTATAAAACCTAAACTTTGCGTAAAGCCACGCACATTTCCACGGTACCTCATACCCTGTCATACGCAAGTTCTCTGCTCGGTTTTGCAGACTGGCAGCACCCAGCGTCAAAGCAGTGCTACTGTTCCTGTGTGGTTACCCTTTCTTTCTTAGATGCATATTCCTGACACTACTTTATAAATACACTGAAACTAACTGCATGTTGTTTATTAGTGTAATGCATCTGATTGTAATTAACCTGTAACAATATAATGGTCCAGGAAATAGCCATAGTATTCCAAATACCATAACTGCTTTAGCGTTGTTACTCTAAATGCACCTTCTTTTTCTTTTTTCAGCTGCTCCCATTAGGAGTTGCCACAGCGGATTATCTTTTTCCATATTACTCTCACTGCACCAACTAAGAGTATTTATATAACTGTATCTGAGTGGTGAATCACAGCAGCAGCTGACCGGAAAGACAATTATTGGGATACAGCATTAAGAACACGCTGCCTCAGCCATGGCAAAACGTTTCTTTCCTGTACGGACCTCGTAGTTCAGAAACAGTTTCATCCCAAGAACTTTAAACACAATCAATCAGCCCATCAAGTGCTCCTTGTAGAACTGTTTGTACTTATAAGTACAACCACCTCACTGTAAACTTGCACTTCAGTTATAATATTGCACAACCTGCGCCACTTTATAAAGTGCGTATTTACATATGATGACGATATTAATTTTAAGATGAAATTCTGCAAAATATGTTGATTATATTATACAGATAAAACTAACTTCATTTAAATAATCTGTATTGTTAATAATTAAGCATGTGAGGACACGGTGCCGCAGTGCTAGCTAGTTCACAGATTGATCCTGATTGATTGCTGTATGCTGGAAGGATAGATGGATAGAATAATTAAACACGTACTATGAAGATATTTCAATGGTCCTTATATGTTTTGAAGAATCGTCGTTGTAAGCTTACAGATGGCTTAACGTCTATTAAAGAGCTGATTGTGTGGGGATTGGGTATTTGGAGAAAGAAAAGTAAGGACAGGAATTGGGGGTTAGTACGTTTGAAAGAGACAGTACCGCCACCGTGTTCCCATGTTTAATAACATGCTTTCATTCCTATCATCATGAAAAAGATATCATGTATACATCTCAGTATTTTAATTATTCAGGCAGCTGTAATATCACGAATGTAATGGATTCTGTGTCCTGTCGGAGGAAGAGAAAGCCAGTTTAAGAACCACGAAGTAATTCACACACAAAGCACAAAGAAGATTAAATACAAAACAAAACATTTAACATGTTACTTTAGTTACTATGGGATTTGAGAAACTAATAAATTAATCAATTTTAAGATGAAGTTTATGATGTTCTACTTTAATGACAAAATAAACTACGTGATTAAAGTGGAAATTTCGAGATTAAAGTTGACATTTCCTGCTTTTTCCCCCACTGTGTACCTATTTTTTTTTCTCTGTACCCTAATCAGCTTTCATACGACACTCAGACATTGGGATACGACTCGCCTTTTCATGGCGACTTGGATATGTGACAACTTCTTTTTTATTTCGGGTACTGTGCGACTTTGTGGACTTCAGCTTTCAAGTTTCTCCGACACTCTGTCACTCAATCAACTTCCTTTTGTTAATTATACCACTGTTTAAACCAACAAATAGTATGTTTTTCCTTTGCCTCCACTTGGTATTCGATGAAATTCTTATATTTTCCCCCGTGCTTTTCCTATTGTCTTTTCACAGAAGGCTGAGTTTAAGGGCTATTTATATTGATTTGCATATTCATAGAGGTGTAATTCTGGGAGGAGATGGGGTGGGACAGAAGGCGCGTGCACGAGCGTTACTTTTCTCGCTGACCGGGATTTATGTAGTGGAAGAATGTGGAAGTTGGAATACGAATAGATTCCTTAATCTAGATTTTTCTGTGCATAAGCACATTTCAGCTTTTGTGCTTACGTCATGTTATAGTGCAAATTCCACGCACAACGTTATGCATGAGGCCCCTGGTCTCTTAGTCATCTTTTAGCACATGTTGTGTATTACATCTTTGTTTTGATTAGTCATTTGCTTGGTTGCTTGCCTTTACCTGGTTTCCTGTTATGCCTAAACAGGTTTCTGATATTCAACTTATGTAATTTCTTTAAGATGAATGCTATGTTACTCTAAAATTATTTTTCCATAACACTAAGCAGAGACCATCTTTGAATAGGATGCAAGGCCATAGCAGGCCATGGACATGCACACAAATCTACATCAGCATTATTAGAGTTAACTGGTCAGTTTAGGATCTTCAACTAACCCTCGCATGCACATCTTTGTGGTGTTAAGTATACAGTGACTAAGAGGGGAACTCAAACAAAGGTCCCAGACAGTTGTAACTAATAGAGTATCATTTGGCACTCAAGGCAATGCAGTCAAATCAAAAAGAAGAGGAGTATATTCAGATGATTTCCATTTGCATATTTTAAGCTGCCCTCATCAAATTATTGCACAGACTTGTAAAATCAAACAGAAACACCTATTTGTTAATAACATGCAATATTTTCTGAATGCGTTACCCAGCTAAATACCTTTTAAATCTTGTGACAAATGACTGCCCTATTATAAGGGAAAGTGTACTTCAAACTGTCTGCCTGTTTAACTAGGACATCCAGACATCATTTGTATGAGCATATTTAAATTAGACAATTAGGTAAAATATCACCTTTAACTTTATAAATTGTTTTCCAATACAGGTTACCTATTAATAGTTTCATTTGTATGAACCAGATATTTACCTAAAACTTGAATTTAGTGACAATTTTGGGATGATACTCAATGGCAGAGGGCAGAATGGTATTACTAGAATGTAACATTTGTCTGTTTGCTCATTGACGTTAATCTGCATCTAGCCCGGCAAGCAGGTACTCCATCTTTCAGGAAACATTTGGGGGATTGGTGGCAGGACTAGCACTCCAGCCACCATAAAAAACCTCTTGTAGTGTTCCAGTATGGTGCTGAGGTGTCACTCGCTGCACTCAGGTCCCAAACCAGGTGGTTCGTCATAAAGGCACATGCTCCCAACTGCTCTCTCATTGGTGGAACTGAAATGCTTTCTAGCTATTGTATGTAAATTAAACAAAAAGGAGCTGTTCTCTTGAAAATAAACAGTCTTGCCATGGAAAGTACCTTGCTGCTCACATGGCGAGGCTTCACCAATTGGTGTAATTAAAGGATGTCCATTTTTGATTTAATTTCTAACAATGACTCATGAGTCTTCTTTATTTACAAAGTATATTCCAAAACTCCTTTACATGGCATCAATAAGGTCAATTTTTATTTCTGTCTTTCATGCTGATTAGAGGTACCAAGTAGTGTAATGGTTAATGTTCCAACATGACTTTATTTGGCATAGCCCATATGGAGTTTGCATATTCTTCCTGTTTCCATAAAGCAGTATTAAATTAATCAAACTGCATATGCCTATATATGTAACTCTTATATTGAGATGCTTTTTAATTTTGTGAATGTGAAATGAATGCTAGTGTTCTAGCTGAGAGAGTCGCCAGAGTTGAAAATCAATGTGGTGTGTGCAATGTCCTTCATGGACTTGTTCATGGCCACACCACCATGCCCGTTTCGGTAACTCATAGTGCATGCAAGTTCCTGCCAGTGGCATTACATGCTGTTGAAGGACCCGAAGCCCAACACTGTATATGACGCTCCTTTGTGCTTACAGCGGTTGAACCTTTCACAAAATGCAGCAAACCTGGTCACTCTGCCAAAGTTGCTGCAATGTTCTTCACTGCCTTCCAATGTCTCCACAGCTTTCCTGAGAGTCATGGTATGTGCTTGTACATTTTTTACTGAAATCAATTCTGAGAGCTAATGCCACTGTTGTGTGCCCACATAGTGCTGTCTTCCTGTGATGCTGTTCATGACAAATGCCATGTTTCTTTTTCTTTTAGCAATGCTGAGTGCCCATGCAGCTGTTATTTTCTTTTTCATCACAACAGCTTGCCGTGGTTCTGTTCCTCTCAGCAATGCTTGTCTCCACAGCTATTGTTCATGCCTGTGTAGCGATTCATTTCCTGTCTGCACCAGTGTGCCACTAAACTACCTTTTGGCAAGAGAAGGACCCAAAGTCCAATACTGTGGATGATGTAGCCTGCATGACCACTTAACGGGTCATATTACACATATCACAGAATAAGCTCTCAACTGAGACCAAGATTGTGGCACACGAGTTTTTGCTGGGCAGATGAACAACCCTTAATATTTTATAGATAGATAGATAATTGAAAAACTACGTGAAGCAACAATGTAGGATCAAATTAGGTCATGTTGTTTTGTTTCAGGAATGGTTTTTCACCTGGCATTACATTTAACACTCTCTAAAAATATGCAATAACCAGTAACCGCGTACTGCACGATGATGTGCAGTGAATACACTTGACTTACAGTTTTCATCTTCTTTCTCTGTACGTTTAGCATTCGTTTGCTCAGATGGTGATGTGCTTGCTTCTTCCTGAGCAGCTCTTCTTTTCTTCCCCATAGTGGCCCGCATCTTCTCTTCTGTCATTGGTATCTTTTTGCTTTAAAACTGATTAAGTCAGTGTTTGTGTTGCAATTACTTTGTACGTTTTCCTTAATTTTTCACTTAAGCTGGCACTTAAGTCTTCAATCTGCCTCAAGAATTATTTAAGATATGAAGAGGTAGAAGAAGTGATGGCGAAGGTGGCAGCAATGATGCCCTCTACCTATCTGCCTCAAGAATGATTTAAGATATGAAGGGGGAAGTGAAGGCGAAGGTGGGAGGTTATGAGAAAGGCGCCCGTACACAAGCGCCGCACAGCCGCCTTGCTGCGCGATGCTGAGAGTTGATTGTATCATAAAATCAAATAAAAATAAAAAGAGTAATAAAAATCATCACCCAGAAAGTGGACAGTAGAGGTCACATCGTATATGTGTACCAAATTTCAGGTCGATTGGTCAAACGGTTTGCGAGCTACAGGTGATTTAAAATCCTGGACAGACAAACGAACAGCCACGGTAGCGTATTATAGAAGAAGATGTGTAACTAACGCCATCATGAAATGTGCTGTGCTACACTGAAGTAAAAGTCACGTTAAGCTGAACTGCAGCATCACAAACTCATGGACTACTCAACATAAGATTTAATTCTAATGTACCTTACAGATTCACATCATCTTTCTAGTTTTTTCTACCAGTTGCATTCTCTGTTCAGGCAAATAACAAGAAACAAGCTACAAAGACAATACTGTGACAAAAACCCCGCTCATACTGTTAGTATGTAAAGCAATAGATAGATAGATAGATAGATAGATAGATAGATAGATAGATAGATAGATAGATACTTTATTAATCCCAAGGGGAAATTCACACAGTCATTATTCAATATATACAATATATTATACATATACGAATATATTATAGAATAATATATTCAATATACAATACATTATTCACGTAAAATGCTACAACTGCATAAACATATATGATCAGAGAAATTAGCTTTTTAAAAAATTTCCAGGTTTTCTGAATCATTCAGTTACTCCTGTCTTAAGATCTTTTATGAAAGGTGCTGATTTCTACCAAGGATTTCTCTGCATTTGTCCTTTCTTCAATTCCAAACAGTCCCTGTCCTTGATGCCACCACCATGCTTCACCATATGGATGGTAGTAGCAGTGTCTGGTCTTTGCCACACATAATATGCCCAAAGAGTTCAGTTTTTTGTCATCAGACCAGAGAATTTTTTCCACATGCTCTCAGAATCCTTTACATGTCATTTGGCAAACTCCAAGTGGTCTGTCATGTACCTTTATTAAAGAGTGGCTATGCTTGATTAGTAGACTACTGTTGAAACGATCGTCCATACAAACAGGTTCTCCCATCTTAGTAGAGGACTTCTGAAGCTCCGTTAGAGTGACCATTTGTTTCTTGGTCACCTCCCAGACCAATGTCTTTTTTGTTTAATTATTCAGTTTGGCCAGATGGCCATCTCTTGGATGAGAGCATGTTCTCCTTTTGTCTAGTGGGTTTTTTCTAGTTTACATGTCAGTGAGAATGAGTGTATCAGTAAGTGTATCCTATGCTGTATTGGCTCCTCGTCCAGGGTTTATTTTCAATCTTATGTCCCCTGCTGCAGGCTTGAAAAATGTCTAAATTAATATATTTCCACATTATCAGTAGCGTATATTTGATCAATAGTAGTTAATTTCATTGTGTAATGGCTTAGGTAGATGCTGTTTCAACAATTGTTTATTTCTGCCTTTGTGAACCAGTAAAATAAAATTCTTTATTTTTGTTTAGTGATTCAATGATTTATTGGTGCAACAATTTTTATACTATGCTACTGCCTACAGCATAAAATTTATAAGGGTTTTATAGAGTTGTAAGGTAAACTAGGTGACATATTTAGGGTCAACTAGTGAGTAAATGATGGTTATAATCCCCAGGCTTAAAGATTCAAGGCCAATAACTTGGCCAAAGATGATTCTTTCTGTTGAAAAAGCAGTAAAAACAAAAGTAGATGTGTAACATAATACAGTTAATTCACTTGGATTTTTATAAGGAGGAGGACAGACAGGATGAACTACAAAAGTGGCAGGAATGTCAATACAAGTTAAATGCCTTCTTGAAAAGATGCATCACAAGTTTCCTTTTAAAAAAAATGAATTCAGTCAGCAGAACTTTAGGAAGGTCACTCTGAAGGCCAACAGACCTGAAGGCTCTGTCACTCATAGTGCATATGTAATTTTGGGGCAGAAAAAAAACTTATGCCCTATGCCGGTATCAATGGACCGAAGTGGGTGGACTGGATAATAATGTAGGAGGATACTGATGCAGTCTGATGAAAGGCCATTTAAAACTTTATAGCTTAACAACAGGATTTTTGTTTTCAGTCCTTGTGGACAAAGTAAGGAGTGAACAGAACAGGCATTACTGTCTGTGCGACCTGCTACAGATACCACAGTATGGCGAAGTTGTTAAGAGTGTCTTAGTCTAACCATTTGTTTGGGACAAAGCATTTCATATTGAAGAGCTGCAGCTGCCACAACGTCCTTGAACTTGGAACTGTTGATAGTCAAGATAGTGTAATAAGGGCACATAGCATAGCAAAGGATGGTGCAAACTGTGCAAAGTGCTTTTATTTAGTCAGTGCTTCAGTCAAGAAATAAACTGTGGTGCAGTCTTCTTCAAATTCATAAAAGTCTACCATTTTCACACCAACAGGAGTTTTTCTTTACACAGAGACCCATCAACAAATGGAATAAGTTTCCAAGTAGTGTGGTAGACAGTAGGCCTTTATGGACTGTCAATATTCAATTTGTAGTTATTTTAGAAAAATGAACCAAATTGGACTGGTGAGCTTTTCTGGGTTGAATGACCTGTTCTTGTCTAGATTGTTGTAATGTTCTAAATAATAAATAATCTGTTAAGCCACAGCTAATGTGGTGAATAAAAAACAATTAGAAATACACTGAAATCCAAATAAAAAACCATCCTGGCATAAGTTTCGGCCTTCAGTCACCCCAGCGTGTATCTCTTTCCTCGTCTAGCCAATTCACTCCGGCAGGTCTTTCCAACTGGTGGAGATGCCAACATGTACAGTCTCTTTTTTCTGGGTCTCATCTCTCCTATATCTCCTGGCATCTGCTGGGATGCACTAAGCCTGTCCTCTGCCATCCCTTACATGTCCTTGGCACTTTTCAGATCCCATATTCCTGCACCTACAGGCTTCTCAGCAGGGACACCACTCAGAAAGTCGCCTCTCCTCTGCGCTCACACACTCTTCCAATAATTCATTTTCGCTTAATTTCTGATTGTTCTTCACCTCTGCCCTGCTCAGTTTCATTCTGTGTGGGCGCAGGTGCCAATTACACATCCCGGAGCACTAATTGGGAAATTGGGAAATTTGTGACAGTTTGGACGTGCAAGGGGGCTCGCTAACTCTCTCATCAACCTCCAAGGTTACTCTGGCATGCTTCTCACATCTACGCCGCTCCCACAAGCTTAAACACATGTTTCTTTTTCTAAAAACTAAAAATGGCCCTTTCATTTTTCACGAGTACTTCAGCATAATGGAATTGCAATGTTTAGTCAGGGAAACAGTACGGATGACAACACAAGATATTAGTTCAACAAGACAGGGCAGCACTTTGAAGAGGCTGACCAGCTTCAGTATGTGGGGGGCTGTATGGTGGTGATGTGGTGGAGTACAGGTGAACAGCAGCTTTAGTGCGGCAAGTGTCTGGAGGAAATGCAAACTCATACTACTGGAGTTATGATTCAGTAAAATATGTAGTGTAGTAATGCAGTGTATGATGCAGAAAAGCAATTAGAGGAGCTTAGCAGTTTTCAGTATGTAGCTGAGGCTAACCAGAGAGCTGAGCAGCAATGTTAGTATGGTCTGTCTGTGCAGGAAGCATGAGGAGATGCTAGTGGAGTAGAGATCAAGCTCTCTGGCTTAAAGATCTGCACTGGTAACTCGAAGTTTGCCGTTTTGAATCCTGGCAGTGACAGAAAGAATGTTACTTTGTTGGGCCCTTGAGCCAGAACCTTAACCTACAATTGCTTCAGGGGTGCTGTACAAATAGCAGACCCTGCATTCTGACCCCAAAATTCTGTGTCTATCTGGAGAGTAAGTTGGGGTATGAGAAAAATGAGAAATTCCTAATACTAGCAATTGTTTATGGCAAATAAAGGATTAAAAATAAAAAATAGTGGTGCACCCTTACTATTTACAATATCTCATTGCCTACAAATGTAATAAAAACAAACTATTATATATGGATAAATAAGAATTATATGGACGGCTCAGAGACACAGCCCGGCATATTGTGCAACACAGAGACAGGATGAGGAAGACAGTATATGGTGAGATATCTCCTAACAGGTCATATCACTAGGCTGAAAATATTAAGCTTAATGGAAGCTTACTAGAACTTGCATTCCTCTGACTCCTCTGTGAGCACCTGCCTACTCTAACTAGCTCCTAAACACCGCAGTGCTGTAAAAGAATTGAGGTAAACTAATGTAATGTAACAAACAAACAAGATCACCCACACAAAATGCAAAGAAAATAACGTACAAATTTTACAGGCAAGTATTGATTAAACATTAAACATTGCCGTCTTGGATCTTTGGGAATAATACAACAATCAACTGTAAATTAAAAATATCACCAAATATTGTACAATGTCAGTATTGGTCATCATCAATTAAAGAAACAAATTTTATTTATGGTTTAATAAAAAATGTATTGCCTAAGTCATAATTGTTTACTTATACATATTACAATTGTCTGCATTATGGAAAGAGTACTCTGAATTAATTTAATTTTTAATTTATATTTTATAATTTCTTTTATAATGTCAGAATGGCCATCATTTTTGTGCGTTACTTTTCCATAGGTGCAGACATTTAAGAGTATCAGATCACTATGCTACGTGTTGCTGGTCAAGCAGTGCATTCACTACAAGATGTGCAATGTCTTGGAGACCATGTTATAAAAGAAAGTAACATAGTGAATATGTGTCTTTGGACATTCTACTAGTTGTAATATAAGGTTATATTGCTAGTTTCATAAACAGCTTTGAATTTTGCAGACTCCCATGATCTGTACTTTGATCCATAGTGTTTCTGACCTTGGCACTGTCTGATTACCCTTTTCTAATGTCTCTTAAACACTCTCTCACTTGATTTATAAAACCAGTCTATTTGGATTTTTTATGAACAGTTCCCAGCAGTCCTGACTGTAATGTATCATAAAATGCTGCCCACATTTGACTCATAAGTGGTCCACTCTAGCCAAAAATTTGATAGAAAAGTATTGTTCTTGTATGATTTGAGATGCAAATTACTAAACAAGTAAACTGCATTTGAATCCCAATCAGTTTACTGATTAATCCAAAAGTCTGAATTGCATCACGCAAAACTGTTAACCAAATCCCAGACTACGGTCGCAAAAGTCTGTTTAGGCCTCACCTCAGGCAGTCAGCCCCCAAATTCATATTTAAGCCTTTCCGGCCTTTTCAGGCCCAACACAGGGTTATTTAAACGTCCAAAAATACTGTAAATACACGGACATGTGCTTCAAGGAAGAGTAAAAGTTAAAAAATTTGTCTTAAAATAACAAAAACAAAACTACATTTTTAAAAAATATAAATTAATTTAAAATAATGTATCAAGTAAGCAAAAGAAAAATATAATATAAAGGGAAAAGGGGAATAAAAGTTTGACTTAGGAACATCCCAAATTAAATGGGGGCTTATACTAAGAAATATAATGATTATATGATTGTTGTTTATTCCATATATTAAATGTATGTTTCAATTTAAACAATTAAAGTCTAAATATTTTCAATTGTAATAGAAAATTGTAATTTTTCACCCTCTGATAGAGGTCCATAGAGGGCTAGATTACTAGTTTGGAATAAAAAATAACATCATATTCACTATAACTGATCTTGAAATATTGTAAAATGCTATGCTGGGAGTGGGCAGTATCAGGACCACAAGTAGATAATCAAGTATCAAAAATATAAGCTATCTTGAAATAATAAATAAAAAGTATAAAATGACACTACACATGTTGCCTATACTTTGTTAGCTACTCTCATTTTTTAAATGTTTTGTGAAAATACACTGTAGTAAATTTGACCCCTTGAATCCCATTAGGGTGTGAAACTGGCTGATTGGACATAAACAACTTCCACATCCTGATTATTTTTGCTTAAGACACCTACTTGTTTACTCTTTATCATAACTGTAATATCCTGCACAAAATATAGTCCAAAACTGGCCTAAATATGAGGTTTCTCACAGGTCTAGTGGGCCAAAAATAGTGGAGAATACTAAAAAAAAGCTTACCGTCTTACATAACTAGACATCAAAACACATCAAATGGTATAACATTAGAACACTCTAGACAAGAACAGGCCATTCAGCCCAACAAAGCTTGCCAGTCCTATCCACCTATTTCTTCCAAAAAAACATCAAGTCAAGTTTTGAAAGCCCCTAGCGTTTTACTGTCTACCACACTACTTGGTAGCTTATTCCAAGTTTCTATCGTTCTTTGTGTAAAGAAAAACTTCCTAATGTTTGTGCGAAATTTACCCTTAACAAGTTTCCAATTGTGTCCCTGTGTTCTTGATGAACTCATTTTAAAATAACAGTCTCAATCCACTGTACTAATTCCCCTCATAATTTTAAACACTTCAATCATGTCACCTCTTAATCTTCTTTTCCTAAAACTGTAAAGGCTCATCTCTTTTAATATTTCCTCATAATTCAACCCCTGTAACCCTGGAATCCACCTAGTCGCTCTTCTCTTGAACTTTTCTAGCGCTGCTATGTCCTTTTTGTAGCCTGGAGACCAAAACTGCACACAGTACTCAAGATGAGGCCTCACCAGTGCATTGTTAAGGTTGAGCAGAACTTCCTTGGACTTGTACTCCACACGTTGTGCTATATAACCTAACATTCAGTTAGCCTTCTTAATGGCTTCAGAACACTGTCGGGAAGTCGATAGCTTAGAGTCCACTATGACTCCTAAATCCTTCTCATAAGGTGTACTCTCGATTTTCTGACTGCCCATTGTGTATTCAAACCTAACATTTTTACTTCCTATGTGTAATACTTTACATTTACTGACATTAAATTTCATCTGCTACAAATCTGCCCAATTCTGTATGCTATCCAAGCCCTTCTGTAATGATATAACGGATTCCAAATTATCTGCTAGTCCACCTATCTTGGTATCATCTGCAAACTTAACCAGCTTGTTACTTATATTCCTATCTAAATCATTTATGTATATTAAAAATAGCAGCAGCCCTAGCACTGACCCTTGTGGAACACCACTCTTAACATTGGCCAGTTCTGATGAGGTTCCACGCACCATCACCCTCTGATTCCTGTGTGTGTCTAAAAACATCACCCTGAACTCCCACTTCTTTTAATTTGATGCCCAACCTCTCATGTGGCACCTTATCAAATGCTTTCTGTAAGTCCAGATAAATAATACAGTAGAGTCTCGCTTATCCTACCTTCGCTTATCCAACATTCCGTATTATCCGACGTCCCACCGCAAAAAAAAACAAACAAACAAACAAACAAAAAAAAAACGAATCAATCGGCAACAAGAACTGCAAGTTGCGAGTGTGAGCGTAGTCTATTTTTTGTTGCTCCCGACTCTACCGCAGTTAATTACAGTCGAACCTCAGTTTGTGAGCATAATTCGTTCTGGAAATACAGTATGCTCGCATACTATGCAAAGCACTCATACAGTATATCAATGCAAATTTCCCCATAAGAAATAATGGAAACCCAGATGATTTGTTCCACAACCCAAAACTATTAATATAAAAATGATTAATAGAAAATATAAAGTAAAAATACATAAAGCAAATTAACCTGCACTTTACCTTTGAAAAGAATCATGGCTAGTGTGAGTGAGTTTCTAAACTCTTGTGGGATTCCACCCAACGGGACGACACACGGAAGAGCGTCCCAAAGCAATCACAGTCTCCCAGCACTGTAGCAGTTCGCCATAAAAGCCAATCCGAAAAGATTGCGGACATGCGATAAGCGCCTGCTGTCGATGGGTGATACAAGTAACATTATAAATGCGCAGGGCACAGTATTACTTTCCCCCCGACCCTGCCTGACTGCTGTGTCTGTGTATAGGAGAATGGCAGATTCCGCTAAAATAAATAACCGCGCTGTTGCTATTTCGACTGCAACAGCAACTGGTATTGCTAAAAGTACTGGGACTTAGCTTCAAGTTTTCGACTGCAAGACGGGAACTTGCACGTAACAGCACAAACCCCCACACACACGCAGTCACAATGCTGTAGTAAACAGTATACGCTTGTACGGATGTTGACTATATGAGTGACAGATTTAAGGCTCTAGAAACTGCAATTAATTACATTGAGCAACAAGAAGAAGCTACAGGAATCGACATAATGATGCTGCAAAGATGGCAAGACTTGACAGCGAAGAAACGGAACTCGGGAGGAAAGCAGACTATGATCAAAAAGGTCTTTAAATCATCACAGGACTGAACATTTTAAGTACAGTACATACTGTATTTAACTTCAGACAAATCTGTAACTGTAAGTGCATTTTTTCAGTTAATTTATTGTTGTTTTGTTGTAAAACATGATTATTAGGTTTGTAATGTGTAAAATTATAACATAGTTTGACGTTTAATAGGTTTTTTCTTAACACCTGACATTCCCCTTGGGATTAATAAAGTATATATCTATCTATCTATCCAACATTTTTGCTTATCCGACGTTCTGTTGTCCCGTTTATGTCGGATAAGCGAGACTCTACTGTATCATAAGCTCCACTTTGATCGTATCCTTTTGTTGCCTCCTCATAGAATTCCAGCAAGTTAGTAAATCACAACCTCCCTCTTCTGAACCCATGCTGACTGTTCAGAAAACTCCTGTTCTTGCCAGATGTTGCTCAATCTTATCCTTAATATTTCCTTCCATTAATTTTCCTGTGTTGCATGTTAAGCTTACTGGCATATAGTTGCTTGGATCTTCCCTGTCACCCTTTTTATATAATGGGATGATATTTGCCATTTTCCAGTCCTTCGGATTCTCTCCAGTGCGCAGTGACTACCTAAAAATATTTATTAAGGGTTTATATCTGTACTCACTAGCCTCCTTAAGAACACGAGGATAAATATTATCTGGTCCTGGTGATTTGTTTGATTTCATCTTATTTAATCTGAGCAGCACTTCTCCCTCTACAATTTCCAAATCCCTGTGTACCTCCTAGGTCCCGTTTACCTCTGGGAGGTTATCCATTTGTTCACTTGTAAACACCTCAGAAAAATGTAAGTTTAGGGCATCTGCTATTTCATTGTGTGTATCTCTTAATTCCCCTTTACTATTCCTGATGCACTTGACCTCCTCCTTGACTGTTCTCTAACTACTAAAATACTGAAAGAATTTCTTGGGGTCTTCTTTCGCCTTATCTGCTATATTCCTCTCCAACTGTCTTTTAGCCTCCCTGATGTCCTTCTTAATGGTTGCCCTCATGTTCTCATACCACTCTACGATTCACTTTGCATTAGTCATTAGTCTTATATGCCGTATAAAGCAGTTTTTTCCTTTGCATATTTTCCAGGCGAAGCCACATGTCCTCACTAAGATGGGGCTCATCATCCAACTGAAGAGGTCTTACATTTAAATCCTGTTTGTCATATGTGGGGGTTTTCTTGCACTGGTGAGTAAGGTGGTGCTGGACAAAAAATAAAAGGAATAAGTTTATGAAAACAAAAGTTCAAAAGTAAAGCCAAATGTTTGTTGAGTATTTCCCTTAAGATTCAATGTGTGGCTGGCTTAGATAAACTTCTTTCCTGAGCACTGCATAATGCTTTGCAGGGCCAGCGTAACATCATAATGCTGTAAAAGCCAATGTTAGATGGGGCAGTCCTACAAACAAACATACACAGTAATGCTGGTCCTAGTGACGGGCAGTATACAGGAAGTACAACTATATCAGATTAAATTCTTCTTCTGGTATTGATTTAATAAGAACTGTTTTAATGCAATGTAATAATTGTCAGGAGCCTTATGAATTCATTTAAACACAAAATGTGTATTAGCTTTGTCAAGGTAATAATTTTTGTATGGACTTGTATGTGACCTGTGTGTAATACATGACCCTACTTCTTTAATAGAATTTGCTAGAGTGACATACAGTTGATGCAGACAGGAAGGAGTGAAGAATCGACAAGCTTTAATGTTACGCTTACCTGGTAGGAGCGGCCAATAAGCAAACGTATCTATGAAAAAAAATATAAAACATACTTTTCAGTTTGGGAGAGGTGAGTACAAGCCTTGGAATCTGCAGGGGCCAAGCCTTATTAAATTCATGCTCCTGTTGCCACTGTGTGGAAGAAAAGTTACTGTATTGATATTTATTTCTATTCATTTTACCTCAGTTAGGCATGTTGGTGCATTGGTTAGCATGGCTTTTTTGTAGCTAAGGTCACTATTTGGCCACAATGATTGGCCCAACATAATTAGCAGATGCTTCCCTAACCCTAAAGGGACAATTAAAAGACCATTGCACCATTACTATCCACTCAAAACCAGTTCAGTTTCCCCATCAACTTCAAAGCATTTTGCCAAGTTCACCAAAGTTCCAGAACATTTACACATAACTCGAGGCAAAGCAAATTCAGTGGGATTAGCGTAATAATGTCAATGACTCTCCATAGGACCTTAGCCCTTGGTCTAAATATAAAGGCTAAGTGGGTTGTCCTACAGAGGCAATGTCAAGATGGGCTCGACTTTTAGGGTTCCACCCATAGAAACCGTGGAACCTACTCATGAGACATGAACACCAAGTAACATTTAAAAACATTATTAACAAAAATTGCAAAAAGACAAACATAAATGAAAACTAATAATTCAAAAACAAAAGTAATGATGAAAGAATAATAAATCCTGACTGAAGTCATAAGAAATAGCCTGCAGAAAGCAATATAATTCCTGTTTTGTTGACTGTGCATAGAAAGGCCTGTGCTTTTAACCAGTACTCTATGACAAGCATATTTAGACCCAAAAATTTAAATACTCTCTTCTTCTGTAGCTATTCCTATTTTTCTATGGGGTCGCTATTTTTTTTTTTTTTGACTAAATTCTCTCAAACAGAATAACTTACTGTTTTATTGTACTTCAAAATTTCTTCCTTGTGTCTTTACCACTATGCTATATACTGTATTTCTGATTTGCACCATGATAATTACACTACACTTCCAGAATCACTGCTTTATGCATTTGTTGGTTCATCAGATGCATTTACTGTATACTGTATAAAGTGCTGTTGTCTGACCTTGACGTGGGGATGAATGTATAAAAAAGGCAACAAGAATATAAACCTTTCAACATTATTTAACGAAAGAGATCTAGCAGTAACTACTTTTCAAGAGCAAACAACAACAACATTTATTTACATAGTACATTTTCATACAGGCAATATAGCTCAAAGACAAAAAGAAAGTTATATGAAATGAAAAACAAATAAGATTAGGCAATAATATTAAAGAATAAGTTGCAAAGGCAAAAAGGTAAGGTCAGAAAAAAAAAAAAACTGGAGGAAAAAAATAAAATCTGCAGGGGTTCCAAGGCCAAAAATACAGCCCAACTCCCAATGGGCCATTGTCCCTAACATAAATGCTCGTAAGTCAGTCCTCTTTGTTTCCAGGCTTCATGTGATAATTATTGATGATCTTAGTCTTGTGGACAGCTGAGACACCAACCTTCAATCCCTTACAATAGGGCACTGCATGGTGCGTTGATCAGGTGGTGCTGGTGCAAATCTCCACCACATAAGAACTGGAAAAAACAGAAGAGGACAGCAGAGATTAATACAAATTGCAGATCCATGAAGAATGTGATACTCCTAAACCCATATAATCTGTCAGGAAATACAACTAAAAGTTTGCTACGAAAAAGCCATATTAAAATAAAGTGTTTTTAGCCAATTTTATAAAATGATACACAGTACTAGCCTGGTGATTTTCTAGCGGTAAAGTATTCTATCTTTTGGGTACATAACAGCAAAAGGCCACCTCACCACTTCTTTTAAGTTTGGCTCTTGGAATTATAAGCAGACCTAGATTCAAAGAGCTAAGGTTACGACAGTATTTTAAAGTCAATTCTGAATGACATGGATAACCCGTGTAATGACCCAAAGACTGGTAAGATGTGCTGAAAGATTCTTTTTCTAGTTAAGATTCTGGCTGCTTCTTTACTAATTGCAACTGATTGAGGTCTTTCTTAGGTGGTCCTGTTAGGAGTGCATTACAGTAATCTAGTCAACTAAAAACCATTTTTTCAGAATTTTTACTATATTCCTTAAGTGAAACAATGCAGACACAGTAATCTGGTTAATATGTTATTTAAAGTTCAGGTCAGAGTCAATAATTACGCCTACATTTTTAACCTGATCTTGATTTTAAATCCTGAGGGATCAGGTTTATTTGTAATATCCTCACATTATCCACGTTTGGCAATCATCAAGATTTCTGTTTTCTCCTTATTTAGTTTGAGAAATTTGGAAATACTGACATTGAATCTGCAGGGTTAGTGGTGGTAAGGCTTAAGGCTGAGAATTTGTTTTGATCCACCCGAGGTGCTTGATTGGATTCCAAAAACATTATGAATTCTCTCTTTGAATGTGACATTTATTTGCTTATTTGATGATTTTGCATGAACTAGAAAATTATAAGCAAAAGTTGCCTAGATACGGCATCTGTGCATAATTTCATTACAGTTTACACAATTCTATTATAATAAAAGAGCAGATCACATGTTAACATAAAGTGACACAGGGATGTTATTTATTTCCAAAGCAGTGCCATTCTTAACTGTTATTTCACCATAGCTTCAGTTTAATAGAATGCCATGGGGCATAAACTCAATTGTCAAAATTTGCTGAATATGTATACTGTATGCTCAAGCACTCACTGTCAAGGCTATAAACATCTCTGAAAAGAGAATGAACTCCACATTAGGACTGTCAAAATTCTGGGTGGAATTTATAAAAAAAAGCATTACATTATCATGTCTGTTAGGATTTCAGGTTAAATGGCTTGAGAAAAAACAGTAACCATTTATTTTTCTGTGATGGCGATGATTAATTTATGTCTGTACTAATATAATTTTCTCACGAGCTGCATCAACCGTATGGTTGGGTTAGGTGTGAAGCAACTGGACTCTTGAAGTGTGCCTCATTTTGGCTGTGCACTAGTTGTATTGTTGCAGTATGTACAATTTTGTCGTCAGATTACAACTCACATTACCGGTAAATGTAAACAATATCTTCATATTTTGCTTGTTTATGTGTTTTTTGAATACATTTGCAATCCAGTTACAGTTGCAAGATGGATTTCTCATTAAATTCTCCTGTGTCAATAAGGAGGCAGAATCATTATGTATTCATGTTTAACAAGAAGTCAAATCAGCATGGGGTCTAGCTTGAACAAAATGAAAAAGCATTCTCCCTAGTCATTCTCCTTAAAAGGAATTCACATTTAAGATGTCCCAATAAAATTAGTATCCAGTGACTAATTCTCATTCATTATGCATTTATTTTAGTGTCCCAACATTTACCCATAGTATTAAATGTGTTTACTGGTTTGCAGATAAGATTTTGTCTGGGTTATCAGATATACACACTATAAGGACTGGGCTACTTTCAACAGAAGTGAAAGCAGTAATTGGCTTCATAAAATCCCAGCAGCAAATGCAGCTCAGCACTTCAATCACTGCTGTGATCCTGCACTCTGTATCCCAGCATCTTATGATAATTTGGCCAGCATTGTGCTCCTTTCCCTTGATCCAACTTATGAAAAGCTATCAAAATACTTCCCTTTAAAACAGTTAACAGTGCTATGACAGAATTTAAGCCAATTGCATCTATTACACATAGTATTTCACTCCTGGCAAAAAAAATGCTTATGAATTTACAGTTGGGAAGATTTTATAGAAAAATACATTAAACTTTGTTATGTTCAAAAGGTCCCTGTAGAGCTACAGATGCTAGAAATCTCTAAGCTTATTGCTGTTGTAATCATTCCTTTTCTGGTAAGTTGCTTCATTCATAGTCCTTAAGCTTTTTATTAACTACAGCTTTCCTGGTGTCCATTTTCTAACCAATCTACACCAAATTCATTGATTATCTGGAGCCAGAAGGAGCTAGAGTTGTAAAGCAGGAAGCAGCCATGCATAGAGTTTCTTTTCCTGTTGTTTTTGACACCAGTCATATACTGTGAAAAAGATGGCATGCACCTAACATTCCATTAAATCATCTTGATCAGTGTTATACAAGCCATGGTTCAGGCTGCTGGATGCCCCAGAATAAATAAATCAACTATTGCTTTAATGTTTAAGGGGACTATGGACTGCAGGTTTCAGTTCTACATACAGTAGAAGATTGTCTCCTCTTAGTACTGTACAGCTAGTACGGTATTATCTCAGGTATAGAGCAGCTGACCCTTTGTGACACTTTAAGCATCAGATCTGAGGATCATAATATATCTCTGTGTTCTCTTTTATTGAGAAATGAGCAAGATGTCGTCAGAAGAGTCTAGTTATATTGAAATATGGAATTCAATTGAAGATGGACATTTATATCAAATTAAAAAATACTTAAAAATATAAACTGAATTTAACAATAGCACAGAAATATATTTAAATGGTTATAACTCCTGACAGTTTTTTGCATTTCAAGCCAGAGTTGATTTTGTCAGTCAGTCATATATCCTAACACAGGGTCATGGGGGTCAGCTGCAGCCAATCCCAGCCAACACAGGGTGCAAGGCAAGAGCAAACCCCAGGCAGGGTGCCAGCCCACAGCAGGGCACACACACACACCAAGCACACACTAGGGATAATTTAGGATCACCAATGCATCTAACCTGCATGTCTTTGAACTGTGGGAGGAAACCGGAGTACCCGGAGGAAACCCACACAGACACAGGGAGAACATGCAAACTCCACGCAGGGATGACCCAGGAAGTGAAACCAGGTCTCCTTACTGCGAGACCACTGCGCCGCCCTATTTTGATTTTGCAATACCGTAAATACAAAGTCAGTTATAACATATACTATCATTAAGCGATAGTTCATATCAAAGCATACAGAAATTAATATGAAAATAATAATCTACATGCTTGTTTTTGTTCTCAGGTTGTCCTGACAAAAATGCAACTTGTGAACGGAGCGATTTCTGGTCTTTGCTAAGACTAAGGTATTGAAGCTGAGGGAGCCATGAGAATGAGTGATGAATGATAAAGACATAACTATTTTGTTGTGTATATGTGAATGAATACCAAATCAAGGCTAATAATTTAGACATTTCCAGTATTAAGTTGTCCACCAATATAAAAAGAACCTTAGTCGTGACAACACTATTTGTGAATACTTATACATGATAAAACATGGATTTTAAATTAACTTTTCAGTTGTGAAATTATGTTTTTCTTATAATGAATCAGTCATGGTTTTGTAATTTTTTTTTTTGTGTCCTGGGAAATTGTTATTTTTATTATTGGTATGCTGTTTAGTTATCATACCACCATTTTGATACATTTCCTTTTTGCTGGGGTTCTGATTCTATACGATGTGAAGTCTGACAACATTAGCATGACACGTTAAATACATACGACATGACAAAGTGCCCATAAAAGGATTCCTTATTAAAAAATAAAATCTTTGTCATGCACTATTGTTTATATTTGTTTTTCTGGTTATTGTAAATTTTGTTTACAAGTTTTTTGTGTTTCCTGGCTTACTCATTTTGTCATTCCTTATCTTCTGCTTTTTGTCCGTGAATTTACTACATTTTCTGGTCCAGATAATATCTTTTCATCTCTCCTTGTTCAGTTATTAAACAGAACAGAGATGGTCAAATTTGTAACTTTAAAACTGTCCCCAAGCTGATTTTACTCGATTATGTTTGTGCTATCTTTTTTTATTTGATGAAAATAACAAGTCCGACATATACAGCGAAGAAGATACAATACATACAATCAAGTCAAACTTAACCAAACAGAATTTGATCCCCACCCGAAGTAAGTCATAGATAAAAGTATCTGCTAAATGAACAAATGGGAGCAATTTCACTTGACAGACTTCTCAAATTTAATTTTAGTTTTATTGTTTTATTTATTGTTATGTCACAAAGACAACAAAATTTGTTTCCTTTTATTTAATTATTAAGGAAAAACAGACTAATTGAATAAAAGGGAAAATAAGCAGCAGTGAAAAAGGGCAACATCAGATATATACTGTATATATATATATATAATTTATCAAAAATATTTCTTAAAATACACACATTCAGAAAGGAGCACACCAACCAAACACCAAACCACAATCTCTATGCTCATTTGCACTGACAGTCACCAACTTTAGGAGCTGTGGCTCTTTCACAACAGAATGAGCTCTGTGATCAGGGTGAGACTAGCCATGGCTTCTTCAGGTTGTGTAGAACTATTTGAGGCAGTTTGGTGCTGATTCAGGATGAGCTATATATATATATATATCCAAGCTAATATATTATATCATCCCATTAGGGACAGAAATCTATTGCTAAGGATAAGGTAGTCTTGTGTGCTTGGTTACAGTGGTGGCCATCACTACTATAACAAGTGAAACTTATAAGAAATCATGTGAGGCCAGACAGACATTTCTAACGCCAAAAAGCCTTTAGGAGAGACTTGCATTGTGCTTGTGTCATTTAGTTATTCCAAGTTTTTATGTATCTGCTTTGTTCTACTAATCCCTCAAGACAGTATGACAAGAATCACTTCATGTCGTTTGTATATTGTTTTGCTTTTTTTTTGTTTGTCTGAGTATTAGTAATAAAGCATAATAAATAATACATCCAGATTGATCTATGTCGTTTTTCTTAAAAAATACAAAAATGTGAAAAATGTTTGTCCTAATTCTCCCTCCAGTTTTATTTCCTAAAGGTACTCTATAAATATTAGATGAGATTATTTTATATGCTGCCAAATTTCCACATATATGTAAATATCACTGAATTTATTTTGCCAGAAAAGCACTTTTGTAGCCTACAGTGTCTTTGTTTAAATTACTTTTCAGCCACCCACAAACCCAGTTAGAGTGGAAACTGATGGAGATCAGGTGTTTGTTATGTAAGCTCACTGCCATATATACACATTCTTAAAAAGCATTCAAGTAAAAGATACATTGAAAGGTAAAATACACTGTCATTAATTTTTAAGTGACCACCTACTGAATGCTGTGTATATTTAAAATAGTAAATCCTGGTACAAAAAAAACAGACTGTGATAGACTGTTGCACCACCTGAGCCTACAGGTATTAGTTTCAGTGTACTGTGACCCAAATTCAATTTTGAGTGGATTTTCAATGGATGAATGGATCGATCGATTGAGGTTACAGAAATCTGCAAACTGTTTTCTTCTTGTTCATTTCTTTTATAGTGGTTGTCTGTTTCAGCATGCTTTTGAACAGTCTGGACAGAGAAGTAGTCATCTGTGGTTAGATGTGCATACATGACAGGGGCCGCCTACACTGGATTATAAAAAGAGCAGCATTTAGCTCTAATCTGAGCAAGAAGAGGCAAGCCCAACATTCACAAACCTGAATTTTTAGTTGGGGTTAACTGATGTGCTATCCACTAGACACCTTTTCCATCTTAATTGCGATCCTTCCGGACCCTTTATCTTCTAAAAAATACTGAAAACAGTAGCATCTAAACCTTTATAATATGATATTTTTTGTTCAATAAGACTTGGCCAACCAAGAATTTAATGGTCTTTACAGTGGTTTCAAAAAGTATTCAGACCCTTTTACTTTTTACTTTGACTTGAGCTAGAATAATTTTAACATATTTTCCCCATACCATGCAACACTCAATATTCCAAAATGACAAAGTAAAAAAAAATATATATCGCACTGACACAAATATTCAGACCCTTTGCTATGACAGTTGAAGTTTGGCTCAGGTTCATGCCACACTGTTGATCATCATTGAGATGTTACTGGAGTCCACCTATCATCAATTCAATTGATTGGACATGATGAGGACAGGCACACAACAGTCTGTAGAAGGTCCAACAGCTGACAATGTCTATCAGAGCACAAATCAAGATATTAGGTTAAAGGAATTGCCTGCAAAGCTTAGATAAATGATTGTATCAAGGCACATATTGTATCTGGGGAGTCTACAAATAGGATTCCAACAGCATAACATCCTCCATAATTCTTAAATGGAAGATGTTTGGAACGATCATGACTCTTCTTAGAGCTAAACACCTGCCAAACTTAACATTTGTGGAAGAAGCACTATGGTAAGAGAGATGACCAAAAAACCAATTCTGCCAGAGAACCTTTGTGGAGGTGGAAGAAACTTCTGAAAGAACAACTATCACTGCATCACTCAACTGATCTTGGCATAGTTGACAGACTGACCAGACAGAAACCTCTCCTCAATAATCAAGATCTTGAATTCACTTGGGCTTCTTATTATTTAATAAATCCATAAATTTGTATTTAATGTTGTCTTGGACCTCACAGTTTCCCATTCTTACTTATGTCCAGCAGCCATAGCACATGCACTTCAGAAGAGGTCATCCACTTGAAGCTAAGCATGTTCAGATCCAGCCAGTACTTGGATGGGAGACCATGTAGGAAAGCTTGGGTTGCTGTTGGAAGAGGTGTTGGTGAGGCAGCAGAGGGCACTTACCCTGATTTTACCATTTGGTTTCTCTCTCTTCCTAACCTCTCTCTCTCTCATTTCTCCTAGGGCACGAAGTAGAAAATGGCCAACAGTGGGGTAACTCGCGTTGAAATCGTAATTGAGGAACTCCAAGCACTTGATGAACAGATTCAGAAACTCCTGTCCCGACGGAAATACCTGAGAAATCTGAAGGCTCGGCTGTTGGATAAACCGTCCTTGCCATCTGGAACCGGCAAAACATCAACCCCGCGTTGTGCCGACCTCACCCCGCGCCTCGTAGGAGCGGCGCGCTGCTGACCTCGGTGGATTTCAGCTATGCAGGCAGGGGTTCAAGGCCAGAGTACCTCCATCGGCACAGGCGAGCATTTTATCTCAGAACCGGTTTGACCCTCTCCTCGTCCCCATTTTGCCTTCAGCACCTGGTGATGTATTAGTGGTAGGTGATTCTATCGTTAGAAACCTTAATGTCGCATGCCCTTATGCAAAATCGTTTGTTTCTTGTTTTCCCGGTGCTCGTGTCCGAGATGTAATGAAACGTGCGCCAGCAGTCTACGAGAAACACAAGGAGAGGGCAGTTGGATCAATCGTCTTGCATGCCGGCGTAAACGATATAAGGCACCGACAATCAGAAATCCTGAAGGCTGACTTCGCAGCTTTGATTAAAGACACGAAGGAGAGGACCCCATCGGCAAAGATCTTTGTTTCGGGTCCACTACCTCTCGTCAGACGATCCAACGAGTACTACAGTCGTCTGCTAGGGTTGAACAACTGGCTACAGGGTTTCTGCAAGAAGAAGGATGTCGGTTTCATCAACAATTGGAATCTCTTTTTGGAAAGGCCGCGTCTCTTCCTGCTTCCGAACAGTTTCGGCGCCCGGGTCCTCTCCGAAAACATATCGAAGGTAATTCGTTTTTCTTGACTATCTATCTCTGCTCTTAACCCCTTCCAAATTAATACTGCTGTGCCAGGACATGATGAATGTTTAATAGAGTCTTCCGTTAAAGTGCACACCATTAATACTGTAATAAGCAATCTCAATGCACGTAGAAAACCTAGGAAATACGGCATAAACTCCAATAATCTAATTAAAATCACTATTTTAGAGGAACAATGTATTAAAACTATAAAACAGATCACAGATTAAACAAAAATACACACAGAGCGCGCTAATAATAATAATTTAGTTCCTATTCCAAATAACAATAACGCACATAGTACTCATCTCTGCACCTCCAAACATTAAATATGGCACTATTAAATGTTAGAGCTTTAACTAACAAAACGTTTTTATCAACGATCTTATTAGTGATAAAAAATAGATCTTATTGCACTAAATGAAACATGGCTGAATTCAGATGCGCGCAGTTTTAATCGAATCTGCCCCCGGATTACAGTTTTACTCATGCAAACCGCCAGGGAAAAGGGGCGGATTGGCTAACATTTACTCGAGCGATTAAAATGTAAAGATGTCAGTTTTGGTAAGTTCAAGTCCTTTGAGTATCTCGCCGTTGTTATTCATGGAGATTCTCAAGTTCTAGTACTATCCGTGTATAGACCTCCTAAATATAACGCGTCGTTTTTGAGGAATTCTCTGACTTAATGTCAATTTTAATTACTAACTATGACACACTCCTAATAGTTGGCGACTTTAATTTTCATATAGATAATCAGTGTGATCTAAAAGTAAAAGAATTTATGAACCTCCTGGATTCTTTTGATTTGAGACAACTCATAAATCAGCCTACACATAAAGCAGGTCATACATTAGACTTAGTGATTACTAAAGGACTGAAAGTTGATATAAAACAGATCATTGATATTGGTCTATCAGACCATTTTCTTCTACTTTTAATATAGAAATAATGATAAAAACACTCATGAGAAGCATATTGTTAAAAACGCTTCTTTGATTCGCAGCAGCTTTAAAACTTACAAACATTTTAAGCAATCAGTCCGTTTATAGTGCCAGCTATAATAGCGAGGACAATGTAAATAGTAAGGTGGAAAGATTTAATTCTAAAGTGAGAGCTGCTGTTGACATAGTTGCACCTGAAAAGACAGTGAAAAAATCTTCTAGCATTGGTATACCATGGAAGACCCAAAGAGTGTCTGATTTAAAGAGAACATGCCGTAGAGCTGAGCGTCAATGGAGGAAGACTAAACTTACTATCCACCACGAAATATTAAAAGTCAAAATAACAGAATACAATAACACTGTCCGTCTTGAGAGACGCTGCTATTTCTCAAGATTATAAATAACAATGCTAGTAATCCCAGAGTCTTATTTTCAACAATTGATCGCCTACTAAACCCAGGTAGCTCAAAGGAATGCCTCCTAAGTGCTTCCAGTGAAACCTGTGAGGCTGTCGCTGTATTTTCAATCAAAAATTAATGATATTAGAAATAACATAGTATATCTCCCCAACACTAAGGATCCCCTAAACCCCAACATCCTGTTATAAACAAATTAAACTCTTTCACTAGGATAGATTTACCTGATTTAAAAAAATAATCTCTCAATTAAAACCCTCCACCTCGCCCTTGACCCGATACCAACAAGGTTTTTCAAAGAAGTATCAGGCGTGCTAATTGATAATGTTCTTGACATAGTAAATTCGTCACTAGATACTGGGGTCTTCCCAGACTGTCTTAAGACTGCTGTAGTTAAACCCCTACTTAAGAAACATAATCTTGACCCCTCAGCTCTTGAAAATTTTAGACCCATCTCTAACCTGCCTTCTTAAGTAAAGTTCTAGAGAAGGCAGTCATTATGCAGTTAAATGACCACCTAAATAAACATGCTATTCTTGATAAATTTCAGTCAGGTTTTAGAACAAATCACAGCACAGAAACTGCACTCGTTAAAGTAGTAAATGACTTGCGGGTAAATGCAGACAGAGGCCATTTATCTGTTCTCATCCTCTTAGATCTGAGTGCTGCATTTGACACCATTGATCACAACATTCTTAGAAATCGCCTTAGTCAATGGGTGGGCCTCTCTGGCAGTGTCTTAAATTGGTTTGAATCCTACCTGACAGGGAGAAAATATTTTGTTAGTTGTGGGAATTACAACTCAAGACACATGATATCCAATATGGTGTTCCACAAGGCTCTATCCTGGGTCCGCTGTTATTCTCAATCTACATGCTTCCGTTAGGTCAGATTATCTCAGGGCACAACGTGAGCTACCACAGCTATGCTGATGACACACAGCTGTACTTATCAATAGCACCTGATGACCCTGATTCTATTGATTCACTAACACAATGTCTGACTAGTATCTCAGAATGGATGAATAGTAATTTTCTCAAGTTAAATAAAGAGAAAACTGAAATTTTAGTGATCAGCAATAATGGATACAATGAGGCTATTAGAAATAAACTGGATACATTAGGATTAAAAGTCAAGACGGAGGTAAAAAGCTTAGGGGTGATTGTTGACTGTAATCTGAATTTTAAATCACATATTAATCAGATCATTAGGACAGCATTTTTCACTTAAGAAACATAAGTAAAGTTAGACCTCTTATATCACTGAAAGATGCTGAGAAATTAGTTCACGCGTTTGTTTTCAGTCGACTAGATTACTGTAATGCACTCCTCTCAGGACTACCCAAAAAGATATAAATCGTTTGCAACTAGTGCAGAATGCAGCTGCTAGAATCCTAACTAGGAAAAGAAAATCAGAACACATCACTCCAGTTTTGATGTCACTACACTGGTTACCTGTGTCATTCAGAATTGACTTTAAAATTCTGCTTATGGTTTATAAAGCCTTAAATAATCTCGCCCCATCTTATATATCGGAATGTCTGACACCTTATATTCCAAATCGTAACCTCAGATCCTCAAATGAGTGTCTCCTTAGAATTCCAAGAACAAAACTTAAAAGAAGTGGTGAGGCGGCCTTCTGCTGTTATGCACCTAAAATCTGGAATAGCCTGCCAATAGGAATTCGCCAGGCTGATACAGTAGAGCACTTTAAAACACTGCTGAAAACACATTACTTTAACATGGCCTTTTATAACTTCATTTTAATTTTAATTTAACTTAATCCTGATACTCTGTATGTTCAATTCATCATAATAACTATTCATGGTGGCTCTAAAATCGGTACTGACCCCTACTCTCTTTTCTGTTTCTTTTTCCGGTTTCTTTGTGGTGGTGGCCTGCGCCACCTCCACCTACTCAAAGCTTCATGATGCTCCAACAATGATGGACGGATTAAAAGGAAGAAGTCTACGTGACCATCATCATCATCAAGCCCTTCCGTGAGAACCCTAAATCCAAAGAGGACTGTTTCATTTATGTTAGGTAGAATGCCCAGAGGGGACTGGGAGGTCTCATGGTCTGGAATCCCTACAGATTTTATTTTTTCTCCAGCCGTCTGGAGTTTTTGTTTTTCTGTCCCCTGGCCATTGAACCTTACTCTTATTCGATGTTAATGTTGATTTATTTTGTTTTATAATTGTGTCTTTCATTTTTCTATTCTTTAATATGTAAAGCACTTTGAGCTACTGTTTGTATGAAAATGTGCTATATAAATAAATGTTGTTGTTTTTGTTGTTGTGGTCTGAATGTGAATCCCAGTGCCTCAGTGCAGTGATAGGGACAATGTGCTGTAAAAATGGTGCCGTCCTTCGATGAAACTTAAAACCAAGGTCCTGACTCTCTGTGGTCATAAAAGATCCTTGGGGACCCTTCATAAAGAGCAAGGTGTATCCTGATGTCCAGGCTAAATTGCCCTTCATGGCCTAGTCATTCTGGCCCCCTAATCATCCTCTGTCTCTAATTAGCTATCTCTCTCACCATCTAATAGTAATGTGTGTTGAGTGTACTGGTGTAAAAATGTCTGTCATCGCATCATCCAAGTGTATGCTGCACATTAGTGGTGGTCACTATAAAAAGTGCTTTGAGAAGTGAGAAAAGCGGTATATAAACATAATGAATTATTATAATTATTATTATTATTACCCAAAATCATAAGAACCGAGAGGGAAAACAGAAAATACAAAAAAAATTTAATACATAAAACAAGAATCAATGTTGAAGAAACGAGGCAAAATTCTAACATGTTTTTTCAAGTGCTTTTTGGCTTCCTCCTCACATCTATACTAATAAAAGGCAAAGCCCTCACTGACTGACTCACTGACTGATTGACTGACTCACTGTCTGACTGGCTCACTGACTCATCTGTAATTCTCCAAGTTCCCGTGTGGGTAGAAGGCTGAAATTTGGCAGGCTCATTCCTTACAGCTTACTTACAAAAGTTGGGCAGGTTTCATTTCGAAATTCTACGCATAATGGTCATAACTGGAAGCGATTTTTCTCCATTTACTGTAATGGAGTTGAGCGTGAAAGCCGTGGGGGCGGAGTTTCGTGTGACATCATCACGCCTCCCACGTAATCACGTGAACTGACTTTTAACGCAGTACGTAGAAAACCAGGAAGAGCTCCAAAACGCGCTGAAGAAAACATGCATTATATAATTGAGAAGGCAGCGAAACAATAGGAAGCGAGCGAATGACATATATACAACCATATTCATGAGTGCTGCTACTTCGGAAACAAAGCACGGTGTAAACATAAAATTTAAATTAAGTTCATAGACAGGCTGCCGCTGGCGTGCATGCCCACGGGTAATGCGGGATACAAGTTTAATGAGAGGACGCAGGATATAAACGAGTTGTATATTATTGTTATTAATGGCCCGGGATATGAAGCGCTGGTAACACAATAAACTACAGATCCCATAATGCAGCGCTTCAGCTGCCTTGCCGAACACTTACCGCGTTAATCAAGTCTAGCTTATGATGCTGCAAGTTATTGCGAAGCTAGCCCACACGCCGAAAAGAAAAGTTGATTCTGAAAATAGAGCCCTTAAAAACCGATGGTAGGCTGAGTATATGTTTACTGACATTGCCGGTAAACACGTGTGTCTCATTTGTGGAGCTAATGTGGCTGTAATTACAGAATTTAATCTAAGATGGCACTATGAGACAAAACATCACGATAACTTGAAAGACCTGAATGCAATGCAGAAGATATAGAAAGCAGAAGAGTTAAAGAAGAATCCAGCTAGGGTTACCACTTTTAATACAAAAAAATAAGGGACGCACACTTTGCAGACTCTACTTAAAAGACCCGCCCTCCTCACTGGACAGTTAAAAAGACCAATCAAACTAACGATGACATCAAGTATTACCCAATCAAAAGTAGGAAAGGAGGCATCTTCATAAAAATAAAACGCTGCTTTAAAAAAATGATAAAAAAAATATGGAACAAAACCTGTCCCGTATTGATTCAAAACGGGACGCGCAATTTCATTCTCAAATACGGGACGATTCCGTATTTTAAAGGACTGGTGGCAACCCTAAATCCAGCAGACGTTTTTACCCGTGCAAAATCACAAAGTGATTTCAAGTGAAGCTGCTTTTATGGGAGACACAAATGCACCAGTGCAACTTGCCCCACTTTCCCTGTTGCCAAGTAATGTTGAACCAAGTCGGCACAACGGTGTTCTCAAATACGCACTTTGCTGATAAACTGAGCGCACTGTGCACTGATTTCGCACGGCGCTTTGGTGACTTTGAAGAGCAAAAAAAGAATTTTGAATTGTTTCGCAACCCATTTGCCGTCGATGTGGAAACTGCACCTGTGCAGATTCAGATGGAGGTCATTGAGCTGCAGTATAATGGCACACTGAAGGCAAAGTACGATACTGCAGGGCCCGCACAGTTTATTCACTCCATTCCCGCAGAAATACTCCAGCTCCGTCTACATGCAGCTCGAACCTTGTGCATGTTTGGTAGCACATATCTGTGTGAGAAGCTCTTCTCAGTGATAAAGACTAACAAAACAGCACACAGGAGTCGCCTCACTGATGAGCACCTGCAATCCATCCTGAGAATCTCCACAACACAGAACCTCACACCAAACAGAAACCAACTTGTGGCCAAAAAAAGATGCCAGGCGTCCAGCTCTAAAATGACATATGAGCAAAGACAACTGAATGATCTGATTTGTTATTGCTGAAAAGAACAAATTTTATTTATATTTCCAGGTTTTGTTGTGCAGCATGTTCATATTTGAATTTGTATAATTTTGACAGGATATATTTTTATGGAGAGCAAAATCTTTTGGGATATTTCAAATTTAAGTTTATTTTTTATGTAAAATTACATAAGAGTAAAGAAATTTGAATCTTTGTTCCTTTAACGTTTACTTTATTTATAACTTGTATAATTTAGACAGGATATATTTTTATGGAGAGCAAAATATAAGTTATTTAAGGTTTGAGTTGATTTATTCCGGAATAATATTCTGTCGACTAAATAAAAATTCCTTCTATTTAAAATTTAAATAGAACTTGAACAGAAACGATAGTTCATAATATCCACGAAGACTTGCACGTAAGAGCGGGAGTCATCCGTTTTAACAAGCAGCGTATTGCACTGATACGAAATAGCCTGCCCATTTAATTATTTAGGAATGGATAAATAAATTTAAGATTTTGTACAAATAATGTTTTTCATTTTTCTACCTTCATGGATTCTGGCACCCCCAGCAACAGTTGCTCGCACCCCAAAGACTGTATATATATGTTTATATATATGTGTGTATGTATATATATATGTATTTGTGTGTATATATGTGTGTGTATGTATATGTATGTGTGTATATGTAGATATGTATATATATATGTAGATGTATGTGTATATATGTATGTATATATATATATATGTATGTATATATGTGTATATGTTTATATGTATATATGTATGGATATGTATATTGTGACAGATTAAGATGCTTCTCGCACCCTTGTACCCTCAGACTATACGTCAGACACCAGGTAAAAGTCCAATGATGATATTTATTATAATAATAAAGTGCACAAAGCACGCTCCTCTCCACAATTCTCAATAAACAATACAATAATTAATAACAATCCTCCACTCCCAGACGCTTAGCCACCCTGCCTCCCAACTCAGCTCATCGTCTGGGAGCTCCCACAGTCCTTTTATATTCCCTGACCAAGAGGTGTTCCTGCCCAACAGTCCACAAGTCCTTATTCCTTCCGGGTCAGGGTAAATAGTCCTTTTCTTCAACCCGGGAGCACGTCGTTTCTTCCTGTCACGTGACCGTGCGCACTCCCGGGTCATAGGGCACATAAGAGCCTACGAGCCCCCCTACGGCGACGCCTGGTGGCCCCCAAGGTATCCAGCAGGGCTGTGTACAAACACTACATAGTCCATGATGCCCTGCTGGAACTCGGGCATGATCATGCTGTCGGGAGAGCTCCTCCTGGGGCCTGGGGTTGAGGGCCGGAGTGAAATGGCGGCAATCCACCACAATATATATATATGTTTATATGTGTGTGTGTGTGTGTGTGTATATATATATATATATATATATATATATATATGACAGAAACACTCATAACAGTGACAAAACAATTAAATTGACAATCATGTTACGTTATTTTTTAAATTTTTCCTTTTCTTTTTCATACCTTCTTTAACACACTACTAATCCGCTGCGAGGCGCGGGTATTCTGCTAGTTAATAATATATTAATAAATGGGACACAGAAGCAGTGAACCACTACATTATATAGACAGCCAAGATGACATAATATGCTATGTGATCTTAATGTCAAAAATTCACAAGCGACCATAAGCAGTACAGTATATCCATGGACGTGAAACCATTGTCCCAAATTGGTGGCAACCGTTCAAAAAAAAGATATATTATAAAATAAAAATATTAAAATTTTACTAAAAGTGAAAACAAATTACACAAAAAGGTATAAAATTAACTACAGCAACAAGTAGATAAAGAAGACTATTGTCAAATTTACAACATAAGGGTTACCTGCTTCACCGAAATGTGTCGTCTAGGCCATGAAGGGCTGTATATGTCATTCAGGAGGAATTAGTCAGTACATAGTGACTAACATTCCTCTTTGTTATGCTTTAGATCTAATAAATTGAATAATGCCTGTTGCTACTGTATATGGCTACTTTTCAGCTTAAAGGAATGTAGTAAGGACACTGATGAAACACATCAAGATAAGTGCTATTTTGGGCTGAGATATTCAGTTTTATTTTTTTTGGGGTTTTAAATAGTATGCACCTTAAGGGAATATTGCACCCTCTGCCAGCAGCCATCTGTGCTTGGAGTGAAAAATCTGCAACTAGTAAATGAGTAAATGGGTGTGGGGTAGAGAAAGGCTTAGAATGATTGCTGTTCCAAGACTTCACAGTCAATGGTGAGATCTTATTCTGACGAATAGGGTGGCATAGTCATAATAATAACTAAAGTCAAGATCATTATTCCATCAGCTTTGGATGGCACCATGTTTCCAATATTTCAATACATTTCACAGACAGCTTTATAAATAAAGCAAGAATGAAAGTGGATAAATTGTTCTAATTGGAAAAGGGAATTCATGTTTGCCGATACCTTTGATGAAGGTGGAATTAACAGACAAATCATTAACAAGCTGCATTATCATTAAGTTATCTTTAACTCAATTTGGTTTCTTCAAATAAAAGCAAACCTAACCTCCAGCAGACAAAGTTAATCAGTAAACCTAATGGAAAATAGATGTGAAAAATACTTATGAATTACCTTACAGTCTCAGTGAGACACATTATAACAGAGAGGCTTGGTTATGAGAAATGAAAGAGGCAGGTATCACATTTGAAAAGGAGCATTTATTAACCCAAAAGACTAAAATGCACTTAAGTCAAAAACGTGCACGTCAATCAGTTTTATTTTTATATAGTACTGTTCACTAAAGAGAGGATAAAAGAAGTTACACAGATTTACAAATACAAAGAGAATAACAGAGAAATGCATGCTGTTCATTGTCAAACATTAGCATACATTTATTTAAAGAGATACCAAAACCATTTGTCTCTAAAATATAATAGAAATCATGTTATTAGGAGATTTGTCCAGTTGGAAAAGGAGGAGAGGAAACCAAAACAATATTACTGTAGAAAATGTATCTGACCTGTGCCAATTGACTCCCCTGTTTAGACAAATATATACTGCAATATTGCACAGCACATGCTGGGGTCCATAATTGTAACCTTGACACTGCTAATGTGAGGCCTGACATCTGAAAAACTTACCAACATGTTCATCTCTTCCTTTATTCGATTATTATTATTATTTTTTAGCACTCAGTTTATGCTGCTGGTTGTTCCCTGATGCCTTCCAAAGTGACTGAGGCACGCTCCCCACTACTATATTTTTGTTTGAAAATGCAGACATTAATCTCTATTTTCGCTTTTCATCCATACTGCCCGGTGTTTTTCAAACGCCAAAAATGGAGACTTTTGAAAATGTGCTCCACAGCTTTAAGTCTGAAAATGCCTGCTTGGCATTGAAATGCGGGCGGGAGATTTCTGAAAGCGCAGATTGATTGGTTTGTGTTTATTATATGGTACTTCTCTACTTAGATCACACTCATTCTAATATCTCATTCCATTAATCGTAACCCATCACAGAAGAAAACCACATTTCAACATAGCCGACACATAAGAGTTGCTTTCCTTGGCACTTGATGTGTTGCTTATCATTGTGCATCTAAGCCTACATTCACATTATCAGGTTTAAGGGACTCAAATCAGATTTTTTGTCTTAATGTAACATAAATTTGATGTTTTTAGTGTGGCTTTGACACAGAAATCCGATCTTTTTAAATCATAATTGAGTCACTTTAATATGTGGTCCTAGACTGGATACGTAACTGATTTATGGCACCATCAGGGGTGTTGCTCTCTATGTCAATACAAGATGGTGCAACTCAGGACATGTAAACGTTAAAACCTCCATTTGCTGCAGGGACATTGAACTGTTGGCTGTAAGTTTGCATCCCTATTACTTGCCCAGAGAGTTTGGACACATGATTGTTGTTATTGTTTACATCCCCCTCGAGCGAACGCGGAGATATCGAGTGATGTCATCCATTCCGCGGTTGCTAACTTACAAACACAGCACCCTGAGGCGCTTGGGGTAATCGCTGGAGACTTTAACCATGTGACGCTGGACAAAACATTACCTGCCTTCTCCTAGTATGTGGATTGTAACACCTGGAGAAATAGGACTATCGACCTACTGTATGCAAACGTTAAAGACGCATACAGCACCACCTCACTGCCTACACTTGGGAAAGCAGATCATAACCTGGTTCTGCTTCAGCCTCACTACAATCCAAGAGTGAGGGAGCTACCTACAACCACACGCTTATTCAGGAAGTGGTCCCCTGAGGCAGAGCAGGCTCTGAGAGACTGCTTTGGAACTACGGACTAGGATATCCTGCAAGGATCACATAGTGAGAATATTGAGGAGGTTGCATTACTGATTACATCAACTTCTGTATGGACATTGTAGTTCCAGTAAGAACAGTATGCAATGCTAACAACAAGCCATGGATTACAAGTGACATCAAGGTCCTTTTAAACCAGAAGAAAAGGGCTTTTAAAGGCAGATATCAGCATGCACTCAAGCGCGTGCAGAAAGAACTCAGAGTCCAGTTCAGGGCGGCAAAGGAGCAGTACAGGAGAAAGCTGGAGCAGAAGTTGCAGAATAACAGCATGAAGGAAGTGTGGGATGGGATGAAGATCATCACTGGCTGCATTGAGAGAGACATGGAGAGAGCAAACCAAATGAACAACTTCTTTAACAGGTTTGATCACCCTAACCCACTCTCACCTCGGAGTACTGCATCCTCCAACCATCCTTCTGCTGATACCAGCATAGGAGAGACATCCCCACCCACAATTAAAGCAGCGCAGGTGAGCAGAGAGCTGAGGAGACTTCGTGCCAGCAAAGCAGCGGGTCCAGATGGAGTATCGCCACGACTGCTGAAAGCCTTTGTGCTGGAACTGGGGAGTCCTCTACAGCGCATCTTTAACCTGAGCCTGGAACAGGGGAGAGTCCCGAGGCTTTGGAAAACATCTTGTATCACCCCAGTCCTAAAGGTATCACGTCCTAGTGAGCTGAATGACTTCCGGCCTGTTGCTGTGACGTCATATGTGATGAAGACCATGGAGCGGCTGCTGCTTCACCACCTAAGGCAGGCTCTATTGTAGGCACAGAGCTGGACAGGTTGACATCCGTAACAGAGCGAAGGGCGCTGAGCAGGCTCCTGTCAATCATGGAGAATCCACTGCATCCACTGAACAGTGTCACCTCCAGGCAGAGGAGCAGCTTCAGCGACAGACTGCTGTCACTGTCATGCTCCACTGACAGACTGAGGAGATCGTTCCTCCCCCACACTATGCGACTCTTCAATTCCACCCGGAGGGGTAAACGTTAATATTATACAACGTTATTGTCTGTTTTTACCTGCATTTTTATTACTTTTTAATTTAATATTGTTTTTTGTATCAGTATGCTGCTTCTGGATTATGTAAATTTCCCCTTGGGATTAATAAAGTATCTATCTATCTATCTATATCTATCTATCTATCTATCTATCTATCAGATCGTAATGCATAAATTTGGGGTTTTTTTTTGCCTATATGTGTGGGCGGAGCACTGTTGTCATTAGCCAGCACCAGCAATGTGGCAAAACAACAATGGAGGACAGCTACAGCTGTAAAACACAGTCACAATCCCGCCTTCACTGGCATCTCCTGCATTTTTTTTTCATCCTTTAGACCAGGGGTCCCCAACTGGAAGGCTCCAGTGGCTACAGGTTTTCATTCTAGCCCTTTTCATAATTAGTGACCTGTTTTTTTCGCTCCTAATTAACTTCATTTGAAATAATTTCTCTTGAAGACTGAGACCCCTGAATTGTTTCTTTTTCCTTAATTAGCAACCAAACAATAATGAGTTACAAAATAAACTAAAACATGACCAGCAAACTGTGTCCATCATACAATATCTGAAATTAAAGAAAGATGAAGGTCTCAGGAATGCTGATCTGCTCAGGTCCTGAAAACATTTGAACAGAGCTCTTAGAAAAGTAAACAAAAAATCAACAATTTCAGAAATCCACAACAACAACAACATTTATTTATATAGCACATTTTCATACAAACAGTAGCTCAACGTGCTTTACATAATAAAGAATAGAAAAATAAAAGACACAATAAGAAAACAAAATAAGTCAACATTAATTAACATAGAATAAGAGTAAGGTCCAATGGCCAGGGGGGACAGAAAAAACAAAAAAAAAAAAGTCCAGACGGCTGGAGAAAAAAATCAAATCTGTAGGGATTCCAGACCATGAGACCGCCCAATCCCCTCTGGGCATTCTACCTAACATAAATGAAACAGTCCACTTTGGATTTAGGGTTCTCACGGAAGGACTTGATGATGATGATGGTCACGTAGACTTCTGCCTTTTAATCCATCCATCATTGTTGGAGCATCATGAAGCTTTGAGTAGGTGGAGGTGGAGCAGGCCACCACCACAAAGAAACCGGAAAAAAGAAACAGAAGAGAGAGTAGGGGTCAGTACAGATTTTAGAGCCACCATGAATAGTTTTATGATGAATTGAACATACAGAGTATCAGGATTAAGTTAAATTAAGTTAAATTGAAGTTATAAAAAGGCCATGTTAAAGTAATATGTTTTCAGCAGTGTTTTAAAGGCCTGCTATGCCTGCTGAATGTCTCCTGAAATGTCTGCTATTGCACTATGAGAGCAGCAACAAGCCATGGAATTAAAGAATGGGTTTAATTATCAACAAGACTCAGAGCCTAATTAACCAACTGGTTGGAGTGAAATTGGTTGGAGTTTCAGGCCCTGACTCAGTTGGTCTTTTGTTGGCTCACGCGCTTCAGATTTCATTTCTGTTTGGGTGCCATTTAAGGAAAGAAATGCAGCAATTCAGTGGAAGAAATCTTTAAAAAAAGTCCATTAAAATTAATTCAAAATAAGTTAATTAGCATCAAAAAGAGGTCACTAATTAAGAAAAGGGTTAGAATGAAAACCTGCAGCCACTGCAGCCCTCCAGGACTGGAGTTTGAGACCCCTGCTTTAGACCTAATCATGTATTGGTGATAAAATATTTTCCATCCTCCACAGAAAATTGTGATACACTGTCAAGCTTGGGTCACAACGTCGCACAGGAATTGAACAATGAGGCTTGTAATGTGAACGTAGTGGAAACTGTGTTTTGTACAGTATGAATGTGGCATACATGCACAAAACGCAAATAATTTACTAGTCACTGCTGTTTTTGAAGAGATCCTGTGTTACCATCCCTTCACTTTATTTGCCTGCAAATGTGTAAACAGATGCACCCCGATATTGTAGGTCATCTTAGATAAAGTCATTTATTTGTGTTCCTTACTTAATTACCTGCTTTCAGTCCCAACACCTCATTGGTATATTTGATTTAACCATAAACTTAATTTCACTTTATAAAATGATGGAACTTTAACATAAATTATCCTATTTACAAAAAGATTTTGTATAGAAATGTATGGATTCTTATTCACAATAAGCTATTGTGGCATCATCATCCTCCCTTTTAAGACACTACCACCAATGTCTGGCTTACAGACAATTTTTAAGGTATGACAACAATTCTGATACATTGTATTTTAGGTGAACTTTTCATGAGTGGCACAGTTGTCCTACAAATCCAATGCCCAATGCATTTGTGTGGAATTTACATGTTCTTCATATGCCTGCATGGCTTTTTATTCAGCTACTCTAGTTTTCATCCCAAAAAGTCATGTGAATGTGGTATATGCATGGGTAGTCCTTTAAATGGACTGGCACACTTTCCAGGACTTGTATACGCCTTGCGTGATGACCTCCACAACCTTGATCTGGATTAAGCTGTTATATTATTCTTTCAACGACATATTATTCTGAACATTTTAAAGAGATGTGCAGTTGCCTACTTAAACCAAAGAGCAGTGCTGACATTCTAAAAATAAAGACTACTACTCTGTATAAGAAAAAGTACATTCACATAAAATATTAAGATGCTTATGTTTTGACCTTCCCCATTTCTGGATGCAGTTGCAAGAATCCTTCACTTCAGTCATTGATACCTCATTACGTCCAGATATTGAGTCAGTTTATACATTCATATTTAAGAGTTAATCGGAGTCTCAAAAGCTTAAGATGTAATCACACAGTAGTTTACTCCAGTGAATGCAAAGCTGCATTTGCTAGAAACTGCAAATGGTATATTAAAAAAGGATGTAGAAAACCTTCAAGGAAAAAGAAAATAATCCCATAATCTCTTATTTTAAATTGACTTGGTCAATAGAGCAGCTACACAAGACTTCTTCATTCAGAATTTAATTTTACTCTTGTCTTGACATGCATTTTTGCCTCTTAGAGAAGCCTGATTGTTTATGGATTCCCTTTTAAGTGGTGCAACTGATCAGTGAAGAATTAAACAGCATCACAATCACAGAGTCATTTTCAATTCAGGATGTGCATGGCTGTAGCTGTTAAGCTGGTTTTAATAAGCGCTGATTGTCTGGTGTATGGTTGCTGCTTTGGGCAAGTAGGCACTTTGCACTTTAATTTAAGGCTGATTAGAGTTCAGACCTACTCCCTACCTACATGTCATCTTCAAGTTTGCGATACTAAATTTTGCTTATATATTTAATATCTATAAAATTGGATATCATGTACTATATATTAATTTAAGTGTTCAGCAAATTAAAAAATATTACCACCACATCAACCAGAATTTAATGATACCACATTAACATATGGGCATTGGTACAGTTAATTATAATGTTTTGTAAAATGGCAAAGAGACTTTAAATTTAGCCAATACTAGCCATACATCTGCCTATTTTTCAAACTCTCCTGGTCCATGACAGAGTGAGATGGAGACTCACATTTCTAGAAGATACAGTAAAGCAGGAACCAACCATGGTGTACCAACCAATGCCTGGGCACACTCAAGCAAAAGAAACAGAAATTGAGAGAGGGACAGATGAGACTCTTTGAAAAGTGTCAGGATTTTTTTTTTAAAAAGTAGCTCCGGCTCTCTTCTTGCCCAATGAGCACATGAACCAGGGCACCAGGGCTTATTTAGCAGCAGGTTGTCACACTGCTAGTGGGACACACTTATATTTAACAGTTTCTAAAAGGACATTGAAAGTATTCGAAAGAATAAAAAATATTACAGGTATTTGTATATCTAAGCCCATAAGTAAGAAACTCATCCCATATGTAGCTCAGGGTTATTTCTCTGGGACTCAAAGTTTAAAACCTAAACCTAGTCCCAGCATATATTGCATCTTAGTTCAGTATAACAAGATTTCATGCTAAAGGCCTATCACCTGACATCTGTCAGTTTAGAATCCCTCCTTTACAGTTATTATGATAAACATACCTCATATCCTATAATTTTAATAATGCTATAATTATCTGATAATGATCTAAAAATAATTTTAATATATAAATTATAGAATTTGAAATTTTGTTCCCAAAGTATGAATTTTACTTTGGATATCTCTGTTTAATGAATTTCAAATTGCATCCAATATATTTACAGTTATGCAATTTATTGTGTTATTGTATGACACAACTTTTACCTACAAATTTTAATGCTGTGTTTGACTAAAACTCACAACTTGCAATTTCTAACCTCCAACTTAGAAAACTAAATGAAAATGCATCCCACACTGAGAATTACTATTCGCAAATTGGCTCTGGTCTCTCAAGTCCAAGTTTATCTGTCTTCAGATTATGATGTCAATCGAAAATGGCGGTGAACACCGTGGGCAGTAAGTACAGTAACACTTAATCCATCCATTATCTAACCGCTATATCCTAACTACAGGGTCACGGAGATCTGCTGGAGCCAATCCCAGCAAACACAGGGCGCAAGGCAGGAAATAAACCTCGGGCAGGGCGCCAGCCCACTGCAGGTAACACTTAATAAGTTTAATTAATTTATTAGAGAAAAATTACTTCAATGAACCACCTTAATCCATAATACTGGATTTTGAGAAGATACACGTTAACATGACCAGACTAACCAATGTTAGCTTGATATGTGCTACTGTTCGTACATTGCACTCAATCATTGCTTTGTACAGTTTTTTTAATTACAACTTAGCTGAAATTGTGCTGTTTGTCGATGCCTACACCATAATCTTTTTTCTGAAATGACAACATACTTTTTGTGCCTTTCTAGCTCTTTGGTTTCTTCTTCAATCTGAACAATAGAAATATTAGTTAGTGTGTGTTGGTGGAATACCAGCCAAACAGCTGCTTTCATAGGGACTTCTAAGTTTACTTTTCCACTTGGTCAGCGTGAACAGGTGGAGTTTGCAAATGATGCAACCGTGACTTCCGACTTCCCAGGTCTGCCATATGATGAAGCAGCATAAGTTACATAAGGAACATTCTGTTTGGAGCAGGATATTTAGCCTGCTATATTCTGTGAACACTTAAAACCATAATCACGTTAAGATTTGATCAATAAACTATTGTCTTGTTATAATAACTACATTTAAAAAGGGGTTTGATTTGATATATATTTTTTTATTTTGGTTTTATGTTCATATAAAAGAAAATATGTGTGGGAATGTCATTCTTTTGGTTTTTTTTAAGCCTCAGACTTTTCTGGAATAATTTAAATAAAATTACTTGCTAGAGGATCTGTCCACTCAAATTAACAAGAAAAAAAAACTGTGCTTATTAAAATTTATTTCAAATAAAAGGTGTTTTTCCTGAAAAAGTTTAAGTCTGCATCTCAATGTGAATATCTTACTAATCAATAAATACAATAATGAAATCCAACCTGCCCTAAGCAACTCTCTCTTTTTTTTTTTTGCCTGTCGCATACCCTTAAAAAAACAGAGAAACATTCTGTGTGAATGTGTAATTTCAACTTGGATCGTATATTTTGTAAACAGCATTTTCTTGTATTACATGTTCGATAGCTGCTCTTGTCAGCAAAAGATCTTTTTTATTCTAAAATAGAATAAGAGCAGTTCACTTCTCAAAATGGACTCGTCCGGTCTCGAACCCGTGAAGTTTTGATTATCAGTCAACAGTTGATACAGTTGCTCCACCAAAGCATTCGTAGCAAATGCGTGTCAATGTCGCACCCTAACGCGGGTTCTTTTTCTGCAGTTATATTCTTGTTATATTTGTACCTTTTGTGAAAGGTTATTTGATATTTGGACTTCAGGTTTCACACATTATACACTTCATGTCTACATTTTGTCAATTATTACTAAAACATTAAAAATGTTTCTGTTTTAATGATGTGTTTACATAGAATGTTGTAGACACGGAAAACACATGAAATGCATGTGTTCCAAATAATGATATAGTATTTATAAACGGTGTCATTTTGCTTGACTTTTTACTTTATATAACTCTAAGCAACTGACACTCAGGTAAACAGACTTGAGCTGAGAAAACTTTGTGGCAGTGGGGGGATGTGATAGTAGGCTGCTTGCTCCTTATCGACACATTTACAGGACAAAAGACGCTGATGGAGAGGTGCGAAGCGATTTAAGATGGGAGGGATCTATGAGTTTTTTTCGTAGGCTCTGGTAATTCTAGTGTTAATAGTCATTATAAACAGTGTGTCAATGTAAGAAATCATCACACAAACTGTTGAAACATAATATTTAATAACCAAAAATGTCTTTTAATGTAAGATATTAACCCTTTCCTCAAATTTAATGCCATAAGTATATTTTCTAACTTGTTATTTAATCACAATTACAATAAGAAAACAAATAAATAAACAAACTAGAATAACAACATTTCCTGTCATTTAAATAACATTAACATACGTGGGTACCTTTTCTAATTTCCAACTTAGGATATGATGATGTACATATTGTGTATGTTGTGGCTGTTAAAAAATAGTTATTTATTTTTCGTCCCTCAAACCTCTTAAATGTCAAAATCCTCCCATTCCAAATGTCTTCTGTTCAATTAATGTATCACATGTCGTATGATTAAAATAAAAAGATGGATAAAAATGTTTTAATTTTGCAGATTTTTGTTTCCTCTAAAAGAAAGAAAAATAGTTATGAGAATATTTAAAGTATTATCTTAGTGAATGCATGGCATACAGTATATTATATAGGAATTCAAAAAATGCATTCATTTTTGATATTAATTTGTCTATAGATAGATAAATATATACACAGAACTTTATTTGTCTCCAGGGGAAAATTTGGCTTTTTACAGAAGCTCTTTAAATAAATAAATACATAAATAAATGAATAGTTGTTAAAGCTGGGCACACATCACTTTTATTATCTGAGATCATGACAATAACAGTGCTGGTGTGCGATTTTCATTTTGTCCCATTCTTTTCTGGAATACAGTACAACCTTTTTTTTACTGCGGTGGGCTAGCACCCTGCCCGGGGTTTGTTTCCTGCCTTGCGCCCTGTGCTGGCTGGGAGTGGCTCCAGCAGAACCCCATGACCCTGTGTTAGGATATAGCGGGTTGGATAATGTGTGGATGGATGAAACTTGCTTTTCTTTTCACAACCTTTGATTTTTTGACTTCCTGTTTGAACAGGACATTTAATCAATTAGAGATTTTAACTACATTCCTTTAATTACCAATCTAACTGAAAAATAACAAGGAGAATACATCCATCCATTATCCAACCCGCTATATCCTAACTACAGGGTCACAGGGATCTGCTGGAGTCAATCCAAGCCAGCACAGGACACAAGGCAGGAAACAAACCCCAGGCAGGATGCCAGCCCACCGCAGGACACACACACCAAGCACACACTAGGGACAATTTAAAATTGCCAAAGAACCTAACCTGCATGTCTTTGCACTGTAGGAGAAAACTGGATTACCCGGAGGAAAACCACGCAGACATGGGGAGAACATGCAAACTCCATGCAGGGAGGACCTGGGTCTCCAAACTGTCAGGCAGCAGCACTACCCACTGCGCCACCATGCCGCCAAGGAGAATACAATTTAATGAATATATGCAGAAATGAAAAACAGTTTAATCTGGAATGCAAAAAGCCTACAGTGACTAATTGTGATAATTTTAATTCCTTTAAGTTAAATATATCATATCCTATCCACCCAGCTTTATTTTTTAGTAAAAAAACATTATAATTCGATTTCATGTACCAAAAAATAAAATAGATTTTGCACAACAGTTTAATTAAAAATATATATTAAAAAAGAAACATTTTAATATACAGATTCACGAACGTTGCGCTTCCATTTCTGCCTTGTGTACTGTCTCTATAAAGTTTCATCCGGTTACTTTTGTTTCCTGTTGTATCTCAAAAACAAATTTTGGGCTGTATGCCTTTGCGAAGGGCACCTTTTTAAATATATTAATTGATATAGCATTTATGTTTGCTATTGTATTCATTATCTCTTGTTGGATGTATTTAATATCTAACTTGTCACACTACTGTCAGTAGTTTGAGAAGGATTAGGAATCTCATTGTACTGTATACACATGACAATGAATTTGAAATGCATTCTGTTGTATGACTGTGTAAACATTTTTGATGTCACTACACTGGTTACCTGTGTCTTTCAGAATTGACTTTAAAATTCTGCTTATGGTTTATGTGAATTTCCTCTTGGGATTAATAAAGTATCTATCTATCTATCTATCTATCTATAAAGACTTAAATAATCTCGCTCCATCTTACATATCGGAATGTCTGACACCCTATATTCCAAATCGTAACCTGAGATACTCAAATGAGTGTCTCCTTACAATTCCAAAAGCTAAACTCAAAAGAAGTGGTGAGGCAGCCTTCTGTTATGCACCTAAAATCTGGAATAGCCTGCCAATAGGAATTCGCCAGGCTAATACAGTGGAGCACTTTAAAACACTGCTGAAAACACATTACTTTAACATGGCCTTTTTATAACTTCACTTTAACTTAATCCTGATACTCTGTATGTTCAATTCATCATAATAACTATTCATGGTGGCTCTAAAATACGTACTGACCCCTACTCTCTTTTCTGGTTTTTTTCGTTTTTTCCTGCGCCACCACCACCTACTCAAAGCTTCATGATGCTCCAACAATGATGGACTAAAAGCCAGAAGTCTACGTGACCATCATCATCAAGTTCTTCCATGAGAATCCTAAATCCAAAGAGGACTGTTTCATTTATGTTAGGTAGAATGCCCAGAGGGGACTGGGCGGTCTCACGGTCTGGAATCCCTGCGGATTTTATTTTTTTTTCTCTCCAGCTATCTGGAGTTTTTTTTTTCTGTCCACCCTGGCCATTGGACCTTATTCTTTTTCTATGTTAATTAATGTTAACTTATTTTATTTTCTGTGTCTTTTATTCTTCTATTCTTCATTATGTAAAGCACTTTGAGCTACATTTTTTGTATGAAAGTGTGCTCTATAAATAAATGTTGTTGTTGTAAACATTGGATTAATAGCAATTTCCAGATTAATTGGATGGCTTTCATGTTATCCTCCTGATATTGTAAAAAAGTATTAATAAAAATATGAGTAAATAAAACATGGTGTAATGTTGCAAATTATATATTACTTCTTCAACAAAAATCGATATTTCTGAACTAAAAGTGTACACATTTCTTATGAAATTAATACACTAATGTAGGTTTTTAAAAAAACATGTTTCAATAAAAATTTACCAGGAAAAGGGTAAAAAATACATAGTTGGTTAAATATTTTAAGTTCAATTTTTCACTTGAAAATAATACTGTATTACATTAGATTTAAAGAGATATAGTGTTACAAAAATGAATGATAATGAAGAGTATAAACATAAGGAAATTTAAAAAGTTCCCCTAACATGAACGATCATTATATTGTAAAACAAACTAAAATCTTGTAACAGATGATGTGTATCTGTTACGTCTGTCTTGTGCCCTGGCGTTCCATTGACCTGCAGCTTTGAAAGTATCACTTTTGTCACACCAAGCACAAATTAGAAAGTAGTCTTATGGTAGAGTGCAAAATTATCACCTTCGTTGGCTGCACTATCACTAGTAGTCAAAGCTATCAATTTTTCACTGTCCATTTCAGAAGAACTGTCCTTACTGTTATACAAAAAGTTTTTTTTCTTCATAGCTGCCCTCCCCATCACTAGTCATTGTTCATTTTAGAGGAGTAAAATCGTAGATGAGGGTGTGCCTGCAACTCACGGTGGATGAGTTACCTTAGGGATTAATGGAGCTGAAACAAATTGTATCTGACCCTGTTTTAGCAGGAGTATTTCTTAGAAAAACAAAGAACAAGTATTTATTCACGACTTTCAATTTACATCGGGAACTAGGCTTCCCAAAATATCAGAGGAAGCCACAAAAATTACAAAACAGCAGGACACCCTTTCCTCTTCTCTACCTCCTTTCACTACTGTCTGTGTTGTCCTGTTTCTCTCATTATTTCTGTAGAGGGTGTATTATTGATTTAATATCACCTATGATCCTTTTACACTCACAGGGTTGACACCCTCTTGACGCAAACTCTTTCTGGCTCAACACAAAGTGTTTAAGCCCACACCATCCCTTTTTAATCCTTTCACCCCTGACATCCCATTACTGGTACATAAATATGCAGCCATTTTTGTAAAGCAGAGACAGGTTTGCATCTGTTGGAACTGAGCGGCTACTATTAGCACAGACTGGAGAGACTGGCATACAGTCCGCGAAATACAGAAGTGAAAATGGACACTTCCGGACTGTGCGCACAACACTTTCAATTTTATTTCCTCAAGAAGATTGAAGTATTTGTCAGCTTTTGTATAATAATAGCGATAATTTTTGGCTTTTTCATTTTTGAGCTTCCTAGACATCTCAAAGGTGGAATATCTCACAAAATAATTTTTCCCATAAAAACAGAAAATCCAGGGCCAAAAGGGTTAAGCCTTCTAGTTGACATCGCTCAAATATGTGCCATCATGATTAGAAGGGAAGACAGCAGGGTGGCGGGTGCAATTCCTATCCCAAGCCCAAACCACATACCCAGCATCACAATGTAAAATGTTTGTGCAGGAAGTTCTTACTTCAGGGTCTAGATGGATAGAATGTTCTTTAGTAGCCAGTAGCAACTGTGTTCTTATTCTGTAGATTTGTTACAATAGAAATGCTGACCAAATTGAAATGTGCACTTGCTCAAGCAATATAATTATATCGCTACTTAGTTGGTTCCTATGGCATTTTTGTAATCTGCCTAGGAATCAGAAAAAGTTCAACTGGGCATCATGTATAACGCCGTGCATAGAATTCACACTATAACATGGCGAACGGACAAAAGCGGAAATGTGCCTAACACTAACAAGACACAAAAAAATCCAGATGCATAAATCTGTGCGTACGCCAACTTCCACGTTCTTCCACTACATAAATCCTGGTCAGCGTGAAAAGTAACGCACATGCACACGCCTGCTGTCCCGCCCCCAACTCCTCCCACAATTCCGCCTCTTTGAATATGCAAATCAATATAAATAGCCCTTAAGCTCAGCCTTCTGTGAAAAGACAATGGCAAAAGCAACAGGGAAAATAGAAGAATTTTAGCGAATACCAAGTGGAGGCAAAGAAAAACGTACTATTTGTTGGTTTAATCAGTGGTATGAACAACAAGAGGAAGTTGATCGAGTGACATAGAATGTCTGAGAAACTCAAAAGCTCACATTCACAAAGTTGCACAGTGCCTGAAATAAAAAAGAAGTTGTCAGATATCAAAGACGCCGTGAAAAGGCTAGTCGTAGCCCACCGTCTGAGTGTCATATGAAAGCTTATTAGGATATAGAGAAAAAAAAGGCACACAGTGGGGAAAAAGCATGAAATGTCAACTTTAATCTCTAAATTTCCACTTTAATCACGTAGTTTATTTTGTCATTAAAGAAGAACATCATAAACTTAATTTTAAAATCGTTTAATTCACTAGTTTCTCAATCCCATCGAAACTAAAGTAGCATGTTAAATGCTTTGTTTTGTATTTGATCTACTATGTGCTCTATGTGTGTGAATCACTATGTGCTTCTGGGCTTTCTCTTACTCTGACAGGACACAAAATCCATTACATTCATGATATTACAGGTCTCTGAATAATTAAACTATGAGATGTATACGTGATACCATTTTCATGATGAGAGGAGTTAAAGCATGTTATTAAACATGGGAACACATGGGTGGCACAGTGATTGTTCATGTCTCACGCAAGATGCTTGCTGCGACGTGTGCTACCTTCGATGAAATACTTTATTGTAGCAGTACTGTCTCTTTCAAACGTACTAACCTCCAATTCATGTCCTTACGTTTCTTTCTCCAAATATCCAATCACCACACAATCAGCTCTGTAATAGACGTTAAGCCATCTGTAAGCTTAGAACACAGATTTTTCAAGACTTTTAAGGAACATCGAAGTATCTTCGTAGTACGTGTTTAATTATCTATCCATCTATCCTTCCAGTGTTGCGTCAGCACCAGCAAGAATACAGCGCGAGGCAGGAACAATCCGTGAACAGAGTGGCAGAGGCTCACTGGCATTGCGGCACCGTGTAGTTAAAGTTAAAGTTTTATCTGTATAATTTAATAAACATATTTTACTTCATTTCATCTTAAAAATGATATTGTGTGCAATATTATAACTGTCATGCAAGTTTACAGTGAGGTGATTGTACTAATAAGTAAAAACAATTCTACAAGGAGCGCTTGATGGACTGATTGAGTGCGTTTAGAGTTGTTGGGATGAAACTGCTTCTGAACTACGAGATCCGTACAGGAAAGGTTCTGAAGCATTTGTCATATGAGAGCAGTATACCGATAATTCTCTTTCCAAAAAGCTGATCATATTCAGTGATATAAATACTTTGAGTGCTGCAGTGAGAGTAATATAGAAAAAGATGATCTGATGTGGTGCAGTGAGAGTAACAACACTAAAGCAGTTATGGTATTTGGAATAGTTTGACCATTTTGTGAACCATTATATTGTTATAGATTAATTACAATCAAATGCACTAATAAACAATATGTGGTTAATTTGTGTATTTATAAAGCCACATCAGGGATGTGGATCTAAAAAAGATAGGATAACCACACAGGAACAGTAGCACTGCTTTGACTGGGCCAGATTTGTCCAAATAAAATAATTTAGTCTTGCCTAAAACAAGAATGCATCACTTTAATGATCGAAATATTTATGTTCTGTTGGCAGTTTAATATTTGAACAAAAATATTTCATTTAGCAAGTTGGGTGCACCATTTGTGCTTCTAAAAATACATCTTAATTGAAGGAGGTAGAGCTTGATTTTGCATTTTAGTGTAAATTGATTTAAGGTAGTTGGCTTATCCACCATGCTGTGCACAGATGTGTTCGTGGCACATTTAAAATCAGACTCTGATGCAAATAGCAGCAGTAAAGAATAATCAGTTTAATTTTATGTTTTATATTTCATAGGAGGGATTTTACAGAAAGAACTTACTTCTGTATCCATTTGACTTGCAATCACATCTGACTGACCAAGTTAGTTCTTAAATGGAAGTTCAAGCCTAACACTAACAAGACATTTCTTTTAAAAGCCTAGAAAGTGATGAATCATTTTGAGCAAAGTAAATTTGAAGACACACAGGATGTAGCAACTCAAGCAGAGAACACTTAATGGGGAACTAATCCTTTCATTAAAAATTTGTGCTAAAAATGAGAACTCAGCTTTTCCCATTCGAATAATAAATTGTGTACTGAGGTATACTGGAAGAAGTTTGAAAGAACTAAACATATACAGGAGGAACATATTCCATCAAAGTCAAAGTATAAACATGATTGTCATCTCAAACATATACAAGTATACAGAGAGACAAAATAACGAAGCTCAGGGCTCACAGTGTGCGCATTGTGCAATAAGACAAGACATTGTGCGCCAACAGGCAAAAACCATGCAGCATACTATTTAAATAGGCAATATGCCAATACAATTAACTGGTAAAATTGCACTGAGACCCTTTTAAATGCAAGTCCCACACATCAATGCGGTGGTAGGTTGGAAGATCATGGTGGGGGCGGCATTGTGTTGAGAAGTCTGACAGCCTAGGAGAAAACGCTATCACACATCCTGACAGATCTGGCTCGGATGCTGAAATATCTTTTTTCCAGATGGCAAAAGAGTGAAGAATTCAAGAGGGCTATTAGAAGGGTCCTAAACAATGCAGCAGGCTTTGCAGAAGCAGTGCTCTGGGAACTGTGTCTTGAAGAGAAGGGGGATAATAATAATAGTAATAATACTTTCCGCTTACCTCACTTTTTTTCTCTGCAATCTCTTGTGGTTGGACATGCTGCCATTGCCATACAGTACTAGACAATAATGCAGCTGGTCGGAGCAGTCTTAATGGTGCCTCTGTAAAATTTGGTCAGAATGGGAGACAAGAGTGTGGTAATGTGCCTAGCCAAGAAGTACTAAGGGAAGTACTAAAGGAAAAATAACATTTTTAAATATCTTTACAATCAGGAAAGGAGAATAGAATAAAATAAAAGAAAAGCATTTACCTTTTTGTTCAGCAGTAGTGAAGGCAAGGCGATGCTTTCGCTAGTGTTTTAGTGCTGCCTCAATGGGGCGACGTGGCAAGGCGCTGGTGACTCAGTGTCTGTGTCGCTATGGAGGCCTAGATAGCTTCACAAGGAGGCCATTTGAAAAGCTAGCTAGCTGCTGCAGAAAGTACAGGGAATCCCAAAGGTTATCCTAATTGGAGGATTTTAAAAAGAGGTATTAATTTACCTTCAGAATGGAGTCAGAGAGCGCTGGAGCCCCGATGCTCATGTATGGTCGTGTGCACTCATGAGTCCGCTTGTATTTTAATAGGCTGGATACGACATGAAGTGCGAACATACCTATGTCACACACGATTGGTTTTAAGTGTGACGTCAGAATTCTAGGATTAGTTGGTGATACTAAAAGTCCCTTCCTGCCTGCAGAGGTCATCTCTCTTTTCGGCCGAGTCATATTGATGAGTGTTTGGTGTAGTTCAGCTTTAAAAGTAAGCATAGTGAAGCATAGTGGCCTGCGCCACATTTTTGTATATATCTTCTTTCTGTAAATAGTATAGTTTTTTGGTGGAGGTATTTATTTGAATTCACTTTTTTATTTTACTGATTATCTTACTGATTTGTATTTTTTTTTTTTTTTGGATCATACTGTTTGGGTGATGTGTTGTTGTAGAGTATCTTCCGGACTGCATTTTCATTGAGAGAAACTTCCATTTTTTTGTATATACATTTATTGTACTTGTTTGTTTTTCTTTTAAAATTGCCACACTCACTATAAATATTGTATAGTTTCCCTATTTTCTTGAGATAATAATTCTTTATGTAGTTTGTGTGTCATTTGCAGTGTAGATTGCATAAAAAGTCTGCATGATACTTTGTGATGTGCACCTGTAAATAAAAATGCAAACCTTTTTGTGTCTGGCTATCCCTGTCTTACTTCTCTCATTTATGATCTTGATTGCTTCTGAACTACAAGACGCCCAGTGTGTAGAGTGAGGTATCACAGAGAGATTTGCTGATCTTAGTCACCTTATTAGTTAAGGAAGTGGTATTGTTATTCCATGTGAGGTCTTTGGTTATCTGCACACTGAGGAACTTGGTATTCTTTGCAATCTCTACAACGGAGCCATTGGTCCCACAGACTGGGATGTGGTGAGATTGTTTTTTCTTCTTGACGTCCACAACTAAATCTTGTCAATGCTGAGGGACAGACTGTTGTCTCTGCATCAAATACATATCTTTTCCACCTCTTTTCTGTATGCTGACTTGTCATCCCTGCTAGGATTATTATGGCCTTTTCATAGCTTCATCTTAGTTTAATCCTGATGCTCTGCATATTCAATTAATTATCATGATTATTCATTGTGGCTCCAAAATCCGTATTAACCCCTACTTTCTCTTCTGTTCTTTTTCCGGTTTTCTGGGGTGGCGAGCTGCGCCACCATCTCCTGATCAAAGCACTGTGATGTCCCTACATTGTTGGATTAAAGACCATAAGTCCACATGACCGCCATCATCAAGTTCTTCCATGATAATCCTGAAAACCATTAGGACCGATTAATGTTAGGTAGAATGCCCAGAGAGGGCTGGGCGGTCTCGTGGCCTGGAACCCCTGCAGATATTTATTTTTTTCTCCAGCTGTCTGGAGTTGTTTTTTTTTTCTGTCCTCCCTGGCCATCAGAACTTCCTTTTTTCTATGTTAATTAGTGTTCCCTTATTCTAATTTTTATTTTGTTTTGTCTTTTTTCTCCTTCTTCATCATGTAAAACACTTTAAGCTGCATAATTTGTATGAAAATGTGCTATGTAAACGTTGCTGTTGTTGTTAAACTGTGGCAGTGTGGGCAGATTTTAAATATCGGTGTGACAGAATGCATACAGTACATGCCTGAATACAGTCATCTTAATACAACTTGAATAAATAAATACATTTAAAGTGAAGCATCCATTTACCGGAAAGCAATTTCATTCAGTTTACAACCGCATTGAGGATATGCCTAATGTGACAAAAGTGGAAAAGAAACAAAAGTACATTGTAGGTGATACATTCACAGTTACTAACAAACCCAAGCTAGGATAATTTAGAGGTATCATTCAGTCTTCACAAGAATTTCTCAATTAACATTGTGGCTGAAAATCAAGTATAATGAAGGGCCTGCTTCCCCACTGAAAGGCTTATGTAATAAATATAAATGTGTTTTTATATATTTGTCACAAGTCAATCAATCAACATTTATTTATATCGCACATATTCATACAAAAAATGTAGCTCAAAGTGCTTTACAAAATGAATAGAAAAATAGAAGACACAATAAAAAATAAACATAAGTCAACATTAATTAACATAGAATAAGAGTAAGGTCCGATGGCCAGGGTGGACAGAAAAAACAAAAAACAAAAACTCCAAATGCTGGAGAAAAAAAATAAAATCTGTGGTGTTCCAAACCACGAGACCGCCCAGTCCCCTCTGGGCAATCTACCTAACATTAGTCAAACACTCCTTTTTGTATTTAGGGTTTTCATGGAAGGACCTGATGATGATGGTCATGTAGACTTCTGGCTTTCAGTCCATCAATGTTGGTGCATCATGATGCTTTGAGTAGGTGGTGGTGGCGCAGGCCGCCACCACAAAGAAACCGGAAAAAGAAACAGAAGAGGGAGTTGGGGTCAGTACGGATTTTAGAGCCACTATGAATAGTTATTGTGATGAATTGAACATACAGAGTATCAGGATTAAGTTAAAGTGAAGTTATAAGAAGGCCATGTTAAAGTCAGTGGCCATAAAAGGAAAAAGATAAGAACACTTGTGCTGCTGATCTATTTTCAGATTTTTTGAATTAAATGAAATAGCAGAGGATCAGAAAACACTGCAATGACACAGTGGCATGACAAGCAGAACAATATCACAGAGAGCAGAAAGAAAAAAGCAGTCAGAGTAAACATCACAAACCCCCTACCCTGTGCAGTCCTGCACTGAAACATTAAAGAAAGAGTACTCAAGATAAAAAAAACTCCAATTGATAATTGCAGATTTATACATTCAATTTTTTTTTTAATTACAGAGCACTGGTGAAAACCATACTCTCTGTATAAAGTGTGCAATCACATATTCTTTTTGTAGTAATCAGTAGTGGTGTGATGGTGTGGGTCCTGCTCCATGCTCCATCTTCCCTTTTGGGAGCCTCTCCAACCCAAAAATGTCGGTAATGTAACCGGATGAGCTGGTCTGATGGGGATAAATCAAACTGAGCAAAGGAATGGTGTAAAAGGTGTAAGTGCTTTTATGACAAAAACAGTGTCCAATTAAATAATGCAGTTTCCAAAATGTTCCAATAAATAATCCATAAAAAGGTAAAAGTCCCAAATGTTTAAAACACGGCTAAAACATGAGAAAAAACTGCAGCAGACATTGGGGCCACACCAACCAAACACAGTCTCTCCAGCTCACCCAAGGTTTGCTCAGCTGAGGAGACTTCAGCAGACACAATTCTCATGCTACCGACCACCATCTTGGCTGCCTCCGCTGGCATCTTATTTTTGTAAAAATGTTTTCAAATTGTGGAGCTGTCACAGATCTGCCTGTTAATTTCCAAATCGCCATGCTATCTACTGATGTTTCAATAGTAGAAATACAAGGCAGTTTCTTATATTGTAAAAAAAACTACCATATATACTCACGTTTAAGTTCTAAAGTGAATAAGTCGGGGCTTGATTTTAATGATAATTTCCGGTATTTTATAATGTCGGTCATATAAGTCGAATGTGGAAAGGTCAAGCTGTTGATCCAAGAGATTATGATATCCTAACACCCACCTGAGAGAGTAACTACGGAGCACACTGCCTTTTTTTTCTATGTATTTTGCCTACGTGACCACACGGTAATACCCAAACTATTCTGAAGTGACGTTTGCACTGTTTTGTATTTTTTGTATGTCACACCCTCATACACCTTTATCGTAAGAGCATCCCTTATCTACAATGAAGTGTTCAATCAGAAGAAAATATTAAGCTGTTTTTAAATTAAAAGTCATTGAAGTGGCGAAAGAAATTGGTAACTGTGCTGCTGCAACAAAATTCGATGTGTCTGAGAAACTGGTGTGAGATTGGAGGAAGTAAGAAGATGTAAATTTAAGGGTCATATTTTTGACTAGGAGTATAAGTCAGGGTATAATTTTATGATTGATTTTTCAGGTTTCAAGGCCCAACTTATACGCAAGTATATACGGTAATTTACTTATTGCTATTAAGCCAATATGACTACTGTTTTTTTTATGTTCAGGTTGTTCATTTTGTTATTTTTCCTGCCTTGACTATAGTACAGTAAATTCTAAATTCTACAGAAAAATTCACAATTGGAACTGATGCATGTATTTCTAATTAGCTTTTAAATGATATTTAAGCCATAAAGGTGTTTTATATATCTGCTGCAGGTTGACCAAGACCAAGCTATCATGTAGCAGACATAAAAAAATGTATAATATTGTATGTGTTGTTTGTCACCTAGGATTGATGATTATAAGTAATCCCTTAAAATATACAACACTAAATTTTAAGATTGTTTGTTTTTTTGCACATTACACATCTTTTCTTTTCTTCTATTGCAAAAAATATTTTCAAATTGCATTTTTTTTTTGCTTTTAAAAATACATAGAGTATGATCATTTGTATTGAGTTGCCATAACAAAAGAAACTTCATTACATGCATTATCAGAAAGGGCAAGCTGTGGGAGCTCAAATGAGGCACTGTCTTTGTGTTTCTTTGGCATCAATTCTTCATTAAAGCACTAAAATCCAAAGCGGCCCTCAGGCCAGATTGATTATTCCAGTCGAATACAGAAATAACTGACTGTGCTAACAAACACTGTACGAAATATACAAATAATGCTACTAAGATAAAGATGTACTGGGAATGTTAAGAACAATATGAACTGAAAACAAATAAATACGAGATTAGTTATTTGGCCTTCCAAATAATGATTTTCGATGTATTCTGATTAAGTTAAATTAGTGATATACATTCTGTACTTTCACAATCAAACTAAACTGAATATAAGAAAATTTCGAGGAGAATTTAAGTCTTTATCTTATATGCAGCACCATCACAAGCTGCTTTACAGATTCATCAAGAACAGTTTTACAGAATCAAGTAACAAAACACTTCATGTAATGTCCAAATACCAGAAAATCAGAAACAAAAGTAAGCAAACACAGTGGCATGCATGCACAAATACTTCAAAGGAAAATGTAAAAGGGACAGGCATCCATTTAGGATTTGAATGGTTAGTTTGAAGGAAGCTAAAAAGCTGATATTTTGAGATTTTTTTAAAGATTGGAAGCAGTACCGCCACTCCCTATACGCAGAGTACGCAGTTTGCATAGGGCACCAACTCCCAGGGGGGCACCATCCCAGCTGCTCAAAAAAATCATTTTTATATATTATAATGATAAATGAATATTAATAATATACATATACAAATAAACAAAAATATAAACGTATATATTCCATTTTACGGTGAATGCAGAGTAGGCTAAGCACGGATGACGCTACCCCTCATGTATTTACTTTTATTTGAATAAAGTTCTATTTTGGCCCCTATTTTAGGTGTTTTTTTTATTATGTTATTTTTACTTCCGTAATATTTGGGGGAGGGGGCACAAAAGTAAATTTCTGCTTAGGGCACCCATTTGGCCAGCAGCGGCCCTGATTGGAAGCCAGAAACCATAGTGCATGTGAATTGAGAGTTGTGAGATATGAATATCAAGTAACGTGAAAAACTAAGGAATCAAGGTTGTCAAAGGAAGTACGACCAGGATTTACCTACTGTATGTTGAGAATAAAAATGGCAAAAAACACTAAAGGGAGGGATGACTGTGTGAAAAATGCAAAGTATTTAAAAAACTAAAATCAAAAGTAAGCCCTGCTATGGCACTTGGCTTTCTGTCATAGCCGTTTACTTAGCTGAAAGCAGTGTACAGTACTTTCTTCTAGGTGGGATGGCTTCCCCTCTTTCCTACCTCCCATTAAAATATTGATCTTTCTTTCTTTCTTTCTTGCCTGTAGCTGAGTCCTTTATCTAAAAGCTAATCTACACCCCTTTACCCAATCAACAAATCTTCACTCCTTTAACCCTTCTCCTCCTGTAACAAACACAGTGAATCATTTTACTTAAGCCTCATAGATATTTTGATAATAAAGTCTTTCTTTCCTCTGGAGACACTTAACACATTGCACCCATGAAGTTTTTGAGCTGTCCATTTTCTTTCCATTGAGATCAATGATATGACAACTGCCAGGCAGAATGTATCTGCCACTAGCTTCCCCGCATGAGATCTGTTCTCTTCATGCCAGTCTCTAAGGCCTCCAAAATTTTTTGGCCAGTACACTGTCTGTCAGCTGGACCACTATTTGTTTCTTTTGGCATGTGAGCCCTTGGAATGTCAACCCCTGTCTCATGCCAACCAGATGCCACTTCTGCCATGACAACCATGTGTCGTTCAGATAATGCATCCTGCAGCTCTTAAAAGTAGACTGGACTGTTGAATATTATAAGTTGGAAGCATTTTTATTTTTCTACCTTTTTAAAAAACTGAGAATGGAAAATGCTTGGGGCTGTAGTTCTAAATACATTTACATCTTCTTCTAAACCGTCCTGCAAGTCTTTTTGATTTAGTAGGCCACACTGGGATGCTGTTCAGTAAGTAGTTCTTTTTATACCAAATCAGTATACCAAAAATGATTATTTACTGAAGCTGTAAATACTATGAAAATGACTTGTTTTTATATTTAATTTCAACTGTGCAATATAAATACAGTTTATATGAGCTTTAAGTCAAGTCAGGTTGCTTATCTTGTTTATGTTCCAGTATTTGAATTCTTATAAACTGACTGTTCACCAACCTTATGACTAGTGGATGGAAACTGTACTAAATGTACTGCAATGAGAAAAATGGTCCTGTATCCTTTGCCGGAAGGGAGGAGTGAGAAAAGTGGCTTTGCAGGATGGCTGATGTCTTTAATTACTCGGTCTGCCCTTCACAGGTCCAGCAAATCAGCAAGCTAATTAAAAGAGTAGGCTCAGTAATGGGACACACTCTGGACCCTCTGGAGGTAGCAGAAAATGACAGAATTAAAGCAAAACTGAGTGCCATTATGAACACTGCTTCACATCCTCTCTCTGACACACTAACACTGAGGACTTTCAGCCAACATATTATTCAGCAGAAGTGTGTCAAGAAACACTACCAGGAGCTCCATTATACCAACAGCAATATGCCCGTATGATGCCTCACTGGGACTTTGACAGCCAAGTCAGAAGTTTATTTTTCTTTTTAATTTCTTTCTTTTTCGTGTGTGTATATATATATATATATATATATATATATATATATATATATATATATATATTCATTTATTTGCCTATTTAATTATTTGCCTATTTAATTATTTAAAGAGCTTCTGTAAAAAGTCAAATTTCCCCTTGGGGAAAAATAAAGTTCCATCAGTCTAATAAAGTTCTATTTATGACAGACTCCTTGGTTTTGCTGACATTAAGGGTCAGATTGTTGTTCTGGGACCACTGAGCCAGCAAGTAGAGCTCTGTAAGCCATCTCATCATTATTAGCGATCGGGCCTATAATGGTGGTGTCAGCAAATTAAATGGTGTCTGGCCACACAGTCAGTAGTGAACGAGAGAGAAGTATAGAAGGGGCTCAACACACTACCCTGTTGAGTACCTGTTTTGACAAATGGTGTGAAGGACGTGATGATGCCAGTCCACATATTCTGAGGTCTTCTGGTTAGGAAGTCCAAAACTGATGGGTTTAAGGGATAGCCTTTCTTGTACGACAGTGTTATATGCTGAGCTGTAATCTATAAATTGGACTCTTGCATAGCAGTGTGTATTAATTATCTAGATGTGCTAGGCTGGTATAAAGTGCAATGGATATGGCATCCTCTGTGGAATAACTGTGGCAATATGCAAACTGGAGGTGTTAATGGCTATCTAGAATATTCTGTTAAATGTGTCTCTCAAAGCTCTTCATCGTGATTGGAGTGAGTGCCAACATTCTGCAGTCATTCAAAATGCAGACATTATCATTAATGCATTTAGAATGAGTAATAAAAAGTAGTAGCTCACTATGGTAGCATGGTAGATAGTGATTCTGCGTCATAGCTCTAGATGCTGGATTTGAATTCTGGCCTAGTTACAGTCTGTGTGGATACTGCATTTTTGCACCATGTTTGTGAGAGTTTTTTTCCCAAATCCCAAAGATGTGTATTTGTTTAAATAGTGATGCTAGAACTAGTAGCTGTGTTCAGGATTGTGCCCAGAGTTGCTTCCAGCCTTGTACCTGTTCAGTAAACTGAATTAAATGGGTTGGATAATGGACAGATGAGCAGAATAAAAACTGGTAAAATCTGAAAGGGTTAAATGTTTCAATTTAAGTTATATCTAATTTTAAAGGAATCAAACAAGTAAAAGTATTTGCTGATGACTTCTAAACTTACACAGGCCCTAGCATGTCAGTGTTTAACCTCTTTACTGTGGAGACAGGGATAGTAACGGCTAGCAAAATCCAACAAGTCTGATCTGTGAAAATCAATCAGCACTGTGTATTACAAAGTATATAACATTATGAACTTCACTGATAGTATCTTGGGACTTTTGCCTTCTGTCACAGCTAAATTGTACAACAGCCTTGTAGGTGAAATAACATCAAAATCACATAATCTCTCCCTTTGACATCTTGCAGTTCTAACTCCCTAAGCCTGTCTCAAGAGTCACAAATATAATGAAACTTTTGCTGTACATGTGGCATTGCTAGTTTCTTACCATTTGTTTCTGCTTTGCGTTCTACACTACTTGTCAGTTAGCCTCCAATTATTTCAATTTCTGAATTGGCTATCATGTTATGCCTTTGCTTGTTATTAAAGGTAGTCTGGGAAGTCAATCTGCTGTACCAAACAGAATTACGAAACATTTGCCTATATACATAAGGCTAAAATATATAAACTGCATTATATATAAAATATCTGGTTTGCTTGTAACAAATTGGCTTTATCTTTGCGTTATTGCTTTGTGACTGTGGGTAAATAAGACAGAAAACATCATTATTTACATATTGTATTTCATTTTACCTATTTGTGCTCTTTATTTTTTTGCCAAGTCTTCTAACTTTAGATTACAAAATTAATCTCACTATACTAGAGACAATAAAAGGAAGCAAAAAAAATAATAAAAATGAATTACAAAATTTAATGTACAGTAAGTCCAGAGAAAAAATGATCTTGAACCCCAGAGGTTTTCAGATCTCTAGGCTGCCACTCAAAGCATTGAATATACTGTGGCAGATGGCTGGGGCTCATGCTCATCTGGGACGCCTGGAGGATGGAAGGACCAGGAGAGGAGCAGTACCTTTTCTGGAACATGAGAAGGCAGCCACCCTCGCAGGACGAGCCGCTTCGCCCTAAATGCTTCAGCTGGGGAAGGGGCAGTGTGATGGATGGCCGGGGATTGTGCTCTACCGGGAGACTAGAAGGAGCAGAGAACCAGAAGAAGGATAATTTATACCACGGGACATGAGAGGGCAGCCCCCCCGGATTGCATCGGGGCCACAGGCTTGGGGCTTAGAAGTTCAAACCTGTTGGGGTCCGTGGCCACCACCAGGGGGCACCTGGACAGCTCTGAAAACAAGATCTGCAGCACTTCTGCCACACCTGGAAGTGCTGCTGGAGGTTAATCAGGAAGTACATGGAGCATTTCTGGGTGCGCTATAAAAGGGGCTGCCTCACTCTATTCAGGGAGCCGGATTCGGGTGGAAGAGGACAGAGCTTGTGAGGAGAGGAAGAAAAGGGACTGAGCCTTGTGGGTAATTTGTGCACTGTTTGCTGTGCCAAAAGAACTGTAAATTAATAAACGCGTGTGTTTGGACATCGTGTGTCTTTGGTATCTGTCTGTAGCCGGGCTGGTCTTCTACAATACATATGAGTTAACAGACAATACGCTAAAGCCAGCTGTTAAAACTAAAATTAGACGCTGCATTGGAAAATTGAGATATTAGTTTCTGATTCACATTTCATCTCCTGATAGTGCTGCCTTTCTCTAAAGACATTTACAACAGGAAAAAAATGAAGAAAAACACAGTATTCAAGATTGGCCCAAATAAGGTTATCCTGCAGAATATCCCAACAAGGAGGTTTCAAAATCTACGGTAAGTTCAGGGTCCAAAGTAAGAAGGAAATCTGTCATGTTATAGTCTGTGCAAAGTTACATTTGGTATGTATATTTAAATATTGTTCATATTTGACATAGTAACAAATTGGGAAGCACTGCTGCCTCATAGCAGTACCTTAAGCACATTTTGCACATTCTCCTTATTCCCAAGACATACTGTACATGTTATACCAACTGCTGTTAGTAATATAAAATTTTGTCTTGTCTAAGGTTATTTCCTGCCTTATAACAGATAAATCAGTTATAAGTCAGCCTTCCACCTAACACTCAGTTGTGGAGTACACAATAGGACTCCTCAAATGCAGATGGCAATGTCTGAATGAATCATCTGGGATTTTCGTATGGCCTGTAATAATTATTGTAACAACATTCATGTCATTACATGTGCCAGGTGATAGTGGCTACCTGTTCAGACGCAAGTTCCTTATGCCTTTCCCCAAACTCATAGAGAAGAAGTGCTCAAGTTACATTCGTGTTCTTGGTGCACTCAGGTTCCTTACGCCTTTCCCCAAACTCCTAGAGCATAGATAGATAGATAGATAGATAGATAGATAGATAGATAGATAGATAGATAGATAGATAGATAGATAGATACTTTATTAATCCCAAGAGGAAATTCACAAAAGGTACTACAGTTACACCCATGCTCCTGGTGCTCCCAGTTGTGGAGCACGCAATAGGACTCCTCAAATTTAGGTGACGATGTTTGGATGCGTCAGATGGGAGTTTGCTCTGCCAGCCAATGAAGGTCTCACACATTAACTGCATTACCAGGACTGAATTTTTTCGCTTAAGAAATATTGCAAATGTTAGATCTCTTAGAACACTACAAGATGCTGAAAAAATAAATCCTTCTTTTGCTTTTTAATCAAGTAGAATAATGTAATGCTTTCATGCTCTCCTAACAGGACTACCTATGAAAGACATCAGTTCATTCAAAATGCAGTAGCAAGAAAATCTGAGCACATGTCACCGATCTTAACATTGTTACATTGGTTACATGAGTCCTTTAAAACAGATATTAAAATACTGCTAATGGTATATCAATAACCTTGTTCCCTTTTATATTTTGGAGTGCCTGTCCCCTCACATTCCCAGTCGTGACCTCAGATTGTTTAACACTGGTTTGCTTATTATACCGAGGTCTAAGCATAAAGAAGTGGTGAGGCAGCCATTTTGCTCTTATACATCAAATATTGGAATACTTTGCAGACTGAGATATACCAGGCTAATACAATTGATCAATTTAAAACACTATTAAAAACTCACTTTTTCAATTTTGCCTTCTTTAAATTGCAATCATGTTCTACCTCTAATAGATTCTGTATGCATTCCAATATTATCATATCCTTCATGGATGTGCTATTATTATTAATCCCATTTTTCTCTGTTTTCTTTTCCATGCTGTCTGTGGTGATATTATATGTCACTAACACCTTATCAAAGTACTGTCCAGCTGCTTGTGATGATGGAATGAAAGTACATACTCTGTCTGCGAGAGTCACTGTATCAATTTGGCTAAAAATAATAAGACTGACTTTAGGATCTTTATGTTAGGTCTTTTGGCCTACTGTAGAACCCCGGCAGATTTTGTTTTTTTATTTTTATTTTTTTGTGTTTTTTTTTCCTCTAGTATCTTGCACTTATGTTTTTTTTTTTCTGTCCTCCCTGGCCATCTGACTTATCTTCAGATTCAAATTCTAATTGGATGTTTGTGTTATGTACGTGCATATTAATTCTTTATAAATTATTTTTTATATATTATATATTTTGTTATATATAACTATCCATTTCTAACTTGCTGTTTTGTTTTTCTCTTTAACTCATCGTTTATATTGTGTAAGGCAGGTCCGTCTTAACGCATAGGCACGTTGAGCAGTTTCCCGGGGGCCCCATGCTAATCTACCGTATGTATGTTGTGACTTGTTGGTTAATCTTTGCTGTACAGCATGTTTTTTAATGTTTAAACACTGATTTTGTTGGAAGTACCAATACAATAAATATATGTTTAATTTTATCGACCATTTACATTTTTATTCCTGTGAGTGGCTGTATAGGTTGGGGCTTCAGTGCACTGCTTTGCCTAGGGGCCTATAATTCTTTTAAGATGGCCCTGGTGTAAGGCACTTTTAGCTGCATTCCTTGCTTGAAAATGTACTATAAAAATTTAAAATGTTGTTGTGATTGTATATGTATGAGATCCATTAGCATAATTCATGTATGTTTGTTTCCGGATGGTATCTAGGCTGGGTCAGAGGTGAATACATGTACGTACATTTACAGCATAATTGTGATTTATAATGGGTAAATTCCATAGAAATGTGTGTATCACTTTTTTTTACCATACATAATTTCCTGTTTTTTGGTGTCCTTACACACTCGAACCCACACAAACTTTTATAAACGAGACCCTTGCTCCCTTCCTGTTTAAAAACCTGACAGCTCTGTCTATGACAGAATACACAGATTGTGTTTTGAGAAAAAAAAAAAATCAGCACTAGATTGTTCCTGAATTAACTGATCAATCTTGTGCCTCTGGTCCCTAAAAATATACAAGAAAACAAAAAATAGTATTTTTCTCTTGAACAATTAAAGCCTTTATTTTTTTCTTATTTTTTCCTCCTAGCATCTTGTTTGAAGTAGTTGTATCTCGTTCTGCCCTCACTGAACAAGCAATTCCAAGTTTGCTTTCTAATGATAATGTAACAGGGATTTATTTAACTTGTTTCATCTCTCCAAAATCATTTATTTAATAAAATTGAATATAGTTTATGCTAAATTGTTGTAAATTTTATTATTCTGTATTTTTTAATTTAATGCATATATGTTATTGAACTTTGCTCCTGTGTCATGACTTTCGGACTTTACGCGTAACTCCCCAATCACGCTAAGACTGACTGAACAGATCTACCTAAAGTGTAAGCTCCCCATTTGATTATTTTTCAGTTGGGTAAAAGAAATGTATAGGATTATATATATGACATTTTCTTCTTCTTTATGACATTCACCTGGCCTTTAAGTTATTCCCCCTTTGTCTTTTCTATGTCCTGTGAGAACAGCAGGGATATCTACTGTAAGATGGGAAGCTGATGATATGTTTGTTTGTTTTTTTGGTATCATCCTATTCAGTTTTACTCTTGTTGGATAATCCATACCCATGTCATGTTTGATGTAAAGTTGTTTTACTTGTAAAATGTAATTTTATATAAAGTCCCAGTTGTGCTTAGTCTTGATGTGAAGAGAGGCTGATGATACGTATATGTTTGTTTTCTGACCTCTCACTGAATAAAACTCAGACTGCAACATGAATTCAATGGGGTCCTTCCAGATTCTTTTTCACTGCAAAGTAGTGGCCATTTGTCAGATGCAGTGGGAAAGTGAGCACCGACTACACATATAGACTGTGGCAGACGACCGGGAACCTGGAGAAGGGTAGGACCGGGAGAGGGGCAATATCTTCCCCAGGGTGCAAGAGGGCAGCCCCCTGGATTACATCAGAGCCATGGATTAGGAGCTTGGAAGCTCAGCCCTGTTGGGGTCCGTGGCCATCGCCGGGGGATGGCAGCACTTCCACCACACCAGGAAGTGCTGCTGGAAAAGGAACCGAATACACCTGGAGTGCTTCTGGGTGCCCATGCTGCACTTCCACCACACAAGGAAGTGCTGCAGGAAGTTCATCAGGGCGAACCTGGAGCACATTCGGGTGCAACATAAAAGGGGCCGCCTCACTCCATTCGGGGAGCCGGAGTCGAGAGGAAAAAGTCGGAGCTTGCGAGTGGAGGGGTGAGGGTGGCAGAGGAGAAGGAAAAGAGAAGAAAAGAAGGAATTATGAGCTAATTATAGCTGTTTAGAGCATTTTATGGTGCTGTAGCAAAAGAAGAAAATAAACGTGTGTGTGTTTTAGACTTCTGATTGTCGCAGTGCCTGTTTGTGTCCGGGCTTCTATCACAACACACACATCATCAACATGAAATACCGTACAATCTAAAAAGACAAAACTCTGAACAAGTGACAGAAACAGCAGAGCACATGCCCTGACCCCTTAAAATCCAATGGAGGTGATTGCTGGACTAGACTTATTAATGAAGTTTGAATAAAAGTTTTTATTTTTTTATACAGTATTGGTAACTTTATATCATTCAGCAGCCCACATTTAGTGTATCGCTTGCCTTTTAAAAATCCTAGAAAAGCTAACCTGATTTTCCATCTCCTGAGGCATGTATTTATCCTTCTATAAAAATACATGTGAAATATTTGGACACTTTATTTCCCGTTTCCTGTTCAATTTCAACGATTTTTTATTTTGCATCTCTAGGCTTTTAAATTACATTTCACATCTTTTTTACTTGAGTAGAGTGTTGTTCTACTTAGATCCCATTGCAATTTTTTAGTTTCTCTTAACAACTTTTGAATACTTCTTTTGACACCAATTTACAGCACCCTGTATTTCCCTTTGTTTGTTCTCTTCGCTCATTTAAAAAGTCCACTAAGGTAATGTTTTAATTTTTTACTTTTATTATGTCTTTGCTTGTCAATTTTTGTTTTGAAATTATATTTATTTTACAGCTAAATAATATATGGCTGGATGGTGGGGAATACTTAGGCCTTCTTCAGCAACTCCCTTTTCCTTCAACATCCCAAAGACATTTTGTTAAAGCTAATATGTCATGCTAAATGGTTCCAGTGAAAGCGAGTACAGGAGTGTGTGTATTTATTAGCATTTGCACACTGTCAAGAACTGGTTTTATTTTTGTGTTTTATGCTGCTGGTATAGGACCCAGCTTTGCTTGACCGTGTAATGGAAATAGCTATGGCTAAAACTGAATAAATAAATAGATGAATTCCCTGAAATCTCTTGGTTTTAGTATTACTGTTTCTATTTTTCCATGTCTTTGTTTAATACTCCTAAATTCCCTTTTTCTTTACAACATACAGTGCCTTTACAAATGACTCAGACCCCTTCACTTTTTATGCATTTTGCCGTTGCAGCCTTATGCTAAAAATCACTGAAATTAATCTTCCCGCACATCAAGTAACTCTTAGTACCGCAGAATGGCAAATAAAAAGCAAGATTTGGGATTTTTTTAAAATAAAAAACCTGAAATATCACATTGACAGAAGTATTCAGACGCTTATCTCAGTACTTTGTTGATGCACTTTTTTGCAGTGAATACAGCTTTTTGTCTTCTTGGGTCTGATGTGACAAGCTTCACACATCTAGACATGTAGATTTGGAGATTTTTTTGCCATTCATCTTTCCAGATTCTCTCCGGTTGGATGGAGACAGTCACAGGGCAGCTAATTTCAGGTATCTCCAGAGATGTTAGATTGTATTTAAGTCCAGGCTGTGGCTGGGCCACTTAAGGACATCCACAGATCTCTCCATAAGCCACTCCTGTGTTTTTTTTGCTTTTTGGTTGGGGTGGTGGTCCCACTGGAAGGTAAGCCTTCTGCCCAGTTTGTGGTCCAGAGCACTCTGGAGCAGGTTTTCTTTAAGAGCACTTCTGTACTTTGCTCCGTTCAGCCTGTCTAGTCTTTTAGTCCCCAACCCCACAGCACGATGCTGCCACCACCATGTTTCACCTTTGGAATGGTTTTCCGCAAGTACTGCCTGGTGTTCTCCAGATGTGGCGCTTAAATGCCAAAGCTTAAATGCTTAAAGCCCTGTTTCTCATTGTCTGACAGTCCTTTAAGTGCAAACTGCAAGTGGGCCTTCATGTGTCATCTGGTCACTCTGCCACAAAGCCCAGATTAGTGGAGTGTAGTAGTGTTGATTATCTCTCTGGAATTTTCTCCCATCTTCTCACAGGTTCTCTGGAGCTCAGCCAGAGTGGCCATCAGGTTTTTGTTTACCTCTCTTTCCAGGACCCTTCTCCCTGGAATGCCCAGTTGGATGGACAGCCAGCCCTAGGAAGAGTCATAGTTGTTCCAGACTAATTTTATTTAAGAATTATAGAGGCCACTGTGTTCTTGGGAACCTTCAATGCTGCAGGATTTTTTTTCTAGCCTTACCCAGATCTGTGCCTTGACACCATCCTGTCTCTAAACACTGCAGGCAATACTTTTTGGCCTTATGGCTTGGTTTTAGTTCAAATGTGGGACCTGCTATTGACATGCCTTGTGCCCTTACTAGTCATGTCCAATCAACTGGATTGACCAGAGGTGGTCTCAAAAGTAGGTGTTCAAACAACTCAATGATGATCAATAGAATGGGATGCACCTGATCCAAATATCAGGTGTCAGAGCAAAGGGTCTGGAATCCTTGTTACAATGGGATATTTCAGTTGCTACTTTTAATAAATATGCAAATATTCTTAAAATCCTGTTTTCACAATGGAACGGTGCAGGTCAGCTCCACACTACCAGAAACTTCTTAAACCCACCACCATCAATAGCATAACCGAGATAAGCCGGGCAGATGAGGACATAAACATCCACACAAGGGTTAGGTACAAAAGTGAGTCAGTGCTTTAAACCCATCAAAAACCAAACAGTGCTCTAAAGTGCAGCCAAGTCTTCCTTAAATAAATAATCCATAAAAACAATACTTGCGTCACTGGAGGATAAAAATCCATAATAAAATATCTATAAAATGATGTTAAAAATCTCACTCCCCAGTGCTTTCTTTTAAAACCAACATCTCTCCAGTTTATCCTATTGGGATCTCACAGCATAGACAGGCATCAACCAACAGGCATAGGCAAATTTCTGATCTGCCCATGTCCCCGCCGCCCATCCCATGACAATCCACGGGGCGCAGCTGAACCTCATCCCATTTGGATTCATGGTGTCATTCCCTGGCCTTGTGGGGGAGTCCCTCCACAATAATGTTGCTAAAGCCCATTGAGGGTCAACCACATTCTCTCCTCTTCCAGGGCTCACATTCCTGTTCACCTGCTTCTGTTCCTCACGCACTACCTCTCACTTACTCCTGCCCTTTTCTCCTTCTTTTAATTTCCATATCTGTTTCTCTCTCGTTTTGTTTCAATTCTTCCCCTTCCATCCCACACAGGCTCATTTTAACTCTGCTGTCTAATTGGGTGCACATGCAAGGAGCAGTTTCCTCCACAGTCCGATTGAGGTGTCTGGCTGATCCACCCTTATATGCACGTGTGCACGGTATGATCAGCCTGCAGCACAATTAACTGTGGATTAAAATGCACTTGCATGCACCCGCACCCAATTGGAGTCCCGCACCCTTACGGGGATGTGATTATTTATTTAAAAAGTCACCCTGTGCCACGGACCACTCATCATATATATTCTCATTCTGGGTTATTGAGTGCTGCTTTATTTGGGAAAAATGAATGTAAAAGATTTTAGCATAAGGCTACAACATACAAAATGAGGAAAAATGTAGGAATCTAAATACAATCCATACAGTATATTCATTTTTGGTATTTTTACATTTCAATTTTATGATCTGTTTTGTTTAAAGATTGTTATTTTTATTTCTGTTGTTTTACCTGTTATTAAGAAAGACAAGGTCTACTCAAATGTCACCCTGTATGTAACTTGTGCTTGACAGAGATAACTGAGGGAAGAGTCATTTTCTGTAAACATCAATTCTACTTTTCTTCCACTTGACTATCCAGACAATGTCTGGAAAATTGACATCACCTACGTTTGGCAAATCTTTGCTTCGCAAATGTCTTAAAACGTTAAAGCAAGATGGTATTGTTTTAATAACTAGAATTACATAGCCTGCAGCAAATTGCATTCATTAAATCTCATGAAGTCTTCCTCTCCTAACCCCCAGTAATCCCCCATCCTTCTTTTTGTCTGTTTATCTTTTAAGCTTTAGCATTATCGCATGCTGTAAAGTGCACCACCTTTTCCTCTTCTACAGTCTGTTCTACTTGATAATGTGGCATAGTTCTCATCATTATGTTGCTACACATACCACTGCAGAGTACTTTACATCCAGAAGGAAGGCTCAGCTGGCAGAAAACATTTTATATACAGAATTTGTTGTGAAGCTTAAGTTGGGCACATATACAGAGGATTCAGAAAGTATTCAAAACACTTCACTTTCTGCATGCTTTTTTGTGTTGTAGATTTAATTTCAAATGGATACATTTGCTATTTTTGCCCATCAATCTTCTGTAAACCAAACAACCTATAACGATGAAGTGAAAACATGTTTTCAGAAATATTTACAAATTTATTACAAATCAAAAAATGAAATCTTTTTTTTTTATTTTTTTATTTTATTAATTATAATTTATTTTATTTATTACAATCAATACATAGCAATCACATTTTACAAAAAAAGAAAAAAAGAATTATGCTAAGAACAGATCAATCCCCACCCTTGAGAGAGAGAGCAAGCCAAACGGTGTAAAATTTAAGGCTTTTAAAAAATACCTAAATCAACAAATTCTCTGTACTTTATAAACTTATTTCAAAATATTACTGATTAGATCCTGCCATGTTTTGAAAAAGTCTGCACAGATCCTCTAACTGAGTATTTGATTTTTTCCAATTTTAAATAATATAACACATCAGTTTCCCACTGACTTAAAAGAGGAGAGTTTGGGTTCTTCCAGTTTATCAGAATAAGTCTGCGTGCCAAAAGTGTAGTGAATGCAGTCACAATTTGTTTGTCCTTCTCCACTTTAAGACCCTCTGGAAGAACCCCAAACACAGCTGTTAATGGGTTAGGAGGGATTGTGAGTCCAAGACTGTCTGAGAGGTAATTAAAAATTTTTGTCCAGAATAATGTTAATTTGGTGCAGGCCCAGAACATGTGACCTAGTGAGGCTGGAGCTAATTTGCAGCGTTCACAGGTTGGATCATGTCCTGGAAACATTTTGGAGAGTTTTAGTCGAGACAGATGTGCTCGATATATAATTTTGAGCTGTATAATTGTATGCTTTGCACATATGGAGCTCGAGTGAATTCTCTGCATTGCTACTTTCCACTCCTTTTCTGATATATTAATTGAGAGATCATTTTCCCAGTGTCCTCTTGGATCTTTGAAAGGAAGGGATTGTAAAAGGAATTTATATATTGTAGAGATGGAGTCTAAAAAATGAAATCTTTTACTCATATAAGTATTCAAAGCTTTTGCCGTGGCACTCCAGATGGTGGTCAGGTGCATCCTTTTTTCCTTTAATTCTACTTGAAATATGTCGATCCTGGAGGGCCCCAGTGGCTACAGGTTTTTACTACAACCCTGGTGTACTGCTTTTGCTGCTAATTAACTCCTTTTTCTTTCATTTTAATTGACTTGTTTTTTAGGATTTGTTCCCCTGAATTTCTTCATCATTCCTCTGAATTGCTTCATTTCTTTCCTTAACACTAGAATTACCAGAGCCTACGAAAAAACTCGTAGATCTGTCCCACTTTAAAACGCAACTGTAGGAAGTAAGTAAATAAATAAAGGTAAATAGGTAAATAACATTCGATCTGGCTTTTAGGCTCTTACATACAAAGGATGGTGCATGTGCCCAAAACATTAACATTTATATGTTACTTACATAACCTTTATTTATTTACTTACTTCCTACAGTCACAAGTAGAGTGCAGAGCTTCCCATGTACATATACAAAGTACAGCATTGGCAAAAGTGCATTTTTGATCCGATGTAGAACCGTCATCATGATTTGAGTTTACCTCTATTATAGCGCATCTATGTGAAAACAGCACTATCAAATGCGGGTGGGGAGAAGGGGGGGGGGGTTGGAATTGTGAACGCGGCTCAGAGAATAAAACAATAAAAAAAAAAAAGATAACCTTTACAAGTATCATAAATTACACCGGCTGTTGCAGACAGGAATCAAATGTATGTTTTTATTCTAAAATTGTAAGAATATGAGCAGCTCAAAACAGACTTGTCCGGGAATGAACCCGTAAAGTTTTGACTATCAGTCAACAGTTGATATCGTTGTGCCATTGAAGCTGTCGTAACAACTGCGTGTCAATGTCACACCCTAACGTGGGTGCTTTTTCTGCAGTTACATTTTTGAATGGAAGCGCATTTGTTCTGTTATATTTGTACCTTTTGTGAAAGTGTTCCTTTGATATTTGGAATTCAGGCTTCATACATTATACACTTCAATTAAGGGGTCTGAGTCTTTGATAGCTAGTCAAATAAAATTAATTCAAAAGAAGATAATTAGGAGCAAAAACAGGTCACTAATTAAGAAAAGTGTCAGAATGAAAATCTGCAGCCACTGGGGTCCTTCAGGACCAGAACTGGGGACCCCTGGTCTAGAACATAATTGGAGTCCACTCATGGTAAATGGAACTAAACAGGCATTGTTTAAAAAGACTTACACTTGTGTATTTAAGGTTCTGCAATTAACTCCACATGTCAGGATAAAAACCAAACCATGAAGTCCACGAAACTCACTGTACACCTCCATGATGAAACTGTGGTGAAGCATATATAATGGGTATAAAACCAATTCTAAACATTGAGTTTTCCCAGGAACACAGAGGCCTTAATAATTATAAAAAGGAAGAAGTTTGCAACCATCTGAAGTCTTCGTAGAGTTGGATGTCTGGCCAAACCTGGCAGAAAGGACCTAGGTCAGAGAGATCACTCTAACAGAGCTTCACAGGTCCTCTGCAAATATGGTGTGGTGTCCCGTGGAAAGCACATTTGCACATTTTTGGACTGTAACCGAGCAATCAGGGGATTGAAGAACTGAGACACAAACAAAATAAGTGTTCAAAAACATATTTTTTGGTTATTCTAAATGTGTCCATGCTATTTACACAGCATGGTATAGCAAGTCTATATACAATTCACTACAAGAATATTAACAAAAGCAAGAAAAATAATTGCAGGTGCTATATTTGATAATTACAGTAGCTCCAAATCAAAAAGTGATGAGAAAAATAATGACAAAAAGACTCTCTGTTCCTCCTATACTCAGGCATTTCACAAATGATTAACAGAAAACAAAGTAAAAAGTTAAAAATCAAACACAAAAACAATAATAAAAATATTAAAATAACAATAATAACAAAAATGAAAAAAAAAACAAGCACCCACAACAATAAATTACTTCTACCCAAAAATTAGTACAAAAAGAAGTACATTTGTCACTACAAATATATTAAAAACAAAACAGTTTGAAAGGAGCGAAGCATATGCTCACTGCAGGTCAACAGAAATGGAGGTCATGTGAAAGGCTGTGTCATCAAGCTCTGCCTATATAAGATGGTGGTGCACATAGCTTGTTATTCGCTCACTGAATTAAAACTTGAACAAGAAAAGGATTTTAGTATTAGAGAGATAAAACCAGTTATTTTGAGCACCTTTTCCAACAAATCTTTGACACTGACTCTAGGTTTGGTTTTAGATACTGAGTTGTGTTTGATCCTTTGTATTTATTAACACCTTTTTTGTTTTCCCTATCACAGTCCTGCCTGCTTCTTTTGGGTTCCTTCATTTCTACTTTGTTCTCTGCTATTGTTCGTTATTATCTTCTGTTACCACAGTGATCATTATAGTATCTGTATAATTTAATGGTCATTTCTGTGTGGGTATCTGGTCCTCTGGAGCAATCTGATTGGTCTGTTTGGTCACTTTCATTGGGGCTGCTCAATCAAATGCGATGGAGATTGGAAGCACTGGGCAATGAAAGACATTGTAGAATTGCTGAGAGACTCCTTCAAACATGGGAAATATTTGCAAGAATACTAATGAGGTATTCACAGCAAGTAAAGGGGGCCCATCTACCACTGGTGGTAGTAAAAAAGTGGATAGGAGGCAAGAAACGTGCCTCAAAATAAGAGTCTGAGAACAGGCTTCATGGGAATGCAATTGAGACAAAAAGTGCCAGCCAACACAGATTGAGACACACAAGGATACCAAGGAAAAGTGTAGGATAACATCAGCAACAACAACATTTATTTATATAGCATATTTTCATACAAATGATGTACCTCAAAGTGCTTTACAAGATGAAGAAAGAAAAGTTTATAAAAAATAAAAATAAGATTAAGCAATGCTAAATAACAAAGAATAAAGCATGGTCTGATGGCCAGGATTTCAGAAAAAGAAAACAAAAGTAAAACTCCAGAGGGCTGGAGGTGTTCCAAGGCCACAAGACCACCCAGCACCCACTGAGCATTCTGCCTAACATAAATGTTCATGATTTTCACGCTTCACGTGGATGAATTAGATGATGATGGACATCTGGCCTTCAATCCATCACTGTAGGGACTGCATGGTGCCTTGATCAGGTGGTGGTGGTGCAGATTGCCACCACAGCAAACTGGAAAAAGAACAGCAGAGAGAGTAGGAGTCAGTATGGATTGCAGAGCCAAGATAAAAAGCATATATAGTATATCAGGGTTACACTAAAATATTGTGATGAGAAAGCCATGTTAAAATAATGGGTTTTTATCAGGACAAACTCTGATAGACACGATAGACACAGACCACTGACAGACATGATAATGCAGTGTCCACAACACACACGTTCATTTATACAACTATTTACAAAGTATTATTTACAACGTCCAGTCTTTGGTTTCTTCGGCCCCTCCACTCCTGTCTCGCAAGCTCCGTCCTTCTTCCACCTGACTCTGGCTCCCCAAATGGAGTGAGGAGGCCCCTTTTATCTTGCCCCGGATGTGCTCCAGGTGCCTGACGATGAACTTCCGGCAGCACTCCCCATTGTGGCGGAAGTGGTGCCCTTGTACCCGGAAGCACTCTGGGCGTAAACAATCCCGGAAGTGCTGTCCCCCAGGGAGCAAGGACCGTCTGGGTGCCTAGGGAAAAGTGCCGCTCTCCCGGTTCCTCCTTCCTCCAGGTGTCCTGGAGGGGCAGGGTTCATAGCCATCTATCACAAATATATATATATATATATATATATATATATATATATATATATATATATATATATATATAGTGTGTATGGAGAAGTATTCAGACCCCCTTCAGTTTTTCACTCTTTGTTATATTGCAGCCATTTGCTAAAATCATTTAAATTAATTTTTTCCTCATTAATGTACACACAGCACCCCATATTGACAGACAAAAAAAATAATTTTTGAAATTGTTGCAGATTTATTAAAAAAGAAAAACTGAAATATCACATGGTCCTAAGTATTCAGACCCTTTGCTCAGTATTTAGTAGAAGCATCCTTTTGAGCTAATACAGCCATGAGTCTTCTTGGGAAAGATGCAACAAGTTTTTCACACCTGGATTTGGGGATCCTCTGCCATTCCTCCTTGCAGATCCTCTCCAGTTCTGTCAGGTTGGATGGTAAACGTTGGTGGACAGCCATTTTTAGGTCTCTCCAGAGATGCTCAATTGGGTTTAAGCCAGGGCTCTGGCTGGGCCATTCAAGAACAGTCACAGAGTTGTTGTGAAGCCACTCCTTCGTTATTTTAGCTGTGTGCTTAGGGTCATTGTCTTGTTGGAAGGTAAACCTTCAGCCCAGTCTGAGGTCCTTAGCACTCTGGAGAAGGTTTTTGTCCAGGATATCTCTGTACTTGGCGGCATTCATCTTTCCCTTGATTGCAACCAGTCATCCTGTCCCTGCAGCTGAAAAACACCCCCACAGCATGATGCTGCCACCGCCATGCTTCACTGTGGGGGACTGCATTGGACAAGTGATAAGCAGTGCCTGGTTGTCTCCACACACTGAGGAGAGGCACATGACAGCCCGCATGGAGTTTGCTAAAAAGCACCTGAAGGACTCTGAGATGGTGATAAATAAGATTCTCTGGTCTGATGAGACCAAGATAGAACTTTTTGGCCATAATTCTAAGTGGTACTGTATGTGTGGAGACAACCAGGCAGACAAAGGGGGTCTGATTACTTTCCGTACCCACTGTATATATATAAATATATATAGGGCCCAAAATATGCACATAAGAGACTTGGGGAAGGAACCAAAAATAAATATTGTGAGGTTGAGCTTGGACAGTCTTTTCTTTTTAGTACAGTGGAAGTTAAAATGTGCTTCCAAGCAGATCTTAGTGTTGGCGCTTTTCTTTATTGCTATCTTTGACTTTGGCTTTGAGTTTGGCTCCAGCATTCAGTTTTCTTCGATTTTTTGGCTTTCTGTACCCTGATTTTAATAACATGAACTTCCTTATGAGCTTTCTATCTTCTGATAATTTCTAAAATATGTTTATTTGATTTGAAAACTTGTTCCTTTGGCAAGAGTTCACAGCAAAATACACATACTGTATACCTCAGAAAGTGTCAGCTGAGATTTACAAATCACTAGTCAGTGCATCTGTTGTGCATGGGAGTTTGTCATGTTTGTGAAAGAAGTCCACTTGCTCACCAATGGCTGCCTCTAATTACATTCTAGTGTCCCCTTCTAGTGGCCAGCGTATGGGGTAAGGTGACAAGGAAATCTTCCTCAATGGCACTTTCATTAAGGTGGTAATTTAATACAAGGTGACTTTTTTAACAATTTGAATTACAAAAAAAATTAAAGTATGAACAGTAAGAGTTCCATACATATCAAGTGCCAAATTTATATGCTGTAATTAACTATTTATTTTAAAAACTTCAAATATCTTAAAACTACATATTCACACCACTTTGCCACACTGTGGGCCTCTTAGCATCAAAACAGCACATATGCATTTCATGTCTGTTAGTGATATACAATACAATACAATACAGTTTATTTTTGTATAGCCCAAAATCACACAGGAAGTGCCGCAATGGGCTTTAACAGGCCCTGCCTTTTGACAGCCCCCCAGCCTTGACTCTCTGAGAAGACAAGGAAAAACTCCCAATAAAAACCTTGTAGGAAAAAATGGAAGAAACCTCGGGAAAGGCAGTTCAAAGAGAGACCCCTTTCCAGGTAGGTTGGGCGTGCAGTGAGTGTCAAAAGTAGGGGGTCAATACAATACAATATAAAGAACAGAACAATTCCTTAATACAGCATAACAATAAAAATTTTAGAAGTACGGTTTAACAATAGATGATATGACATAATTAGATTTGGATATTTTTAGAGTCCTGGAGACCTCATCCATCTATCAGAGAAAAGAAACAGAATAGGTGAGGGTTAGTATTCAAATATAATTATCATGTTACTTATGTTTTAGTGCTAATGACTAACAACAGAGATGCAGTATGTACAGTTAATCAGCAGCTCTAGTCAGGATATGCTAAACTGAAGTAGTGAGTCTTCAGCCGGGATTTAAAGGCTGAGACTGAAGGGGCATCTCTTATGGAAGCAGGAAGACTATTCCTCAGTTTAGGGGCCCTGTAACTAAAAACTCGACCTCCTACTGTTATTTTATTAATCCTTGGAATCCTAAGCAGACCGGCATCTTGAAATCTTAATGTGCGCTCAGGTTTGTAAGTCATGATAAATTCAGACAAGTAAGCCGGACCTTGGCCATTTAATGCTTTATATGTTAAAAGGAGGATTTTGAAATCTGCCCTAAACTTAACTGGGAGCCAGTGTAAAGATTTAAGAACTGGGGTTATGTGTTCATATTTTCTTGTTCTTGTAATAAGTTCTTGCAGCGCATTTTGGATTAACTGGAGGCTGTATAGAGAACAGTTTGAACAGCCAGTGAACACCGCATTGCAGTAGTCAATCCTACTAGAGATAAATGCATGAATTAATTTCTCACAATCCTGTTTATTTAGAAAGCGCCTTAATTTCCTAACATTTTTAAGATGGAAAAAACATGTTTTGGACGACTTTGTAATATGTGCTTTAAATGACATGCTAGAGTCAAAGATAACTCCTAGATTGCGGGCTGATTCAGTAAAATTAATTGGGATTCCAACTGAGTTAAATGATGACAAAATATTGCTGTGATCAGCGTCATTCCCTCCAACAATTAACATCTCTGTTTTATCTGTATTTAAAGACAAGTAGTTCTCATTCATCCATTCCTTTAATTCACTAACACAACTAATTAAAGACAACATCGGAGAAACTTCATTTGATTTAAATGAAAGGTATAACTGGGTGTCATCTGCATACGAGTGAAAATTAACATTATGTTTCCTAATGAGAGATCCCAGTGGAAGCATGTAAAGTGAAAACAGTAAAGGTCCCAGTACTGAGCCCTGCGGGACACCATATTGAACTTCTGTGTATAATGATGGAGTACTGTCTGCACATTTCTGTACATACTGGAATCGATTTGATAAATAAGAACTGAACCAAGCGAGCACGGGCCTGTAAGCCCAACATCGTTTTCTAGCCTGTGCAGTAAAATAGAATGGTCAATGGTGTCAAATGCTGCACTTAAGTCCAACAACATAATTACAGTGGAATTTCCTTCATCAGAGGATATCAGAATGTCATTTACAACCCGTGTTAGTGCCGTTTCTGTACTATGACCAGTGCGAAAGCCAGACTGGAATTTCTCAAATAAATTGTAATGCGTAAGGTGTGACTGAAGCTGACTGGCTACTACTTTTCTAGTATTTTAGAGAGAAATGGTAAATTTGAAATAGGCCTATAGTTATTTAGTATGTGTGGGTCTAGGTCTGACTTTTTAAGTAAAGGTTTAATGACTGACACTTTTAGTGCATCAGGTACTGTGCCATGCAGTAATGAACTATTGATAATGGTTAGAATAGGCTGCAAGAACATCCATTGCACTTTTACTAGTTTTGTTGGCACTGGATCTAGGGAACAAGTAGTGGGCTTCATTTTAGTAATTAAAGTTAAGACTTCCTGGTGAGTTACAGGATTAAAATTATTAAAGTGCTGAATGCAGTGTGGCAGGGTCTGCTAAGCTAGTATTTGGTTTGTACTGTGATGCTGAGATCTGGGATCTTATATTTTTAATTTTCTCATTGAAGAAGTTCATAAAGTCTGTACTGCTAATATCTGTTGGTATTTTGCACTGTTGATCTGAATTCCCATTTGTTAATTTAGCCACTGCTCTAAAAGTACCCTAGGATTTTTATTATTGCTATCTATTAATGTAGAATAGTATTCTGAGCGAGCTTTAAAGAGGGCTTTTTATATTTATTACACTCTCTGTCCATGCAATTTGAAAGACATGTAGCTTTGTTGTTCTCCATCTGCGCTCCAGTTTTGACACTCTAATTTAAGAGCTTGAGTATTTTCATTAAACCAGGGAGAGTTTCTATGTGCTTTGATCACTTTTGTTTTAGGGGAGCCACTGTGTCCAGAGCATCTCTCAAGGTCACATTATAATGTGATATTAGCTGATCTAAATTGTTTTCCATTTACATTTGATGTTAACTGATCTAAATGGTTTTCCACAATTACACTCGACTTACTCAAGGTATCTATAAATTTTGAAGCAGAATTACAATCTAGATGTCGCACTGTCTTTGTTTTAATCTGCGAGTGCTGGCATGGGCAGAACTAAATCAAATGTAATTAAGAAGTGATCGGAAATAACTACATTTAATGGAGTAATATTTAAATTTTGAATTTCAACTTTGTAAGTTATAATTAAATCTAATGTATGGTTATGATTATGAGTTGGACCTTTGACAATCTGACAAAATCCTACTGAATTTAACAAATAAGTAAAACATTTGCTAAAAGTGTCAGTTTCCACATCAATGTGTACATTAAAATCCCCATCAGAACTACGTGATCATAATTTATAGCCAAATCAGACAGAAGGTTGCTAAATTCAGTCATGAACAATGAATATGGCCCTGGTGGTCTGTAGACTAGCACTATAATTGTGTTGGAATCTGTTTTAATATTTAAAATGAATGCCTCAAAGGATGTAAAGTTGCCTAAATTTTTAGGAGTGATTTGCATTTTGTTACAATGAATTATTCCAAGGCCTCCTCCTCGACCAGAATCTCTAGACTTATGAAGGAACGAGTATCCATCTGGTGACGCCTCAGCTAGGGACCAGTGTCACATTTACTAAGCCAGGTTTCAGTAAGAAGACACAGATCAGATTTTGTACTTAATATATATCATTTACCAAAACAGCTTTAGTGCCAAGAGAGCGAATGTTCAATAAACAGCATTTAAAACTGCATGGTTCTTTCTGAACTGCTGATATATTTTTGTTTTAATTTGAATTAAATTTCTATTACAGATGCCCCTGGTGGAGTGTCTGGTTTTATCCCTTGGTCTAATTATACACCTTATTTTTGGTTATCAATTAATTTATGGTTTGTATCAAGACTAAATTTACTGGATGCCCCACAACAGGGATTATGGGTAACAGCTTCAGGAAAATAACAGGTGGGATAAAGAACAGCCTGTGATTTAAGATCACATGACTGCGGCCTGGATGGTGCTCTAATCAGTCAACCAGGCAGTTTTGCTGCCATATTTTGGGATAATACATAAGATCCCTCCAGTTAGGATGAAGACCATCTCTTCTGAAAAATCCAGGCCTTTCCCAAAAATCATCCCAATTGTTCACAAATGCTATGCTTTTATTTGCACACCAGGTTTCTAGCCAGCAGTGAAAGGAATGCAATCTGCTATAAATCACATCCCCTCTACATAATCTTGGTAAGGGACCAGATACAATTAAATTCTGACATTTTGTTTTAGCTTTGGTGCATAGAGAGATGAAGTTCCGCTTTAATACCTTAGATTGCTGTAAATAAATATCATTAGTGCCGACATGCAGCAATAAGGTAGATACTTCATCGTCGGCAACACGGTCCAATGCGGCCTTTATGCCAGAAATCTTGGCCCCTGCGAGGCACTTAACTTAACTGGTTTAACGTAGTTTGGAATTCTAACATTCCGCACTATAGAATCGCCAATTATGAGCACTTTATTATTCTCAGTTTCCACAGGCGCGCTGCGGAGAGCTGAGAACCTGTTCTGGGTCCGAATTGGTGACCTGGGTGCCGGGGAACTAAATTTTGGATTCTTAGATATCAGCATTCCTTTACCTGGTTTCTCAGGTATTACTGTATATTGTGTATTGTCGCTTGTGAGCCAAATCAGGAGAATCAATTTGGCATTATGAAGGTAAGAACACAGGCACTAGTGTTGAGGGAAGCGTAATCGCTTTCACCTGCAACCAAGATGACAAGCTCCAATGATGTCACTTCCTGCTTGGCCCTGAAGATCCCAGTATTTTTACTGAGTAGGTTATTTAACTTTCCATCAACACATTTATTTCACTACCTCCAAATTAGAAACTTTGTTAAATAAAACTTGCCCAATTTCCTTCACCTCCCACCTACGTCTATACTGGAAGAAATTTTTAACAGTCTTGAGGACTCAGACAGCATCTCTGTAATATATAAAAACATTTTACAGTCCCTCCCTTTCAAACATCCCTGAGTACAGTGGGAAAATGATCTCTCACTCAACATCTCAGAAAAGGAGTGGAAAGTAGCAATGCTCAAAATTCTCTCGAGCTCCATATGCACAAAGCATACAATTATTCAATTTAAAATTATCTATTGAGTGTATCTGTCTCGTTTAAAATTGTCCAAAATGTTTGCCCAGGCAAGATCCAACCTGTGAACATTGCAATCAAGCTCCAGCCTCACTGGGCCACATGTTTTGGGCGTGCATCAAATTAACATCATTTTGGACAAAAATGTTTAAATGCCTATCAGATAGCCTTGGCGTCGCAATCCCTCCTAATCCATTAAAAGCTGTGTTTGGTGCTTAAAGTTCAGAAGTTGTCACGTAGACTTATCTTGCTCAACTAGAAGAATCCTAACTTACCTCTTTTAAGTCAGTGGGTAGCTGATGTTATAAATTATCTGAAATTGGAAAAAATCGAATTCTCACTTAAAGAATCTGTACAAAACTTTTTCAAAATCTGGCAGGATCTGATAAATAACATTTTAGAATAAGCATTTAAATCGAGGAAGTGGATTCTCTCCCCTCTTTTTCTATTCTTTCTATTTTTATTTATTTCTTTATTTACATATTTTTACTATTCTTAAAGTTCTACTCTGCTGACCTAGCTCTCTTTCTCATGGGTGGGGGTCGATTTGTTTCAAATCACTTTTGTTAAACTTGACTTGCATGTATGGAATGTTTTTTGATTTTAATAAAATAAAATATAACAAAAAAAATAATAATAATAAATAAAGAACTGCATTGCTGTAAGTTCATTGCCCACCGGCGAACAAAGAGCACTGAGATCTACAACAAAGAAGCACAGTATAGCTTGATAAGGGAGACACTCAGAGACATGCAACGTCTGCAATAATACCTTTGGAATTTTGGTTTTCTTTTTCCCAATTTAATTTGTATTAAAAGGTTTACCAGCTGGTTCCCAGCATATTATTCTTTTTCTCCTCTTTCTTATTAAATTGTATAGTAAAAATAAGTAAATGAAAGATATGTTGTTAAGGTGTCAGTTAAATTCCTTGCATGTTTGCGGTGTGTTTAGTTAGAAAGGACAGACACCTTTTAGCTTGTAGGACAGTTTTAAACTTGCCAGGGTATTTAGAGAAGCATACAAGATGAGTGAAAGAGTTGAGCAAGTTTTGCATTCAATTTTGCCATTGCAAAATTTCATTAAAATGTATATTTTGGTCAAACAGAAGCAGTGAAGCATTTATACTTTTGTATTGTTTTAAATTTATTTTTTGTGTTTTTTCATTGATTTTAAGCTAATCCTTTTAATTTTTTCCAAAAATAATATTGTTAATTTATTATGTTGCCTGATCAGATGCCCGAGCCACCTCATCTGACTCCTCTCGATGTTGCCTATTGTTCCAAGGATGTACCATATTGGAATATTTTATTATGACCCTGATATTGCAAAATAGATTGCATGTGGATTTAGTGTATTGACTTGGGCTTAGTAAGAATATATGGGAGGTGTGGTGTGAGTGGCAAAAAATGTACCTTTCTTCAAGTGGCATTATTTAACATGCCAGCTGTGTAAGACGGGATGTGAGCAAAAGCAGATGCTTACTCTCAAAATCCAAAATTAGGCTTGATTAAATAAACTTTACCACTCCCAAGAGAAATATAGACTCATTATCATATGCAAAATAACTTGGAACACAACGTTACATTGCTAATAGAATTATAAAAAGTCAAATAGAAAGAACAATATAATATGTCTAAAGTTTGCTTTGTCTTACAACTTCTAGCTTGTCTTGCCTTTTGTAACTGTGTTTGTTCCTGAATGCTGATGAACTTTGTATGACCAATTTTGGTTTTGTCTCCTTCTCTGCCTCTGTGTCTGTAATATTTGTATTCCATCTCACACATGGGTGAATAGCAATTCAGAGTTTCTCTAGTACTTGAGTGAAGTGGTAGTTAAAGATGTGTTATTCATAAGTAGGCAAGTAATATATGATTTTAACTGAAGTCATATTGCCTAGAAATTCCATGCACATTTTGCACATAACTAAATGCATTGAAAGGGAGTCTGAGAACAGACAGGAGTTTTGCTGCTTGTTTAGTTTTTGAGTATTGTTGATTAATAAATATTTGTATTTCTCAAGTTTGTGTTTCATTCTGGGAGTTATACAACTTGCTCAGCAAGTAAAGTATATAGCTATATTTCATTCCATGAATAGATTTCTGATTCTCAGTGTCAGTACATTTTTCCTTCTGGTAAAATAGATTTTTGTATGGCGGCACTAGATATTGATTTGTCATATACAGTAAGAATTACATTTGGAATGGACACATTTCTATTAAGTTTTTCTCCAAGAACAGGCCTAGCAAGACAATACCCTACATATGATAGTAGTACATTTCTTTACTCAGGCACACACAGACATGGAGAACAATTTATCTCTATTACCATATCTTGGGACCATTTGAGTTTAGGCAGAAAAGACCATTTTTAGTCTACTTAAATTTTTATTACCATGAAACATAGCTTCTAGGAATCTTTTTTGAATTACAACTCTGAAAAAAATAATAGGAATATAAAGCCACAGCGTGTGCACTATACTATACTGTCACAGTAGCACATTAAAAGTCTGGGGAAACGTCATCCTTCCTTTTATTATGTCACAATTTACAAATTTAAAGTTGAATAGGGCAAGTAGATGAATAGATGCTGCATCAGTCAGCCTACTCTCACATGGAGCTCCCATTAAAGTAAAACTGATCTGACCAGAGATCCACAGACCTTCCATTAGCTAACTGTTAGTCGCTCTCCATTCATTTTCTTATCCCAGTAGAAGGTTTGTGGAGCCCTCTACTAAAGTTATGGCTAGTCCTTTCAATTCTTTGGCTTCACAGTTAAAATAAACACAGCACTGAGACCTCTGTCGCATGGCTCTCATCCTTTGTGTCCTCCTTGAAATGCTTCCTTCTAGCCAATCTTTTATGATGTTTACATTTAATTATTTGATTGATGCCTTTTTCCAAGGCGACTTACAAAATTTATGATACAATTGGTTACCTTTCTTTTGGTATTCCGATTAGAGCACAGACAGGTCAGGTGACTTACTTATGGTTGCACAATGTCAATAGTGGGATTTGAACTTGCAACCTGAGGGTTTAAAGTCCAAAGCTTTAACCACTATGCCATACTATGGTACATGCAACAAGCAATATCCAGCTTTACTATCGGCAAATGCAACATAGCTCACATTATGCAATAAATATGTACAAATATAGCTTATATCACTTTATTGGTCCCTAACTAAATAAGATCTAATTTTAAAACCTTGTTACTTGTAAAAACCACTTGGAAATGGCCAGTGAAGTCATTAAAGCTGGTCTACAAACGTATCAAAAGAAATAAAGAAACGCGTAAGTGGAAACTTGTTGAATATACCACATAGCGATTGGAATACCGTATATACTCGCGTTTAAGTTCCCCTGCAGATAAATCGGGGCTTGATTTTACTGTATAATTTCCAGTATTTTATAATGTTGGTCGTATAAGTCGAATGCGGAAAACTCACGCTATTGGTTCAAGAGATTATGACATGCTAACGCCTACCTGAGAGAGTAACCACGGGACACACTGCCTTTTTTTCTAAGTATTGTGCCTACGTGACCACATGATAATACCCAAACTATTCCAAAGCAACATTTGCACTGTTTTGTGTTTTTTGTATCTCACACCCTCATACACCTTTATCGTAAGAGCATCCCATATCTGTGATGGAGCATTCGATCAGAAGAAAATATGAAGCTGGTTTTAAATTAAACGTCGTTGAAGTAGCGAAAGAAATTGGTAACTGCGCGGCTGCCACAAAATTCGATGTGTCTGAGAAACTGCAGTGAGATTGGAGGAAGCAAGAAGATAGTTAAAAAAAAAAAATGAAGTGTCACATTTTTGAACGGGCATACAAGTCGGGGTCTGATTTTATTATCTATTTTTCGGATTTCAAGAACCTGACTTATACGTGAGTATATATGATATGTGTGGCCAGAGAGATCAAAAGCCAGAAATGATAATGGACTATAATTCAACAAAAAGTGCAGTGGAGGCTCACAAAAACACAAATCAGGCCATGGATATTTTTTTTCAATATACTGCACAATACAATGCTTTTTTCATCTGGGCAACCTTGAACACAGGCTGGAGCAGGGAAAACCGTCATAGAAGAGGTCTTCCTTAAGCAGCTAAGCTAAATATTGGTGAGACCTTACATAAAACTGAGACAGGATGTGCCAAGGGCACCAGCATCTGCAGCCACTGTGAGAAGTATTTAACAGAAAGATGCTAGTGCCCCAGTAGCCCAATCCACAGGTGAACTAATGCCAGCACCAGAAGTAATATTGCTTGTCAATACGTATGTGTGGGTATGTGTGTGTGAGTGTGTGCGTGGGTCTCATTGTCTTATCTTGGCCTGCTGTATCCAACTACAGTTGTAGTTGTACTGTTGTGTAGAAAATGTAAATTTTCTGTTCTGGTTGATAAGCGAAAAGGCCTGGTTCTTGTTAAATATGATCTATCAGAGGGTAAAGGGCAAATATAAGCTATTTACATTGGTTGTTTTTAAAATAATGTGAACATTTGTTATTTTATTGTTATTTCAATTATTGGCTGCGTTTTTTTTTTAATCCAAATATTTAGTTAACCAGGCCCTCAATAGTACAAATATAGAAAAAATGTGAATATAAGCTGAGGGTTAACAATTACAGACCAGTCCAAATAAAACAAACAGCATGGCATTAACAAATTCCGCACATGCTACAGTCACTTTTTTTTTAATGTCTCTTGTATGGTTTAACCTCTGATATGTGGATGTGACAATAACCAGAACATTAGATCAGAGAGACAGCATCTATAACAAATGTGCCACCTCATATGTCTCAGCCATACTATATTTCTAATTACTGGAAAGTATTTTGGGCTACTATGTAATGCAGATAAATCAGAATAAACTAACATTGAAATAAATCTATTTTTCAAATTGTAGAACTGCAGTTTTTCTCAATAAACTATCATCCCTCAAGAAGCGAATTTAAAGTTGTTAGGTTAATGATAGGTTTTGTTTTTTGTTGTTTCTTTACAATTTCTTTTTATTGAATAATGTTATAGTTTATCCCTTGAATTATACTTTTCTTTTTAAAATTGCCTTGCGATGGGGTACTCTGTGAAGGTACTATACTGTATATTACACAGTAATTGATTGTCTGAGGAATTCAATGGTGCACACAGATCACAGATGTAAACTAACTCATTCTAGTAGCATCAGTGTCACCATACTAGCGGTAAAATTTTTTGGTAAATAGAAACTGACATTAACTAAAAGATTATGAAAACACTGGTTTACCAGGTTCCAGGCATACAGTATAAAATGCCTAAGACTACTTCTAGCCTGACTGCAAGTATTTTATTTAATAATATGTTCCAAGGAACAGGGAATGAGCAGTGAAACGAATACTTCACTAATATTTTCCATTTTACGTTTTTCCTTTTTTATATTTCATGATATCCTCTGTCTTTTCTGCTACAGACTTGACCTCTTTGAAAAATATATATTTCTCACTTCACAAAGCAGCGGTTTCCCTGTAATGTAACAAGAAGAGAACACACAGGTGTTCAGCTCTTTCAATTATCAGTACCCCTAAGGAGGTAGACAAGAGGAATCCAACTGAAGCTGGCGTTTGCATGAAAAACAAAAAGGAATTTCAGCACATCAGGATGAATATGAAGTGAAGGGAAAAGAGCAACTTAGAATGATTATGTTTTAAAACTGCTCAGCAACAGCCGTGCTGTCAAAAATACATTTGCCTGCTGTAATTAATTTATGTGCACAGATTAAAAGCAGATTGTTGAAAAGGGCAAGACAAAAAATATCCTCAAAAATCTGCACATTTACAACCTCATGATATATAGCACTTTACATCTGAAAGCATGAAAAAGAATGACTGAAGAAAATGAACCTCTCCTCCGTTTTAATCAATGTGCCCTAATTGACTGATTCATTCCCATTAAAGTTATAAAGCTCCTAATGCTGTGATCCCTGACCAAATAAAGACAACATTTATTTTCATACAGATAGTGCAGCTCAAATGTATTTATTTTGCCATTTTTGTAATTTTAAATACAAAGTGCAAATAAAGAAATACATATATTATTTGTACAATTTGTATTATATAAATAATCAAATATACAAAAAAAGAATTCTTGTTCAGCAATAAATCACACATGTTATGTTTCTGATTTCACAAACCTGTGAAACTCTTAGTTCTTTCTGCATGCTGAGCCAAAAGCATTTTTACTACTGAAAAATGAGGCATTCATATTTTGATTTGAAATTTATGGACACCAGAACCTTTAAATCACAGGTGTTAAACTCCGTTGCTGGTGGGCCGCAGTGGCTGCAAACTTTCATTCTAACCATCTTCTTCATTAGTGACCAGTTTTTGCTGCTCATTAACCTCTTTTACCTCAGTTTTCATTAACTTGACTCAGGCCCTTCAGTTGTTTCTTTTTCCTTAATTAGCAGCCAAATAATAATGGGACACATGACCAGCTCATCTGTGCCCATCACACAATATATGAAAATAAAGAAAGGTGATGGTCTCGTAAAGGCTGATCTCTCAGGTCACCAAAACACTTTGACGATGTTCCTAGAAAAAAACAGAAAATCAACAGAAATTTCTGCTGCGGCAGAAGGAGAGCTGCAATTATCCATGGAATTAGATGACAAGTTTAATTAACAGCAAGAATCAGCTTCTCATTCAGAGATCGGTTGAAGTGAAATTGGTTGGAGTCTGAAATCCCAGTTTAGTTGGTCATCTGTTGGGTCATTTCACATCTTTATTTCTGTTTGGCTGCCATTTAATGAAGAAACGAACCAATTCAGAGGACTAAGTTTCCAACTGTGTCCCTGTGTTCTTATTGAAATTATTTTAAAGTAACAGTCTCGATCCACTGGACTTGTCACACTTCAGTAATGTTACCTCTTAATCTTCTTTTGCTTATACTGAAAAAGTTCAGCTGTTGTAATCTTTCCTCATAGCTCATGCGTCTCAGTCCTGAAATCAGCCTAGTCACTCTTCTCTGAACTTTTTCTGGCACTTCTGTCTTTTTAATGGCCCAGACACCAAAACTGCACACAGGACTTCAGATGAGGCATCACCAGTGTGTTACAAAGTTTAAGTGTAACCTCCTTTGACTTGTACTCCACACATCGTGCTAAATAACATAACATTCGGTTATCCTTCTTAATGGCTTCTGAACCCTGACTGGAACTTGATAGTGATGACTCCACTATAACTCCTAGGTCCTTATCATAAGCACTACTTTCTAAATTCAGAGTTCCCATTGTGTATTTGAATTTAATATCTTTACTTCCTACTTGTAGTACTTTACATTAACTTACATTAAATTTCATCCGCCACGAATCTGCCCAATCCTGTATGCTGTCCAAGTCTCTCTATAATAATTGAACAAATTTTAGATAACCTGACATTCCACCTAGTTTCATCATCTGAAAACTTAACTTGCTTGCTGTTTATAATCTTGTACTGACCCCTGTCCAGCATCACACTTAACATCAGCTAATTTGGATAAGGTCCTTCGCACCATCACCCTCTGTGTTTTATCCACTTTTGCACCCATCTAAAAACAACACTCTAAACTCCCACTTCTTTTAGTTTGATGTCCAGCCTCTCATGTGGGACCTTATCAAATGCTTTCTGAAAGTAAAGATAAATAATATCATATGGACCAATCTGATCGTATCATTTGTTGATTCCCCACAGAATTCCAGCATTTAACTAAAAAACAACCTCCCACATCTAAACCCATGCTGATTGTTCACTCACTTCTGTTCTTGCCATGTGTTGCTCAATCTTCTCATTAATAATTCCAACCATTACTTTACCTGTGATGCGTAATGTCCTATAGTTACTTTGATCTGCCCAATCACCGTTTTCATATATTAGAAAAATTTTCAATTTACTTACAAGAAATCAACAGCAGGAACACGAAACACAGTTTATAGCATTCCATGCAGTTCTTGCCCAGCGGTATGCATAGGACAAACATCAAAAAGTAACATGTATATAGAAGCATCGCAACGCCGTCAGAAGGAAGGACTCACGATCACTGATCTATACGAATACAAAATCAACCAGACATACATTCAACTGGGACAATGTACAAATAGGATTTAGGTCCAGTACTAAAAGTGCCAGACAGCTGGCTGAATCTTGGATATCAAACAAAAACGCCATTAACAGACATTTGGACATAAACCCAGCATATGCAAACTTAAAAAGAACATGTTCATAATAAATAAAACTTTACGACCAATACTCCTCCCAATCACCACCTCATTATCCCTCCCCCATACACTAACCAAACCCCTGATGCCCCCCCACCACCTCCTAATTTTACTATATATTGCCTTTGATTCTTGTATGTCTCAGCACTACCCTCTGATGATGGCTCCTGGCAGGGGCTGAAAGCTCAAGAATTAAAACTACTATGATACGTAATTCGTCTTCTCCCTTTGTGGATCTCCAGCTGCAAATATGCAAACCGTATCACAGACCTTTGCTTCCGACTTGTTCATTGGGGTTTACCCTGGTGGACGAGAGGGTAGCCTCCCTCTGCCTTCGGGTGGGGGGATGGGTGCTAGCTGTTTTTTGTGCATATGCGACGAACAGCAGTTTGGAGTACCTACCCTTTTTGGAGTCCCTGGAGGGGGAGCTAGAAGGCATACCTTCTGGGGACTCCCTCGTACTGCTGGGAGACTTCAATACTCACGTGGGCAATGACAGTGAGACCTGGAAAGGCGTGATTGGGAGGAATGACCCCCCTGATCTGAACCAGAGCGGTGTTTTGTTATTGGACTTCTGTGCTCGTCACGGATTGTCCATAACGAACACAATGTTCAAACATAGGGGTGTTCATATGTTCATTTGGCACCAGGACACCCTAGGCCTCAGTTCGATGATCGACTTTGTGGTCGTGTCGTCGGACTTGTGGCCACACGTCTTGGACACTCGGGTGAAAAAATTGGCGGAGCTGTCAACTGATCACCACCTGGTGGTGAGTAGGCTTCAATGGTGGGGGAGGATGCCGGTCAGGCCTGGTAGGCCCTAACGTGTTGTGAGGGTCTGCTGGGAACATCTGGCAGAGTCCCCTGTCAGAAGTAGCTTCAACTCACACCTCCGGCAGAACTTCGACCACGTTCCGAGGGAGGTGGGGGACATCAAGTCCAAATGGGCCATTTTCCGTGCCTCTATTGTTGAGACGGCTGACCGGGGCTGTGGCTGTAAGGTGGTCGGTGCCTGTCATGGCGGCAATCCCTGAACCCGTTGGTGGACACCGGCGGTGAGGGATGCTATCAAGCTGAAGAAGGAGTCCTACCGGACCCGTTTGTCCTGTGGGACTCTGGAGGCAGCTAATAGGTACCGGCAGGCCAAGCGGAATGCGGCTTCAGTGGTTGCTGAGGCAAAAACTAGGGCGTGGAAGGAGTTTGGGGAGGCTATGGAGAACGACTTTTGGATGGCTTCGAGGAGATTCTGGTCCACCGTCCATCGTCTCAGGAGGGGGAAGCAGTGCAGTGTCAACACTGTATATGGTGGGGATGGTGCACAGCTGACCTCGACTCAGGACGTTGTGGGTCGGTGGGGGGAGTACTTCGATGACCTCCTCAATCCCACTAACATGACTTCCAATGAAGAAGCAGAGCCTAGGGACTCGGAGGTGGGCTCCCCCATCTCTGGGACTGGTCACCGAGGTGGTTAAAAAGCTCCTTAGTGGCAGGGCCCTGGGGGTGGACGAGATATGCCCGGAGTTCCTCAAGGCTCTGGATGTTGTAGGACTGTCTTGGTTGACACGTCTCTGCAACATCGCATGGACATCGGGGACAGTGTCTCTGGATTTGCAGACTAGGTAGGTCCCCCCAGCCTCCCTGGAAAAGTCTATTGGGGGTTCTGGAGAGGAGGGTCTGTCGGATAGTCGAACCTTGGATTCAGGAGGAACAGTGTATTTTTCGTCCTGATCGCGGAACGGTGGACCAGCTCTACACCCTTAGTAGGGTCCTGGAGGGTTCATAGGAGTTTACCCAACCAGTCTATATGTGTTTTGTGGACTTGGAAAAAGCATTTGACCATGTCCCTTGGGGAATCCTGTGGGGGGTGCTCCGGTAGTATGGAGTACTGGACCCCCGATAAGGGCTGTTCGGTCACAGTACAACCGGTGTCAGAGCTTGGTCCGCATTGCCGGCAGTAAGTCCCGTTTTCAGTAAGAGTAGGAAGAGCTGCCCTTTGTCACTGATTCTGTTCATAACTTTTAAAGACAGAATTTCTAGGCGCAGTCAGGGTGTTGAGGGCGTCCGGTTTGGTGAACTCAGGATTGGGTCACTGGTTTTTGCAGATGATGTTGTCCTGTTGGCGTCATCAGGCCGTGATCTTCAGCTCTCTCTGAATCAGTTCGCAGCTGAATGTAAAGCGGCTGGGATGGGAATCAGCACCTCCAAATCCGAGACCATGGTCCTCAGCCGGAAAAGGCTGGACTGCCCTCTCAGGGTTGGGAGCGAGATCCTGCCGAAAGTGGAGGAGTTCAAGTATCTCGGGGTCTTGTTAACGAGTGAGGGAAGAATGGACTGTGAGATTGACAGGTGGATTGGCGTGGCGTCCGTAGTGATGCGGGCTCTGCATTGGTCTGTCGTGGTGAAAAAGGAACTGAGCCGTAAGGCAAAGCTCTCAATTTACCAGTCGATTTACGTTCCTACCCTCACCTATGGTCATGAGCTAAGGATAGAGACCGAAAGAACGAGATTGCGAATACAAGTGCCTGAAATGAGTTTCCTCCGCAGGGTGTCTTGGCTTTGCCTTAAAGATAGGGTGAGAAGCTTAGTCATCTGGAAAGGGCTCAGAGTAGAGCCACTCCTCCTCCTCCGCATCAAGAAGATTCAGATGAGGTGGCTCGGGCATCTGATCAGGATGCCTCCTGGACACATCCCTGGCGAGGTGTTCCAGGCATGTCCAACCAGGAGGAGGCCCCGGGGAAAACCCAGGACACGCTAGAGAGACTATGTCTCCCAGCTGGCCTGGGAATGCCTCAGGATTTCCCTGGAAGAGCTGGAAGAAGTGGCCAGGGAGAGGGAAGTCTGGGCATCTCTGCTCAAGATGCTGCCCCCGACGACCCAATCTCGGATAAGCGGAAGAGGACGGATGGATGGATGGATGTCCATGAATGCTAGGGTGTAGAACAACTTGGAGTATGTAGAAAAAATACACAATGAATGTCTAAACCCCACACAAACACTGTCCAGGCCAGGAAATGAACAGAAATGATACCCACATTATATATATAATTAAAATAAATAATTGAACTGAACTTCCTATTTTTTAATTAAAGAAATCATTAAAGTTATAGTGAAATGTTTTATCTTGGAATAACCCTTCATTTGTATGTTTTATTTTTTGTAAGAATGAAGAGTTATGTTGCATTTTCTCTTATGACTTGCTGTACAGTCAAAAGCTGGAAATCTCAAGGTGAAACAAAATGGAGAATACCATCCCTGGCATCAGATAGACAGATGTAATTATAGAAAACAGGGTAAGAGACCTGCTGGGGCAGCTCGGCAGGCCAGGGTGTTTCCTCCAGCGCTATGCACAGATGTGATTGTGTAGACAGATTTGACATACTTATACCCAGTGGGGGGTGATTGTTGCAGCTGTGGAGAGTGACAGTTGGAAAAGCGTGCGCATTACAGCCCATAACTAGGTATGCTGATTGATTATGGGAAGAACTGATGCACTTAACTTTCAGAAGCATGAGATGCTTGCTGGCACCTTGTCAATTTTTTATTTGGTTTGACCTTTATGTTTCTCTTATGAGGGAGCAATGCATTTAGGCAAATAGATACTTTTGAAAATAAGTACAATTCATATTTTGTTTTGGTGCAGTTTACTGATCTGTTTGCATTGCCCATCTGCATATTATTAATATTTGAGTAAGTAAAATGCAGTTTACTCAGTAAAATGAATCTACTTGATTATAAAATACAAATATTATACCAAATCGGATTTATAAATGGAAATTATGGATGAATAGAGGAAAGGAAGAGGCATTATCAACAACTGATATTTAATTAGTATTAGTGTTAGTATTAATTAGTATTTAATATATATAGATGGGGAAGTGGCTGTCACTCATGCATAGACATTGATTAACTCTTAAAAGATAAACGAATAAAGTTTCTAAGTGTTGTAATAATGTAACAGAAAGACGGCAAAAATCTGAGTAGGCCTCCCAATAAGCAAAAACCTAACCTGAACTTAACTAGTCTACCTGGGAAATGGGCCTAACCCCAGGCAGCATGGCCCAAAACTCAAAAGGCAAGCAGCAAGGCATTCACAGGTTGAAAATGGTGTTCAGGCTTCTAAGGCTTAAGACAATTCAAAATATACAAAAATGGTCCTTTAAGGGAGAGGATAACCAAAAAAGTTTTAAATGGACAAAATAAAATTATGATCTTAAATATTAAAAGCATATATTAATTGAGAAGGAAGAGAGAAAATAGTGTAGCACATGCAAAAAAGCAAAATATAAAGTGAGTGTCTCATTAATATTGCAGCCTGGATGAAGGAACACTATCTATAGCTCAGCCTGGCAAAGATGTACATTTCTGTTATGCCAGCTTGTCCATCTATTCGGCACACCATCTCTGTTCAGCATGACTCATTATCACTCTAACCCATCAAGTATGTACACAACCTTGGCCGATGATTGAGGTCTTCTAATGAATGGCATCTAGTGATGCCACCTCTGCATGGCATAAAATCTTAATCTAGACTCTTTTTGTTTGTAGGTCCTAGATAGTGGAATGAACTGCATATATATATATATATATATATATATATATATATATATATATATATATATATATATATATATATATATATATATATATATATATATATATATATATATGGAATTCTGATTCCCTCAATATATTTAAAAAGTGTTTTGCCCCAGGTTGTTGAAACTAAGGAATTGTAACTGGCTTGCATTTTTTCTGAACTCTCTACTTGCAGTGATCAATGTTGTAACCTTATCCTGAAACATTTATTCCCAAACTGTCTCCCAGACTGATGTTTACTTGATTATGTTGACCTGTTTTGTAAATCTCTTCAGATTAAAATGTCTGATAAGTAAATACATAAAAATGTAAATGCAAAAAGGGGTTGATTAAAAAGGCAAACCAAAGCTAACAAGTCTAATCCATTACCTAATATTCAGAAAGCAAAGACATAGCAAAAATCTACTAGAACCCAGTAAAAAATTAATAGAAGAACTCACACAAAGATTCACAATCCACAACTCTGCAATTATCAATGATACCCTATGGGACTTGTCTCCTCAACCAGAATGTAAAGGCTGAGGGTGGTCTCTTGGTGGTGAAATCATGATGACCCCACATCTTGGGGTCCCATCCCACAAAACAGAAAGAATGACGCTATAAGGTACAAATGCACAATACAAAACTATTAAATTATTTAAAGAAAACAATAACAACAAAATAACATACAGTATTTAAAAAGCACATGAAAATTTATTATTCAAAAACAAGAGAGATTGGAAAAAAGGAAAACATACACAAGCCAGGAAACAAAACCTGGCTGAAACACAACATTAATAATAAAAATACAGTATGTACTTATCACCCACTTGGAATTTGCTCGGGTCTCACCCTTTTCTCTCACCCTCAAATCCTCACTAAGATGTCTGCAGTATGATTCAAACAGTGGCCTCCAGGTCACAAAGCATATGAAGGGACTAGGGACTGTTTTGCCAGGCTAAAATCTACCCAAATTCACTACAATCGTCCACCAAAACCCAATCATTAAGCAGAAATCATGGTTAAAAAAAAAATGTTCAGAAGTTGGTCTTGTCCGATGCGAGAGATGGACTTCTGAAGTGGAGCTCTGCTAACAGCGGTGTTATTTTTCATATTATCTCCTTATTATCCTGAGATATCCTGTATTTATTCAACCCGAGGGGCACTGCTACAGTATATGTAAGCATATATAAACATGGCCAATAAGAAAGGGACCACGGTCTGCTACATCATCGCCGGCTGAGAGCGAAAAGGGGAGTGAATGTACGATTGTGAGTGCAAGTCTCGATAGCTCGTCTGAAACTGGAAAAGGCCTTGCAGTCCGCGGTTTCAATTACTCCACGCGAGCCGGGTAGTAAGATGCAAGATATAAAGAAAAGCGAGAAGGCCAAATGAGAAGGCAAGGGTAAAGGCAAATGAGAAACTGCGACAGGAGTTGAAACAGGCAAATGAAAGACTGTGACAGGAGCCTCAACAGACAAATGGAAGGCTGCAACAGGCAAATGAAAGGCTGCGACAGGAGCTGCGACAGGTGCTGGGTAAAATTCAGGAAAACTCGGTTAAACTGAGCACGCTTGCTGATCAACTGGAGGATCTCAAGGAGACATTCATGACTCAGATTGAAATAGCCAAAAATGTAGCTGCCAGTGCTGAAGAAAAAGCAGTAAATGTCAGCTCCAAATGCAAAAAACTCGGAAACAGACCGGCTGCTTTGGAAGATGGAAGCAGAAGGAATAATGTCAGAATTGAAGGTCTGCCTGAGAATCGAGAAAGTCCAAACCCTGTGAAATTCGCAGCTGAACTTTTTTCTAAAATAATCGGGGAGGACTTTAAAGCAGATTCTGAGGTAGCAGTGGCTTATTGCGTATGTGGATTAAATATCGTTAGACCTACATCTTTTATTATTCGCTTTGAAAGATTATCATTTAAGCTAAAGGTGATGGCACTCCTCAGACACAAGCAAGAGATTATATATGAAAATAACCACATTCGTATCTTCACTGACTTCTCTCCAGCAACAGCTACTAAATGTGCAGCCTTCTACAACATTAAACAGCAGTTACAGCAAGCAAACCTCAAATACAGCCTCTTGTATCCAGCCAAACTGAAAGTGGAATTGCAGGGTCAATTCTATGTCTTTGCTAGCAAGGAAAAAGCAGAAAAGGAATTAATAAAGCTGATCCCGGGACTATTCTGATACATAATAGTGAGTCATGGCCGCTAATGATATAGCAAGGATTAATAATCTACTGTCTGATCTATTTGTTTAAAATACAGGTTTTTATCATCATATATTCTCATTATTACTCGGGCGCTCTGTTTATGTTTTGTTGTGCTTAATTACTTTTTCTTTTTTCTCTTTTCTTTTCTTTTTTTTCTTTCCTTTTTTATTATCTAATTATTTTCTCTCTACCCTGAATGAGACTGTTCAACATCATACCCTTGGTTTATTGTTATTGCTATTATTGCCTTATTATGCTTATTTTGGACCACTTTCTAACACCATTCCCCGGGTTTATTATCCGGGTGTATTATCTTAATACACTAAGATTGCTGAAGATTATATATATTCTAAGTGCACAGTTTTTTAGACTATATTGATAATAGATATCTTTATTTTTTTAAACCCTAAAACGCCGCTGCGTGGGGGCTTGTTTTGCTTTGGACGTGCTCTGTCTCTGGGTATGTCAGAGGACCGGGACTATGTGAAGTGGGTTCTAGCCTCATGTGGGGAAGCAAAAAGGGAGGGTGGGGGGAGAAAGAGAGCAGGCTTGATCTAAACCTAATCTATCCTTTTAATCTTTATAATTATAACTACCAACGTAATAATAGGCTGCAATAACTCTAGGGGAAATAGGAAATTAAGGCCGAAGCTGTCTCACTTCCAGTTAAGACTATAAAATGACATCAAAAACTCAGAATCAATGTCTCCATGATAGGACAGTTAACTTCGTGAGCTGGAATGTTAAAGGCCTGAATCACAAATTAAAGAAAAAGAGAGTACACATTCACCTAACAGGTCTAAACGCTAAAATAGTATTTTTACAGGAGACCCATTTACTAAGCAAGGATCAGTTCCAGCTGCAAAAAGACTGGACTGGCCAAATGTTCCATTCTAGTTTTACAAAGAAAACTAGAGGCGTGGGAATTCTCATACATAGAACAGTCTCATTGGTAGCATCAGATGTAGTATTGGATCCTGAAGGAAGATATGTAATTGTCATGGGAGACTTATCTAACTGTAAAATGATCTTGATAAATGTTTATGCACCTAATGTTGATGATAAGGAATTTATACTAAATTTATTAGCAGAAATTCCCAATCTGAACACTCATAAAATTATAATGGCTGGGGACTTTAATTGTGTTTTAAATCCACTCTTAGATAGGACTTCTTCCACAGGGGGAACAGCATCTAACACCGCAAAGATAATTTCAAAGTTTATAATTGATCACAACTTATCAGACCCCTGGAGGTTTTTAAACCCAAACTCAAGAACATATTCTTTATACGATGCTATTGTTATTTCTGACCACACACCTATGATCTTGGAGCTAAAGTTACTAAGCCCCACACACTCGCAGATGGCGTCTCAACCTGCTTCTATTAGCAGATGAGAATTGTACAGAATTCATATCCAAACAAATCAATTTCTTCCTAGAGACAAATACATCCTCAGACATTTCTGCAGGAATACCCTGGGAAACTCTTAAGGCCTTCTTAAGAGGACAGATTATCTCATATCTTTCCCACAAAAATAAATTAGAAACCAAGAAAGTAGCAGAGATAAGAAGCGAAATTACTAGAGTAGATGAAGAACATGCCAGACTACCAAGCGAGACTCTACATAGGAAAAGGCAGGCTCTGCATTCAGAACTAAACCTCTTGACAACTAAAGAAACTGCACAACTAATTTATAAATCCAGACACCATTACTATGAACATGGAGAGAAAGCTAATAAGCTTTTAGCTCAACAAATTCACAAGCAAGAAGTGCGCAACGCAATCTCAGTAATCACCAACGCGAACAGAGATAAAATCATCAGCCACAAAAATATAATGCACACTTTCAGAGACTACTATAAATCCCTATATACTACTGAGTTTAAAGAAGACAATACACAATCTAATGCATTTCTGGATACATTACAAATACCACAAATAGACACTTTTAGTGTGGAGGAACTTGATAAACCTCTGGCGTTATCAGAATTACTAGATGCTATAAAGTCACTCCAAGGCGGGAAAGCAGCAGGCCCTGATGGCTACCCTGCAGAATTTTACAAGAAATTCTCCTCAGCTAGCTCCCTCCTATTAGCAACATTTACAGAAGCCAGAGATAACCAAACTCTTCCTCAAACATTTCACCAAGCACTAATCATCATTTTTCCAAAACAAAATAAGGACGTATTACAATGTGCATCTTACAGACCAATTTCACTTCTGAATAATGACGTTAAAATACTCTCTAAAATCATAGCTAGAAGGATGGAGAAAGTGCTCCCCTCGGTAATATCACAAGACCAAACTGGATTTATTAGGGGCCGACACTTATCTTCAAATCTTCGATGCCTGTTTAATGTAATATACTCACCAACTAAATCAAACACCCCAGAAATATTATTATCATTGGATGCAGAAAATGCATTTGACATGATTGAATGGAAATACCTTTTTACTACATTGGAGAAGTTTGGGTTTGGCCCGAACATTTGTGCATGGATTAAATTACTGTATACTAACCCAGAAGCTTCAGTTTGTATCAACAACATTTGCTCAGACTACTTTAAACTAGAACGTGGCACAAGACAAGGATGCCCTTTGTCACCGTTGCTGTTTGCGATTGCCATTGAACCACTGACAATACATTGTCAAAATACTGATCAGATAAAGGGGATTATCAGAGAAGGACTGGAACAGAAAATTTCATTATATGCAGATGATATGGTACTGTATATATCAGACCCAGAAAATTCTGTGCCTGCAGTCTTAACAGCACTCACAGAATTTCAAAAGATCTCTGTTCTCAGAATTAATCTGAATAAAAGTGTACTCTTTCCAGTGAATTCTCAAGCATATAATATTAGATTAGACACCCTACCTTTTATCATTGCAGAACAGTTTAAATACCTCGGGGTAAACATCACAAGTAAACATAAAGCTCTTTATCAACAAAATTTCGCCGACTGCATGGAAAAAATTAAGCAAGACTTGCATAGTTGGTCAACCCTTTATCACACACTAGCTGGAAGAATTAACACTGTCAAAACATTCCAATATACATTAAATCATTCTTTAAGCAATTAGATTCAACAATAACCTCATTTATTTGGAATTCAAAACATCCACGCATCCAAAGAGCGTCCCTACAAAGACAAGTGCAGAAGGCGGCATGGCTCTACCTAATTTCCAGTTTTATTACTGGGCAGCAAATATACACGCGATAAAAACCTGGACACAAATAGAAAAACATACACAGGCTTGGTCCGCAATAGAAGTAAAATCCTGCAGTACTTCTTTGTATTCCCTGCTCTGTGCTCCAATAAACAAACATTATCGGCAATATGCTAATAACCCAATTGTTCTTCTCTCACTTAGAATATGGAACCAATGTAGAAAGCATTTTAAGACTGAGAAGCTTCTATCTGTGGCACCTGTGCAAGAGAACCACCTCTTTCAACGTTCACGAACATATGCAGTTCTTAACATCTGGAAAAAATTTGGAATTAACTTGCTTAGAGATCTTTATATAGACAACGTGTTTGCATCCTATGAACAATTACATTCCAAATTTAACATTCCAGCTACATATTTCTTTCACTATCTTTAAATCAGGAACTTTGTTAAGCAGAACTTTTCAGATTTTCCTTATCTTGCACCCTCATCAATGCTGGAAAAAATATTGCTCAATCTCAAGGATTTAGACACCATTTCTGCAATATATAAAATCATTTTACAATCTATCCCTTTCAAAGATCCAAGAGGACACTGGGAAAAAGATCTCTCAATTAATATATCAGAAAAGGAGTGGAAAGTAGCAATGCAGATAATTTACTCAAGCTCCATATGCGCAAAGCATAGAATTATACAACTCAAAATTATATATCAAGCACATCTGTCTCGTCTAAAACTCTTTAAAATGTTTCCAGGGCAAGATCCAACCTGCGAATGCTGCAACCAAGTCCCAACCTCACTGGGTCACATATTCTGGGCCTGCACCAAATTAACATTATTCTGGACCAAAATTTTTAACTACCTCTCAGACAGCCTTGGACTCACAATCCCTCCTAACCCATTAACAGTTGTGTTTGGGGTTCTTCCAGATGGGTTTAAAGTGGAGAAGGACAAACAAACTGATTGCATTCACTACACTTTTGGCATGCAGACTTATTCTGCTAAACTGGAAGAACCCAAACTCTCCTCTTTTAAGTCAGTGGGAAACTGATGTGTTATACTTTTTGAAATTGGAAAAAATCAAATACTCAGTTAGAGGATCTTTACAGACTTTTTCAAAACATGGCAGGATCTAATCAGTAATATTTTAAAAGAAGCTAATAAAGCACAGAGGAAGCAATTATTTCTGTATTTCTTTGTCTTCTGCATTCATCTCTATTGGCTTATCACATTTATTAATTTAGATACTGTATGTTTACAAGCCTTAAATTTCACGCCGTTTGCCTTGCTCTCTCTCTCAGGGGTGGGGATCGATTTGTCCTTAACTCAATTTTTCTTTTTGTAAAAACTTGATTGATTTTTATGGATTGCAATAAAATTAATAAACCTTCAAAAAACAACAAAAAAAACAATGTTCAGAGGTCTGTTATTTAAGGTCAGAATCCAAGAAGTGAGTAGTGTTAACCTTCATGCTGTTCACCTGATGGCATCACAGACCATGATCTCTGGTCATCCCATTGTGGTAACCACTCTAGCAATGGTATAAAGAGAACCTACAAAACAGAACTGGAAAATTAGTTCTAAACCAAAAATGAACAGCAGACATGGATTCTGTAGTCCTAATAACATACAGTTTCACATAAAAATCCCAAAGTCATGAGAAACGTGGAAAAAAATAAATCATTTATAACATTATTAAATCACTGAGCCATAAAAATGAACTGCCTCAGACCTGAAGGATGTGAAGAGGCCTTAGAAACAACAAAAATCTGGTGCAAGGTGGCAGAAGGGTGGCTGATATGATTGCTTCCAGTTTTGTTTGGATGAAGATAATTCCAAGTAGATGTTGACACATTTTAGCTGACTAGAAAGGGCTAATTCAGGTGATAGATAGCAAATCAAATAAATAGGCACAAAATTCATAGATAGATAGAAACTTTATTATTCCTGAAGGACATAGGAGAGAGTAGTTATGGTGGCAGTTAGAGGGAGATAAGTAGTTTTCACTGCCTACCTATAAGTCGTGGCATTGCAAACTCAAGACAAAACACAACTCCACCTCAAATTATTTAGAATTAATTCCATATTTTTCAGTAAATACACATAATATAGACCTTAAAATAATACAATTGAAGGATATGCATTCGAAAGGACTGAAAGCAAAACGTAAAACACCGAAAGTACTCTGCTAGCTAACTTCTTCAGGTTATAATGACTGAAGATCTCTGCCATTTTGACAGTAGTCTCTAGGTATGTTACCTTAATGTACATCCCAGATAAACACAAAGACGAAATTGAGAAGATCAGTTTTGGGCAAGTGCTGTTTTAATCAATATAAATGATTCAGACAAAAATGTAACTAACATTCTTTTATTCAATTCCACTTTGCTTTTCTGGTGATAATTGCTATGGCAACTTACTAAGCTATAGAGACTAGTATGCCCTATCCTTAGCGACTTTCTTCAGCTCCACTTGTGAAATTTTTTAATGCTTTCAGACCACTGAGAGATATAGTTCATCGAATGTGTCCTTGGATTTTGACAGTGAGCATCCTAACTAGATGCTTAGACCATTAGAAATGGCTCCCCTAAATCAGGGGAAATCAGTCGTTCTGCACTAAGGTTGTCTTGTAATTCTGAACTAATCTCCCTGCCACACTGACTGAGACTGAGCTCAATTTGTTGGCATGCTCCGTCAATTAGGAGTTGTTTTTCAGATGCCTAAGAAGTTATAGCTGCTACATATTTGTTGCAGTGCCATTAGATTATGACATAAGACACTGCTTGCAAGTAAAGTGCATGGCCTAATACAAATCACCATTTTAACATGAAAAACAGTCTATTTATAACAACTTTTGCTTGAAAGACTGAAAGACAAGTACCTGAGGAGCTTCACCAACTGGGGTCCACTGTACATACATATATATGACTTGACAATAATGCATAAATTTACCAAGTAATATCTCAGTTTCCATAAGAGTGATGGTGATATTTGTCATTATGCCATTTCTCAATTCCTAATATTTGGCTTATTTACTAGAACACAGTTCACTTCTGTTCATGATAAACAATATGTAGCACATGCTACCTTAGGAAGGAAAGTAGTATTACTAAAGAAATACTCGAATCAAAAATTATATATTTTTTTCATAACTTGCTTACCCCATGTAGTTTCTAGTGATGGCCAAAAAAATGTAATCTCAAGCTTTCTTTCAGAACGGAGATAAAATAACGTTTCTGAAAAGGAGAGGTCTATGGTGATCAACTCTGAACAATAGACAACAATACTCAAAATATCTGTCTCACATCATTCATATCATATATTCCATGTGTTAAGTCATCCAGTTGTATGCTTGCAATATCCTAAACACGTGTATTTTTACAAAATTATTGCTAATTAACTCACTTCTGGAAAACACTCTGTTGAACTAAAACGGAATAATTGTGAATGAACACTTGAATTTTAGACTCACCTCCTGTCATTACATTTATGTTCATATCCACAAATCGAGTCCCTTTAAATTATTTAGTGACAGGCTGTGAAATATTTAAGGTATATTCTCGTTTTTGAATTATTTTCACTGTTTTTTATGTTTAACTGGTAACACTTTAATTTAGGTACTGCAAAAATGCCTGTATTAATCATATACTGTAACAAGACCGTAATTCTTGATCTTACTAATATTTGCAAAGCATCACTAAAGTGATCATTCACCTTTGTGCAGTCTGGCATATTGACTTGCCTGAAAAATAATTGTGAATATGAAAGATTCATAAGTTCTTTTGTAGCTGCGACTTTTCCAGTTTCCCAAAATCGAGCTGCTAATGAGTTGGCCAGGTAGCATCCAGTGTGAGTCAAATGTATAACAAAAAAATTTCTTAGTCCAATAAAGTTCTTTTTGAAAAGATTTATTGAAAATTTGAAGTAAAACAGCTCACACAAAGAAAAAAGTTATTACATGTGCAGGATAAAAGGCAAAAAAGGAAAAAATGTTTCTTCTATAAACTTGGCTTCTTCTTGTTAATCTTCAGTTACTTTCTATATTAAAAGGTTGTGTTATTTTTCTATGGCAAACTTAACTATGCTTTACTTATTACATTCAGTACATTCTATACATACAACTCATTTAATATAATCAATATTATATGTTATGAGATACAATTTGAAAATTGTTTCCTCTCCAAGATTTACCAACTGTAAGCAGATTATAAACTGGGACTAATCTGTAGTCAGAGGGACAAGAAATAATTAGAATATTCCATTTCAGTTTAGTTTATGGGGGATATAATAGAATCTCCAAAAGAATGTGCATTAATATATAGGCAAAAATTTTAACATAACTAAGAAAATACTTCTGTCAATTTAACATAACCTAAATAACAAATGGCTCTTACACTTATACTCAAATATGCAACTTCAGGATAAACATGTCTCAGTTAGGACACATCTGACCAATCCATAGTAAAGTTATTTTAGTAGGCAGCATTGCAGAGACAAATTCTTAATTGATGTTCTGTAGGTGTTATCAAAACTAAAAGAAGTGTTTGTTACTGTCTTATAATAATACATCAACTTCACATCTCTTTTAAACTGGAATAAGTCCAGCACTGCTTTCAACTCTGAAGTCACAGTAACCATTGGAACCAAATAGCAAGGGTGTTCTACAGTCTAGAGAAGTCTAATAATCATAAGAATACTTTATATAACTCAAGGACTCTCCACGCAGGGAGGACCTGGGAAGCAAACCCACAATCTCCTTACTGCAAAGAAGCAGCGCTACCACTTCAGTCTTCTTAGAAATGTTACTGAAAAAAAGCCAGCACCAGGGGTCGGTGCTGGACTGGGGTGCTGAACAGTGTCAACAAGTGGCCTGGCAAAACATGAAATGTTTGGCAGTGTGTTCATAAAAGAGCTGGATAGCGCTACGTGGATGGGAGTCAGCAACCAACAGTAAAGCATGATGGAGATTCCCTACAGATCTGAGGCTGCAGTATGGTGATCTGGTCAGAATTAATGGAAACCTCAATGCTGAGTAGTACAAGCAGACCCTCATCCATCTCAAAATCCCATCAGGGAGGTTTGTGATAAATCTAAACTGCATTCTAAAGCAGGAGAATAACAACAACTACACAGTTAAAGTCATAAGAAAATATCTTCAGCAATACGTTGTGCAACAGATGGTATGGCCTATGCAAAGCTCTGATCTCAACATCATTGAGGCTACCTATGAGAAATAATGCAAAGAGGGGTCAAATCAAATATTACCATATATACTTGCGTATAAGTCGGGTCTTGAAACCCGAAAAATCGATCATCAAATCAGACCCAGACTTATACGCCCGTTCAAAAATGCAACACTTAATTTTTTTTTTTACATCTTCTTGCTTCTTCCAATCTCACACCAGTTTCTCAGACACATCCAATTTTGTTGCAGCAGCGCAGTTATCAATTTCTTTCCCACTTCAATGACTTTTAATTTAAAACCAGCTTCATATTTTCTTCTGATCAAACGCTCCATCGTAGATAAGGGATGCTCTTACGATAAAGGTGTATGAGGGTGTGAGATACAAAAAACATAAAACCGTGCAAATGTCACTTCAGAGTAGTTCAGGTATTACCGTGTGGTCACGTAGGCACAATACATAGAAAAAAAAACAATGTGCTCCATGGTTACTCTCTCAGGTGGGCATTAGCACATCATAATCTCTTGAATCAATAGCGTGAGTTTTCCGCATTCGACTTATACGACCAACATTATAAAATACTGGAAATTATACGGTAAAATCAAGCCCCGACTTATCCGCAGGCGAACTTAAACATGAGTATATACGGTAATTAGATTTAGTATTTTTTACAGTTTTCTGCTCTTCATAAAAAAATAGCTATATTCAGAAATTTTACATTTCATCTATTTTGAAAGGAAACTTCTCTTTATAGAACCTTTTTCCATGTGCCTAAGACGTTTGCATAGTAATGTAGCCATTGGCTGCAGAGCTCCAGTCATCCTCTTTTCCTAAGGACGGCTCAGAGCTCCAGTTAGTATGGTCAATCCCTCCTGCTAAATGGGCCTAAAAGCAAAGGGATGAAGATGGAAAAATCAAAGACTTGAGGTAAAATGCCATTAAGAACTCATAGTGGCGGTTATCTTAGGGATTTAGACCTGCTAAGCTAGGTAGTTAGCAGCTCCAGTTAGAGTAGTTAGTAAAAGCCTGAGGAGCCCACATCTTCAGTTAGATCACAACTACCAAGATGGTGTTAGGAGCATTTAGCTACAGTTAACCTAAAAGTTCTTCTCATAAGTTGTATCACCTTCCTTTCGGTTGCCTTCTTATTAGACATAAACTTTCTAGTATTTAAGAGGTCAGCAGAATAGTGCACATTATTATGTTGAAGAAATTTTGTATTTTGCAGCTAGTGTACAGAACTGATATTACCATGCCATTTACTCTTGCAAAGTTGCCCCGTTTTCATTTTTTTTTTCATTCTTTAAATAGTGATAAAAAATATTTAGAAAAGTCAGTGACAGTGTTGTTTGGAGGACCTGTCAAAACATTAACAAGTAGAAATGACAAAGCCCAGTGGGGCGTATTCTTTTAAGGAACATGAAAGTTTTATGATGAATGATATGTACAGAGATGCAAAAGAATCAAGAGGTTTCAATCCTCGCAGGGATTTTTTTTCTAGCAAAAGAAATAGTAAAAGATAGTGATTAGAGATGGGTATGGGCTTCAAGTTTGACAGCTGTGACATCCCCTTTTAAAACAACCCACTATGAACAAAAATCAATCATCCAAGAGCATTCGTATCACAGTCATGAAAAGGAATGAATAGAATCATATCAGATTGTGGTGGCAATCACCTCAAAACTGCACTGCATAATGATATGTCAGGCCTGGCATGTAGCTATTACAGTTCTTTCATGAAGAGAACTATGCTTTAACATTAAATTTGGTTGTGACAAATATTCTAAATTATCTGGATACTCCAAGATGCTTGTGTCCATGTTTTAAACTCATTTTTTCACAGTTTTGAAATTGGTAGATAGACTACATTACTTCTTTATAGATGGTACGATATACATTATTATATTATTTGAAGCCTGCTGTGAGAAAGTGGATATTAAAAATCTGCCCCAGTCCTTTACTTTGACCTGGACTGACAAAAGTGCTTCTTGTTCCTGTTTGAATGACCTTAAAATCCTATTTGGACCTGCCTTTACAGTAAAATTATGCAATAACGCAATGAACCGATAAGTTTTGGACAACATTCTGATTTCTTTTAAGTCATACCTCTTTTTCAGAATCACTTCAGTATGTGAGTTGAACTCTGCCATGTTTAACATTTAGATTGCAATGGTGTGCTCTGTTCTGCTGAAGTTATTTCCAGTCCAGCAACTTTGTTCAAAAATGTATTCTATTGCATAGGAGAGTCACAATAAAAATTTTAGTCTTCTGCCCACTTCAGAGACCAGTAGATCTGTTTTTGTAACATTATATTTCCAAATATTTTGTCATTTTTAGGTGCATTCACATATAATTGGGGAAGCACCAAGTGTGATAGCCAATTCTGTCTTTCCAAATGAAACAACTCAGAACTCCTTGAAAATTTGATTTGACTTATTCTTCAAAGGAATTTTTCCAGACAGTTCAATTTGCATTGAGGTATCTCAAACACATTGCACTCTACAAACTTTTGAAATTTACAAACCATTAGTACATTTGCAACCTCATCTCTCTTAAAACAGAGAAACTGTATCCAGCAGGGGACGCTATCTCCCTTGTTGGAATAAGTTCTTTTTAAATTGCGGTATGTTACATATCCCGAAACTATATAGATACAGTATAATGTAAAAAGGTGATACCCCACCTTAGTGAAACGGCGGTAAGAAATCAGATAGGAGAAATAACTTAGCTTTCTTTAATGATGGTTTATGCGGCATAACAGACGAGGAAGCCATGCCAAGACCTTAGGGTAGTGAGTATAGAGTCTGCCATTTTCGTCACTGTGCTGGAAGGATTTTCCTGATTGAATGACGTTATCTCCCATCAATCCATGGCTTTATACTCCTTCTCCTTGTGCAGGCTCCCACTTAGGTAAATCATGCCATTCCAAACAAGAAAAAGAAAATGCAATGTCATGCTGACTCTGACACACAGAAATAGAACAATGCCCATTTTGCAGTTGTCTTTAACTTGTTTTGTCTTAAAATGCTTGCCTAGCAGTTCTAAATGCTGGGCCCCTGTACTAAATCTGGCTTTGTGTTAGCTGTACATGTGAGAAGAAAAGAAAAGCAGATTTAAAATATTTGCACAGGGCACAGTGACATATTAAACTTATATTCTGATTACAGAAACATTTTGTGTGACTTCAACTACAAATTGCTTTGTTTACTTTGTTTCATTTTTATCTTGACAGCGTTTACATCAAAATTGAATATTTTATATATCTTCCTCTTCTTCACCTCTGATGGCTGCTACTGACGGCAAACAGATCTGCAGTACAATTTAATGAAACAACATCAGACTGCATGTGTGGGGTAGAAATTAACTGTCACAAGCTGTTTTGGTGCTTATAGGCAAAATAGCATCTGCAAATCCAGCAAGGCACATGTGGAAACTACTGCATTGGCAGATTAACTTATTCCAGCTGCTTGAGCGCTAACTGAAGAGCATCGTAAGTCATAGCAGATGAGGTAAATTATCTTTCTGACAGTAAAAGTAAAAAATGCAATCGGGAAATGAGGCTATCTAAATTTCAATGATGTACCTTGTGGTGTGCAAGTCATTATGTACATGGTAAATAAACGTTCACACCGTATTAACCTTACACTGCACCAATCTCACAGTTGCATTATCTGCAAATTATAAGTATTCACTATTTTATTGACATTATAATTTACCATCAGATTCACCGAGTATCCATAATGGTTAGTCCCTGTAAGAAAGTTTGCCTTTCACATCTGTTATTCCCTAACATTTGTCATAACTTGATAGCTCTGAAAGTCCTATTTCTTGAAAATTACTATGGACAAAAATGATCACACAAACAAGGAATTGATTACAAAAAAGTTTTTTATTTAGATTATGTTAATTTGTTTCTTCACTGTTGGTGTGTGTGTGTGTGTGTGTATATGAGTGATAGCGGTCCCGGTGATGGACTACACTCCTGTCCAGGTCTCTGTTTTCAGACTTTTGCCGAGTCTTGGTGAGATGACCATCATCCCGCATCCCAGAAATGGACTGAGAAGGTTCTAGAGGCTACAGCATCGGCAGAGCCCTCAAACGCAGGTGAATGTTACGCCATGCATACACTTTCTAACTTGTTTTTGTTTATTTTTGATTATGAGACATTAATTGAATGGAGTTCTTGGTATGTAAATTTTTGTGGGGCCACACTGCCCTTTTAGCTTTAGTAATACCACATCTCGCACTTCTAGATCATTCTGGATAATATCGCCTTAGCAACTGCTAACACAATTGCTCAGAATTGGTGTGTACACATAACACAGCAAAATGGTATTGTGGAATAGCGCTAAAATTATTCAACATATTCAAATTAAAAGCAAATGAAAAAAAATATTTTTTTTTTCCCAGGTTAATCATAACTCACACCCTGTTATACCGGAGAAAGTTCATTGGCATAAATACAATGTAGGAAAAAACAGGACATTGAATAGGGTAAAACTCTGGGCTCCGTGAGGTGGCAGTGGTAGGAGCTATGTCACTGTATTTGACTGTATAGAAGTGTTTGTCCATCCATTCGTTATCAAATATATTTAATCCAGGTCAAGATATTATTATTATTATTAGGATATTATTATTATTATTATTAAGATCACAGATAGAGACTAGACTGCATTCTGTTAAATTTACTTTTGTATTTTACAAAAAGATACAAATCTTTATTCAATTAAGTAAAGAAGTTGTTGAAGTTAGTTTCTTGGTCTGAGAAATATCAATGATAAATGGACAAGCATAACAAAGTTATGATCCTGTTTTAATTAGCTGTTTAGCATTGCAAAATGAATACTGAATAGCCAAGGGTGACACCTGGTCACAAGCTTTCTCTCAAAATGAGTTGGCTTTTTTTTTCTCGCCAAGTTCATATCATGACAAACAAGGTGAGATTACTTTATACAGTAGATGACACCTATATTAACAAAAGAGTTTTGAGTAAACCAGGGGACATGAAAATGAACAAACTTCAATTAGTATGTAGGATCTACGTTCACAACAAGCTGAACATGTATTCAAATGACAATGCCTTTAAATCCAGAGGTGGGGAGAGTAGCCAAAAATTGTACTCAAGTAGGAGTAGCATTACTTAAAAATAATATTACTCAAGTAGAAGTAAAAAGTAGTCATCCAAAAAATGATTCAAATAAAAGTATTTGATGAAAAGACTACTTAAGTACTGATTAACTGTTTGATCATAATAAATGATTTATTTTTTAAAAAATGTTGTAATAAGACAGGGGCAGCACGGTGGCGCAGTGGGTAACTCTGCTGCCTCGCAGTTCACTTCCCGGGTCCTCCCTGCGTGGAGTTTGCATGTTCTCCCCGTGTCTGCATAGGGGTTCCTCCGGGTACTCCGGTTTCCTCCCACAGTCCAAAGACATGCAGGTTAGGTGCTTTGGCGATCCGAAATTGTCCCCAGTGTGTGCTTGGTGTGTGTGTGTGTGTGTGTGTGTGTGTGCACACATTGCGGTGGGCTGGCGCCTTCCCTGGGGTTTGTTTCCTGCCTTGCGCCCTGTGTTGGCTGGGATTGGTTCCAGCAGACCCCTATGACCCTGTAGTTAGGATATAGCGGGTTGGATAATGGATGGATGTAATAAGACAGACTAAATTAATGTGCAAATTCTGCTATTTCTAAATAATAAAATAAAAAATGAGTAAAAATAAATAACATCTTTACAAAATAAAGATTCACAAATAACACAAAGTTCCAAATCTCAGTTTTTCACAACAAACCTTTAGAAGCCATTACCTACAGTAGGTAACATGTATGCTTGAACAGTGCAAACTACTTACAGTGACAAGATATACTGTACACTGACAGTATAATACTGCATATTCACTTGCCCTCCAAATAGCACAGCTGATAGAAAATAACATTGGAACAAGGCAGCTTGTGAACGTACAAGAAATCTCACTTTACCTTGTGTGTCTGTGCCTGTGCATGTTTGGTTAAAACGTGCTTTTTCTTCCCTCAGTGAAGTGATGGTTAAGCTTCAGCAGGAGTTGGCTCTCATTTTTCATGTACAGTGGAACCTTGGATTGCGAGTAACTTGGTTTGTGAGTGTTTTGCAAGACGAGCTAAAATTTTTAATAAATTTTGACTTGATAAACGAGCGAAGTCTTGCAATACGAGTAGTCCATATACGCTTTGTCTGCCAAGCGTCATGTGATCACAACTGAGCTGATGGTTCTTCTCTCTCTTACTGCAGAATTGTTGGCAATCATCAGACGGCGTACCTCACTCATATAGTCAACATCTGTATAAGCGTATACTGTTTACTACAGCATTGTGACCATGTGTGTGTGCTGTGACGTGTGAGTCTCCATCTTGCACCCCAAAACACAAAGCTGAGTCTCAATATTTTAGTAACACCATCTTTATTCAGCTTGAAACAGGAACAGCGTGGTTATTTACTGTAGCAGGATTTGCCACTCTCCTATACACAGACACAGCAGTCAGGCAGTGTCTATGCCACCACAGTTTGTGTGTGGTCATGTGACTGCATGGCTACGTCTGATTTGTGAAATGGAGTCTTGTGATTATTGTTGCTATGTCTGATTGGTGAAATGGAGTCTTGTGATTATTATTGCTACATGTGATTGTGAAACAGTCATGCAGTAGATCCACTGGCGGCTTCTCTCTGGCAAAAATATAGTATAATTTGTACATGGAAAAAAGTAACAAGTTGAGTGTTGCCCAATGTAGCGGAGTAATGTACTCAAGTAAATGTAAAAAGTATGGTGCAGTAAAACTACTCTTAGAAGTACAATTTTTTTTTAAAAGTTACTCAAGTAAATACAACTCGTTACTACCCACCTCTGTTTAAATGTAAACCTGCACCAGCACAAATGGGCAGATCTGACCTTGTAGTAGTCCCACCTGCAAGCTGACCATTAAGAGCAACAGATCTGTTATTCAAGGCAGAAATTCTTATATGTGTTTGTTATTGTTAGTAGTTGACTGTATGTATGTATCTATATATTGTCAAGGATGCCAGGGGCGACGAACCAGCCGGGACGCCTTTAGGGACCGGAAGTGGGCGTGCGCCCAACTGGGATCACGTGGGGGCCGCCATCCTGGTTGCTTTGGAAGCCCAACCCTGTAGGGACCCGTGGTCACCACCAGGGGGCGCCCCAATGCCTTGGGGACCCTGGACCTCAGCACTTCTGCCACACCAGGAAGTGCTGGGGGGAAGAAGAGGGACACCTGGAGAGCTTCCGGGAGAACAGCTGGCATTTCCGCCACACTGGGGGGTGTCCTGGGGGGAATGCCGAGAAACACCTGGAGCTCATCCGGGATCATATAAAAGGGGCCGTCTCCCTTCAATCGAGGCTGGAGTCAGGTGGAAGCAGGACGAGGCAGAAGAGAGTGTGGAGGCGGCCGGAAGAGAAGGCATTGTGTGGCCAGGACTGTGTTGGGGTTTGTGTGGCACATGAACTTGTAAATATTATATATAATAAACGTGTGGTGGTGATTAACAACATGTCCGTCTGTCTGTGTCCGGGCCGGGTCCACTATATATATATATATATATATAAATATATATTTGTGGCAGTAGGGGGCAGTAGTGCACCCTTGAACCCTCAGGTATAACTCCAAACACCAGGTAAAAGTCCACGACCTTTTATTTATTTTCCACAGTGCACCAAGCACCTTCCACACTACTCACAAATCACTATCCACACAATAACCTCTCCTCCTCGCCCAGACACTTTGCTCCTCTCCCACCCAGCACAGCTCAGTGTCTGGACTGAGGCACCGTCCTTTTATAGCCCCTGACCCGGAGGTGTTCCTGTCCCAGCAGTCCACAGTTCCTTATTCCTTCCGGGTCAGGGCAATCAGTCTTTCACATCACCCCAAGAGCACGCCATTCCTTCCCGTCACGTGACTGTGACGTACTCCCGGGTCATAAGGCACAACCGATCCCACAAGTCCCCCCACAGCGACTCCTGGTGGTCCCCAAGGTATCCAGCAGGGCTGTGTATAAACACTACAGAGTCCATAAGGCCCTGCTGGACCTCGGGGCACGATCCTGGTGTCGGGAGAGCTCCTCCTGTCGGCCTGGGGGTGCGGACCGGCCTGGGAAGCCGGCAGTCTTCCACAATATATATATATATATATATATATATATATATACATATAGTGCCGGGCGGCCGGGTCCCATGCCCAGCCGGGTCTCCCCTTCTACAGTTGTTCCAGGGGAGCAACCATGGGCGTCTCAGTACCTTCCTTCGGGATACTTGGTGGCAGCCTCCCTGGCTGACGATGGTGCCTCATTTTCCCGCAGGGCTTCATGGGAGATGGAGTTCTCCACAGTCCTGTTGGAATCTGGTGTGGCTGCTAGGAGATGCTGCATGGATCCACAGCCCAGCTGGACAAATCTTCAGCCCCACCCGGAGGTGCAATTGGCAGATGGTCAAGCAACTGGAACACTTCCAGGTGGGCTCTAAAATGGGCCAGCCACCACCACTCAGTGGCCAGAATTGGGAGGAAGAGGACGAGGTTCCTAAGGAGGAGTGGTGGTGCCAGAAGGGTGTGTTTTGGTTGAGTCTAGGACTGTGTTGTGGCTGGAGGGATTACGGGGAAGACGTGCCCCCCAGCTGAAGAAAATAAACAGTTTTGTATTATTTTATACGTTCCTCCTGTCAGTCTGTGTCGGGTCAGTGGCAATATAGCGCCTTGTATCACAATATATATATTCTGGGGTGCCAAACAGGCAATTACAATGATTTTCTGAATATATAAAGTCAGTTTCAGAATATATAAAGTAATTCCTGAATATATAAAGTCATTCCTGAATATAAAAAGTCAAAACTTGAATATATAAAGTCAGCATCAGAATATATAAAGTCATTCCTGATTATATAAAGTCAGCGTCGGAGTATATAAACTCATTCTTAAATATATAAATTTTAAGTCAGATTATATTGATATTGATTGAAACGACTCTGGCTCATTCCTAGTACACTCAATGAGTTCCTAATACAATGTAATGAAATAATTTAACAAAAACTTATACAGAATAATATCTAAAGAAAAGACACTGTTCAGTTAAGGTATTCAAAATGATATATGTGCCCGGCATTTTGAACACAATATTTATTTATTCTTTTTGTATGGGCACTGTCTTCTGTCGAAGTTTACCTTTCACGATAGAGAGTGAAATGACAAGCATGGAAATTAGAGAATATTTGATGGAACTAGACCATTTTATTTGTGAATTGTCCTAATTATATATATTCAGGAATGATTTATATATTCCAATGCTGACTTTATATATTCAAGTTTTGACTTTATGTATTAGGAATGATTTTATATATTCCGACACTGACTTTATATATTCGGGAAGGACTTTAAATATTTCGCCGCTGACTTTATATAATCAGGCTTTGGTGTTATATATTCAGAACACTGACTTTATATATATTCCAGAAAATCATTATATTAGCCTGTATATATATATATAGTCATGCCATTTGTGCTTGGAAGTTACCTGCCAAACTAGGAGTTGGCGCTGCTTGCTAATGCCTTCTTTTCCTCTCTGCAGAATGGAAAGCCATTCCTTCTCTGACCATCTTGGAGTTAGTTTTGTTTTCAACTTGTGTTTGAAAAGACATGTCAGCAACTTGTTGCGTGTTTTTTTGTTTGGGGTCACCAGGGTTGAGCCCCAACCCTTTCATGTTGTTGTGTCAAATAAATGCCAAAGTAACAAAATTTTCAGAATAACGAATACTTTTTGTGAGCCTGGACAAACGTTCATACAACATTATTTTAAATTAATTTTGTTTTAACAAATGTTATGCTAAAAAGAAAATAATGTGATGCAAAAAATACTTGCTATGCCTACACTTTCCGCGCTTAGTCTCGGGAACCCTGCAACAGGCTGCCTCAAAGAAAGAGACAGTCTGTTGTGGAATTTCCAGTCTCGGGCAGTCTCAGTGAAGTGTGGTGAGAGTGTAGGCACAACATCATACAGGTATAGCCAAATTCAGTACTCCACCTAGCCTTTACAAGAGTAGTAGTGTCAAGTGTGGATGTGGATTATGTACTGTACTGTTCAAGATTCATAATGCTTCACAAAGGTCACAATAAGAATATGTACTTTCCCCATATTCATTATAACAAAATTTCTGTTATAACAAAATATTTTAAAGTCCCATGAGTTTCGTTATAATGGGATTCCACATGTATATATTGTATATTATATTTATATTCTATTTTTTTTTTCCTTGAACTTCTCTAAAGTTTGGACAAGCAAAGGCTATCTATCTATCTATCTATCTATCTATCTATCTATCTATCTATCTATCTATCTATCTATCTGTCCTTTGCTTTTGAAAGATGAAATACAGGCAAATGTAGGCAAGTTTTTCAAAATGAACAGTAGGGGATCATTTAGTAGGTTTCTGTCATTTGGGGATCTGATCAGCCAGGAAGCTGAACTAGAGTACAAGCTCACAAGTGACACCTCAGTTATCAGAGCTCATTAAATTAAGGAGTACAGAAGGAGCTTGCCATCCCTGTCACTGAAGAAATCAACCTGAGAAACCTGTGAAAAGTTCGGCAGCAGTTTTAAGGCAGCTGGCAAAGCAAAATGATGTTCAGGCCAACAGAGGCAGGCAGAGCCATTCACACACTGCAAGAAGACTGACACACATTCAGAGTCACTTCAGCATACTGAGTCAGGTAAAAGAAAAGGCAGCTGTAACAACTGAGTGCTTAGTACAAATCGTATCTGATCTAGCCATTGACACCTGGAAAGCCAAAAAAAAAAATCAATCTATCCATTCTGTATCATATGTCTCTCTCTCTGGAAATATTATGGTAAAGCACAGAGACGTCTACTTATAGGTACATGGAAGCTTGGTTTCTCTATAACAATAAACAAGCAAAGTTTAACACTTCACGTTAATCATTTAGCAAGATTTGAACATCACTGAGTTAGACAAGCAGCCAGTAAAGATGCCAACACCATTCAGGACTTGTGCATTTACCAGATGTTCTCTATCGGTAGGACCAGCAGTCATCATAGGTGTCAAACATTTGTATTGTTGTTTAAGAGAATGTTTGAATCATGTTCAGGTGTTTTTTCTTTTCTTTTAAGCAAGTAGAAACATTAAATCTTTGTGCTTTTCATTATTGTCAGTTTTTTTTTAAGAAATGTAACTTAAAGATGACCTCATGCTGATCTTTAACTTACATTTCTTTAAACTCACGTAAGAGTTACATTTTTTGTCCAGTATTTTTTTTTTTTTACTTTGTAATTCAATCTTGCCTTTCTGCAGTCTTGCGAAAATAAATGACATATATATATATATATATATATATATATATATATATATATATATATATATATATAATGAGTCTATAATATTTTTATCTTAAAATGTGTAGAGATAGTTCAGAAAACAAACACTTTTACTTACTTCATGTTGGACACTGAACTTCCTCTAGCGTATACAAATTTTTCAAAACCCTGCTTGGAATGAGTCTGAATATCATGGAGAAATCTGAATTGGCATTCATAGAAACCTACTTTAAACCTTTATATCTTGATGGTAGAGCATTGAAAGTTGGAAACAATGGCCATAAACGTATTATAGGATCATCTCAGTCCATGAAAAGCTTACACATATGTCATGTTATGACCAGTGGACACCATATGGCATATTTTGCCCTTCCTCAGCATTCATTTGTGTGAACTGAAGTATATTCAGCCTGGCTACTTTCATTGAAATTACAGTTTATTTGCCAAATATTCCTAGCTACTTTAGACTTGTTAGATGGTGTTTTCAGAATCCTGAGAAATACAAGACAAACAGGAAACTGAACTGGATTCAGAAAGTATTTAGAGCCCTTCACGCTTTTATATTTGTTATGTTATTTCATTTTATTCCTTTCCAAGCAACATTTAATACTCCAGAATGAAGTACTAGGGTGTTGTACCATGTTAGCCATTATGGATGTAATGAGAGGTCAAGCAAAATGACATCTTGTAAAGGTGTATTGCACAGGTAATGAGTGGTGCCTGGTCACCGCTAGGCATGAAGCTAATGTTGATTTCATTAAACCAGAGAATCTTGTTTCAAATAGTCTGATAATCTTTCAGGTGCATTTTTGCAAAATTCAATTGGGCTTCAATGTGTCTTTTATTGAGAAGAGGTCCCTGTCATTGGTAGACTAGTGCAGTGATGATTGTCTTTCTGAAAGTTTTTCCCAGGTTCTCTGAAGCCATGACCCTTTTCTCACAATTGCTCAGTTTGGCCGGGCTGCCAGCTCTAGAGAGTCCTGGCTGTTCCAAAATTTTTCCATTTAAGAATTAGAATTATGATGACAAGTGTCCTCTTTGGTTATCTTGAATGCCCCAGAACTTTTTTGTAGCCTTCCCCAGATTTGTGCTTTGACAACAGTCCTGTCTCTAAGCTCTTCAGACAATTTCTTCAATCTCATTGCTTGTTTTTTGCTTTGATACACATTGTAAATAAACTGTTGGACGTTCTGCAGACAGGTGCCTTTCCTAATCCAGTCCAATCAACTGAGTTGACCACAGGGGAAAAGATATCAACAATGATCAACAGAATCTGAAGTGCCATAACAAAAGGTCAAATTTCAGTTTTTTACTTCTAATAAATTTGCAAAAACTCCTAAAATTCTGCCTTTTCTAACTCATTCTTAGGTACTGAGTGTTGCTTAATGTAGGGAGAAATTAATTTAAATGATTTAAGCACAAGGCTGCAGCATGAAAAAGTGTGAAAAAAACTGAAGGCTTCTGAATACTTGAATCCACTATAAATTATTTGATCTTAACTTTCAATTTTACTACTGGGCGGCACATATACAAGCTATAAAGACCTCGAAATTGACACAAATTGATGAATATACACAAGCCTGGTCTGCAATATAAATAAAATCTTGCTGTACACTTTATATGCCCTGCTTTGTGCCCTAGTAAATACAAATTATTGTCAATAAACCCATTTCTAGTTGCCCATCAATCACTCAGAATGTGAACCAATGCAAGCTTTTATCTGTTGCACCTCTACATGATCGTCACCTTTTTCTACCCTCTCAAACCTACACAGTATTTAAAATGCAGACAGGAACATACTGCACAAAAACATGGATCTTCCAATAATAAAATCCACAAAAAATATTGTACAAAAAGACAAAATGTGCTCCGCAACCCAAATCATATAAATCTCCACAAAAACTATGCTATAACTAGGAAATAATTTATTTCTATGTACAAAAAGAAAAAAATATAAAAAATAAGGCACAAACTGCTATGCTTGATGTACTGTTAAGATTAACCTCCACCAAACTCTCACTCACCACCACGACAAAAGTCAAAAGATGATCCCTGTAGTAAAGAAGCGCCTTTTATACTCTGCACCATTTTGCCAATCAATCGTCAAGCACTGCATCACCTTTTAAACGACTGTGGTTGACACAAGCTGTTTTTACGTCATGCTGCATACATCCCTGCAAGGCCTCTATTAAAATACCAGCAGCCTTGCACATATGTACACACGCACAGAACGAAGCTTGAGCATGTTTAGATCCTTATGTAAGGTAAGGTAATACCTCTATTTCTGATACAATTATTAGAACTAACTTCCAGGATCCCTTTTCCTTTACTTGGTACACTAAATGCTTTGCTCCTCTTTTCTTTTACTTCAATGGCGGGTGCAAGGAATCAAGCTGCGCATGGAGCCACGTAGGCCTTCATGTCTCCCTGAGGCCGGGCTGAAATGCTAGCGAAAGTGCTGGCTTGCCTTCTTGATTGTTACACAGGAGAGGTAAATGCCTTTCTGTTCTCCTCCACTTTAAACAAGCAGATACTTAAAAATATATTTTGTTCTCTCTTTGGTAATGCTTGGGCTGGCTCATGACTAAGTATATACTCTTTTGAAAATTATTGTTGTCTATGCCTGGCTTTTATATTATTGATCTCTGGCATTACTGATACTGGAATGCTCATTCTAACATTGGGAAGAAACTCCAGATAGTATGGAAAAGGAAGCTATTCAGTCAAACGTAATAGAAACACAAACAATGCTTTGGACCATATATTCACAAATATTAGATATTAGGCTGCATCCTTAGTATATTGTACTATGCACAGGACAGCATACAATTTGCTGTATTGAAATCAGTTTTTAATTTTTTTTCATTTACTGAAAAATTATTTTAGGGTGATGACACAAGTGTAATCAACCCATTTTTGTATGAAATAGGCCTCAAACCTTAAATACATTCCTGACCTTACATCCTTTTGTGATGCTCACAGACCCACAGCCAAAGTCATATTCCATCGATAGTCATGACTGAGGCTGAATCAAGGAGAGGGACTCAACAAGTGAGAGTTACTTGTCAAACAATAACATTGAAAGCATCGAGAAATAAGGAGGGTGTCAAGGTGCAAACAGTGCATATTCCACAATCAATAAATAGTTCAATAGATAAATAAATATTCCATAAGTTTGTGCCATAAATTAAAATTACTGTCTCCAGATGTTCAAATAAATAATCCAATAAATATGTTAAAATTTACAGTTTGTGAAGTAAAGTCAATACCATGCCTGCTCTTTCCCAGTCCTTGTTAGGATACAAGAAGTTCCTCTGATGCAGCTTGCCACATCCCGCCGATCTGCTACCTTAGTTGGTCACTATGGATCTGAACTGCCACCTTTGCCAGTACCCACAGTTTTTGGAGCTGCCACTTCTGTCCTTGTTGGGAGGCTGTTATGTGGAAACTCTGTATTTCCCCCAGCTCCTCTGGCATCTCTTCCTCTCACCAGCTCTGCTTTTCAGCTAAATAGCTGATGAGCGTGTATCCACCTTGCAGAGCTCGTCCAGAGCCCTCAGTCCTGCTCTCCACAAACTAATTAGCATGACAGATACTTCCCAACTCGTCCTCCACTCGTTTACCTCTCTGAACCACTGATTGCTTTCTTTTTTGCTCCTCAACAACAAACTAACCCCTCTGCACTAACCCCACTACCTCATATCCTAATTTGTATCTGATTGCTGTTGCTGTCAACCATCTATTAACTTTAATTCATGCATCACTGCACATGCACACCTCTGCACCAACCTGAGCTATGATGGATTGTGTTTAAATTAATAATATTTGCAGTGTTTAAAATCCATTTCATAAAAGAAACTACTGCCATAGTATTTTTGTGAGTGCAATTTTGAATCAAATAAACACAGTAGATATACATTGTATTTTTCCATATTAATCATATCATTGCCCAAAAGCTTAAATGAAGGTAGAATTATTCAAATAACTACATTAAACTTATAAGATTCATTATCAAAATATATTATTTAATTATTGATTGTCCACTGAGTGCATTTCAGAGGCTTTTTCTCCAAAATATCATTATAGAATTTTCAATGTTTGGCTGTAAGGTTGATAAGTGGTTACTGCTGAAGCCTAATGGAAGCTCCTGGGTTCAAATCCTGTTCCCAGTTGCTGCCTGTGTGGAGTTCCTCCATTGTCTGTATGGAATTTTCCTGTATGCCTTTTAAAATATGGATGTTAGGCCCCATGGTGTGTGTTTGGGTGGATGTCCAATTCTAACTAGAAAGAATCCAACAGCTCATGACCCTGAATTGGGTAAGGCAGGTTTTGAAAATATCATGAACATATGGATTTACAAAAACACCTTAGGAAACTGGAAAGCTCCATAAAACATCTGCTATCTACAGTTAACAGTTACGTTTACAAACCTCTGTTTCAACATACAGTAACATCCATCTATTACTGGAACTTACCTTTTCTATTATATCATCACCGAAAGCCAGTAAGGGAGTCAAGGCAGGGGCTAAACATTGATGACATGTTAGATAATTTGTTGATGGCAACCTGAGCACCCATAGAATGAACATCTCTTATATTCTTAGGTGTTCATTATTTCAAGAATATTTAGAATTTGATTTTCACAATAAATCAATTTGATTAACACAATAAAAAGTAAAAAAATGTCAAAAGAGTGTGAATACCTTTTTTACAGTCACTCTAATAATGAATAATAAATATGCACACATTGAATACAATTTAAAGACTGACATTAAGCCCTTCACAAATTTATAATTAATGTTGGGGACATTTGGAATTTATTTTCCTTAATTCATTTCATTAAATGAATAAATATTTTACAGATATTTTCACTCAATAAATGGCTTTAAATGTATATAATTAATTCCAAGCACACTGGTAATAGCTTCAGAAATTAGGAAAATTAAAATGACATTTTCCTTCGCATGAATCAGATTGATGGCTTGCTTTATACCTTTTCCAGAGAATAAGTTGGAATATATTCAGATAGATTGAAAAATGGAGTATATTCTGAATCCTTTTTTCTAAACCTGTTTTTCTTGGTCAGGTTTGTTGTTTATTTTGGCAGGAACAGGGGCAAGACATAAACCTTATCATGTCAAGATAACAGTTCATCACATTAACTTCACAATACTTGAAGAAAAAAAAATAGAATTGCATAAACAGCTTAAAGGATCATGACAGATTTCTGTGGTTCTTTTAAGGCCAGCTTCCTGTTCAAATCTTGCCTAAAGCCGTGTGCTGATCCCCTGAAATGAAGCAGAAGAAGAAAACAAGGAAGAAGTCATGGTTGTCTGTGTCAGTCTTGTAAAAGTCAGAAATGTAAAAGCTCTTATTTGACATTACTGAACTTATTGTTAATTTAGTAATGAAACAAAAAAAATCAATGTTGGCTACAGTTGTCTTTCAAGAACAATTATATATTTTAAACTTCAGTTGATTGTATTTGATGACAAAAAACATCTATACATCTTGTAGACTTTGGTGTCCTAACTTGAAAGAGTAATGGCGAAGTGCCATGTTGATATGAAGATTTTTTTTTTACTCCAAAAGAGCATACCACAATCTTTCAGATTTCAGAATCTAGTTATTACTTGATGTTGACTCCTGCAGTACACTTAGAAACATTTAAAGCAGAGAGTAGTGTCTTTACCTTTATTAATAAAATGTACATCTGTAAGAAGAACGGTCTATAAAGGTCATTATCAGTGTTGCTTGGCATTTCACATTTCAACTATAGGTGGAAAAGTAAAGGTTATTTAATGTTGCTATTCATTAACTATTTGAACTTAAAAAGAAATAAATGCTAAATAAAAAAGAGAAATAACATTTATCTTAAAATGCTACTTTAATCTTTTAAATGCCTCTGGTTTGTATATATTTCATTATTCATTTTCCAGCTCTGAAATATTCTAATATGCTGTAGGTTTGGATGTGGATTGTATAATGGACTTTATGAAAGCAAATGGTCAGCAGTATAACATGTTTTATATCCCAAAGAAAGTGTTTTCCGCTCTCATTAGCTGCATTTATCTAATCATCTATCTAGCTTTACAGTACAGCTACTGCTATATATCATATATATATATATATTGTGAAGGATGGCCGGCCATTTATCCCGGCCAATACCCCCAAGCCGCCAGGTGGAGCCCTCCTTGCAGCATGGAGGTCCCCAGAAGACCAGCAGGGCATCATGGACAATGGAGTTTTTATGCAAAGCCCTGTTGGATGCCATGGGGGCCACAGGAGGGAGCTGCAGGGAGGACCGAGGGCTTCTTTGTGCCCTGTGACCCGGAGGTTCGTCATAGGAGGAGCGACGGACTTCCGGGTTGAAGAAAAGGACTATTTACCCTGACCCGGAAGGAATAAGGACTTGTGGACTGTTGGGCAGAAACACCTCCGGGTCAGGGTGTATAAAAGGACTATGGGAACTCACAGACAATGAGCTGAGCTTTGTGGAAGGGTGGCAGCGCGTCTGGGAGCTGGAGGATTGTTTATTGATTGTGTTGGTGATTTATATGAGTATTGTGGTGGAGAGTGTGCTTTGTGCACTGTGGCGACAAAATAAAGTCAACTTGACGACTTTTACCTGGTGTCTGGAGTCGTGGACAGAGTTTCAAGGGAGCGAGAGCGCCCCCTATCATTCACAATATATATATATATATATATATACTAATAAAAGGCAAAGCCCTTACTGGCTCACTGACTCACTCATAACTAATTCTCCAATTTCCTGTGGAGGTAGAAGGATGAAATTTTGCAGGCTCATTCCTTACAGCTTACTTACAAAAGTTAAGCAGGTTTCATTTCGAAATTGTACGCATAATGGTCATAACAGTCGACAACGTCCGCCATGTTAAAATTTCTTATTTATAGCTCAATCTTCATGAAATTTGGTAGGCGGCTTCCCTGCGCTAACCAAAACCGATGTACGTACTTATTTCGGTGGTATGACGCCATATTGAACTTTCCAACGGTTTTTGTTACTTATGGGCCCATCTTGAAGAAATTTGGTACGCAGGTTCCCAAAGCTAACTGAATCCTACTTACGTACATATGTATGTCCATATCCTGCAGGTCGGTCGCCATGTGAGGCGGCGTTGGCACTCCTGAGCATAATCTAATTTTGAAGGTTGGGGCACCGATAATGTTACTGAGAAACTTACAGCCACCGAAGACTTCAGGTCACGTGTCTACAAAAGAACCTAATTGAGGCATTTATTTTTACTTGCAATGGCTCAGGGGAGAGAGTTTTTATTCCTCGCATCCCCGTTATACCCTCTGATCTCCCATTTTAATTCAAACACCTCCAATTTCCAGTAAGGATCTGCTTTGCAATGACAATTAATAAGTCCCAGGGACAGACCCTACAAAAGGTTGGCATTGATTTGAGGCAAGATTGCTTTTCACATGGCCAACTATACGTTGCATGCTCAAGAGTAAGCTCAGCACGCAGCTTGGTCATATTACAACCGGAGGGCCGAACTGACAATGTGGTATACAAAGAGATCCTTAACAAATAATTATTGGTATATTTTCCCTCAGTTTAAAAAGGTTTACTTTTCTTCTTAATAAAAATTTCAAGGCAGTACTTCGCCGCTGCAAAGCATGGATATTTTGCTAGTATATATATATATATATATATATATATATACAGTATATATAGTCACGCACGTGCGAATAGGTGGCCGCGGACGGACCAGAAACGATATCGTGAGTTTGCATGCCAGAAGGGGGTACTAACTTTCCTCTCTTTGTTTCCGCAGAAAGAAAGACGCACCGCCGCCATGAATCGATCAGAATCAGCCTCCACGCACTACTACTTCCGCCCTTCCTCTGTCAGTCCCTGATGACATCACCAATCCCACTATCCACCTCGGCTCCTACCCAGCATTCACCTCTACTTCCGGTCCCGCCTCATAAATATCAGGCATCTTTAAGCGCAAACTGTATAGCACGGATGTGTAATAACTTTGACTCTGCAATTTTCATATTCAAAACTGTTTTACAGTATACGGGGCCGGAAACCCCAAACCTTTATAGTTGTTTTTGTCTTTCTTTTATATATATATATATATATATATATATATATATATATATATATATATATATATATATATATATATGCTGGTCATATTCTGTTGGAATTAACTCCCTATTAATGAAATTCTTATTTTTAACAAATTTTTGTTTGGTCCTGGCCATTTTCCTGTAGAAGTACACTTTATCCCCAAAATTTATTACAACAAAGTCATTCTCGATGAAAGAAGCAGCAAACCTCACATAATTCTTGTAGCCTTGGCCCAAAAATTGTGATTCATGGAGCTCTGCTGAACAGCCAATTGGATTGCACATATATGTCACTTGGATTACTCGGCACTGCAATGGAGCAGAATACGAGAAGGGTATTACAGCATCCTGGAGACATTGTGGGAGGATCTAGGGTAGGATAACTGTCAATCAAATTCAGCTAAAGCTCTATTTGCAGAGCTCTTAAGGTTCATAGCTACACTCTCAGTGAATTGAGTGTACTCGTCGCAGCAGGGATTGGAGAAGATCATCTAGGATTGGCCAGAATCAATCAGCAATGCCACCACTGTTGATCAAGAGCAATCATCAGAGTATTGCTCCTCTTGGTGAATTGAGCGTGATTGTCAGAGCAGGTGGTGGTCGTCCGCAGCTCCCCTGCAATGCCACTGTGGCGCGATCGAGGTTGGGAAATAATGCATTAGGCATCATAGACTGCCATCTGGGCTGCTGTTTATGAAAGTGGCACACACTCCTGACACAGAGAAAAGCCATTTATGTAACTGAAGTGGTGATTGCTCCGGAAAGTCTGCTTTATTTACATTGAGGGGCACCATTTTTTGTAACTAAAGGGGCGTGTACTCCAGAAACTCAGGTGGACCTCTGACTTACGAATCTTCCAAAGTCTAATAATAATGAATGCTGCTCACTATGGACAACAAGGGGAACAAACCCTATGTCTCCACATTAGCAGCAATTTACTGTTCTTTATAAAAGATGTTAGAAATTCTCACTGCCATTGATGTTGGCAAAAAAGATAAATAGATGTTGCCATTGAATTTCACATTCCACAATCATCTTTGTCAACTGTACATATCGAAAGACCACACTATGTATAACTAAATCCCTGTTATAATGAATTGTTGTTTCAGTCCCAAGCACTTCATTATAATGGAATTTGACCTATATATACACATATATGCAATACATCCCATCCATCATCCTAACTACAGGGCCATGGGGGTCTGTTGGAGCCAATCTCAGCCAACACAGGGCGCAAGACAGGAAACAAACTTTGGGCAGGGTGACAGCCCACCGCAGGGTGTGCACACCACACACACACCCAGCGCACACTAGGGACAATTTAGAATCACCAGTGCAGCTAATCTGCATGTCTTTAGACTGTGGGAGGAAACCGGAGTACCCGGAGGAAACCCACGCAGACACGGGGAGAACATGCGGACTCCACACAGGGAGGACCCATGAAGCAGATCCAGATCTCCTAACTGCGAGGCAGCAGAGCTAACCACTGCACCACTGTGCCGCCCTATATGCAATATAGTACCTGTCAAATAATACATATTGTATAGCATGTTTATAATCTGCTTTTCACATCTGGGGGAGTGTGGTGGATGTTTGCTGACTGACCAACCAACCATGAGCGCTACCTGATAGGTGACCACCCAAATAATCAGATTGCAATCAGACCTATGTACCACACACACACACACACACATACACACACACTCGCACATATTATATAATATACATATATAATATATATTACTATATATATTACATATACTGTATATAGTAACAGGAAGTTTAGAAGTACTGAGAACCAAAAAAGAATATAGACATCCTAGACAGATTCCAGGGCGCTCAACTGGAGATGTTTCCTAACAAATGCTCTACGGCTCAAGGCCACCAGTGGACAGCTTCCACATTCCCTTGCTAATGCCACATTTATGTGCTGTCACGGTTTCGGAGATCCGACTTGTGACATTTCATATTCCAACTCTAGTGTCTTCATGTGAATTTCCAGTCTGACTTTTCTGAGAAACACAAGATTTCTATAAACCTGTTACTTGATCTGCAACAGAAGGAACTGAAGATTGACTATATTTTTTTAAATAAAGAGCAAATTAAACATATAAAATATGTATTGCTTCATTCCAAATGCAATTCCACCACAAAAATATACATTTGTGGCAGACCAGATTATATCTTTTATTTTATACAATTGAATAAGGTAAATATCAGTGTTATGCCACTGCTTGGCTTGAAAATTTGACTTTGTAGAATGTTGTCATGGAACTTCCAACTTGGAAACAAGTACTTCCTGTCTGTCCAATAGCATGTGAATGATCCAGACTCACGCATGCTCCTGGGAATTGTAGTCTTTGCAGTCGTTTCTATGATAATAGATGTGACCCAGAATGTTTTACTGTCAAAAAGTTATCACACTGGAAGCACCCTCATGTCTAAGGTTCTCAATCAGATGAACCCAGAATTGGGAGAGACCTCGCAAACAAGAATAGTGTTGCATAAACAAGGGCTTTGATTTAGGAAGCCACTGTTTTATCGGATGCTTACTAATATAAGGAGCCAAACTACCCAAAGTCTGGTTGAGAGACCAGAAGAGTGTAGAGAAGGACCAGAGAGATATAGTCTTTGTTTTTCTGTTATACCTGTTGTAATGTATATACTCCTTTGATTAAACCCTTCTTTAACTATATTTTGGTTCTATGATAAATCCCACAATATGAATGGATATACTGTATATTCATAAATAGATAAACATTTGGTTCTATGGTGTTTAAAGAGTTCATATGAGTACTTGTTTAATAACTGGAGGAGAGTCACAGCACAGCAGTCTTAATAGTGGCACTTTGGGATTGAGAGTATTGTGGAACTCCAAAAGCAGATTTCCAGCACAACCTGCTATGCTCTGAAATAAGAACCTGATAATACAAGTCCTCCTTGTAAGTGCAACAAAACAGAGCAACACAAAAAATACGGGAACATCTTTTCAAGGATTTATTTATTGACAGAACTCAAGTATCAAGATTTGAGCAATAGGACTATGCAGAAATTGTCACTACTTTTGCAGAGGTTACATTATCAAAAGCTTTTAATTTTGTCATAAAGAACAATTTATTGCAATTCTCAGCTTTGCCAGGTGAGCCAATAAAGGGTTTGTCCTTTTTGTTACAATATATACTGTATCTATAATGTTTTGCCTATGATTTAATATAAATTATTTTGTGCTTCTTTACCAAAGGAAAACAGCTGAAAATTATCCATATGTCACCTGAATGGCTCAAAACATAGTGAATGATAACTTTGTTTCTTCTTATGTACAGCACTGGCAGTAAGTACTGTTGGATCAGATATAGGTTCATGTGCACAGCCAGGAAGCCAATATTGTGGAAGAACCGGGGTAGATGGCATGGTCAGGGTAACTCCCGCTGGAAGGCATCCCCCCTGGGTTGCTGTGGCACCACTGATTCCTGCAGGGCATGCTGGTAGTTTTAGTTTGCTGCAGCCTTTTTGGGTTCCATGAATGCTACTAGGGAAGCTGCAGAGCCCTTTGGGAGCCAAAATTGGAAGAAATGTAGACAAAGCTGAGGAGGAGTGGAGGCGGGAGAAGGAAGAAAGAAAGAAAGAAAGAAAGAAAGAAAGAAAGAAAGAAAGAAAGAAAGAAAGTGCTGTGGGTTTTGTTTATTGGGCTGTGCTGTGTTGACCAGATGGGAAACTAAAGAAAAGAGTTTCCCACTTTAAATAAAAATGTGTGTTGTACTGGTGCCTGTCTGTGTCAGGTTTGGACAACTAGTGCACCTCCTTTACATGACAGCATTCTAGAAATCCAAAATATATATACAATATTTATTTTTTATCTCTCTATTATAAAAAAAATCTTGCAACGATACGGGACTTTTTTCCTGCAATGAGATGTGACCTTTTGAAGAGAGACAGAGAGAGACGGACAAGTCATGGCATACTTACAACCTTTGGAAGCAAGTCCCGTGATACACATGCAGAGCAGGTTAGTGATAATGGAAGTAGGAAAATTCAAAAGTCTCAAAAAAATGAGAGTAAAGATTGCATTAGCACAAGCAAACAGAAAATATTACACAGTGAAATAACGGAACAGCGAAAAAGAGATCTCAAAGCCCCCTAGTTTTTTAAAATCCTTGAATAACAAAAAACAATTTAAACTTTAAAAAAGTAGCCTAGTTAACATTTAACCTATTTATTTTTCAGCTTCTGATGTGAAAAGAAATATATGCCACAAAAAACTATGGAAACCAAACAAACTGAAATAAATTGCCATTGTAGTTAAAAACAGGCTGTTTTCGGTGCAATGAGTGGGGATGCTCACTTGAAGTTGAGAGATAAAAGGAATGGGATTGAGGCAATGGGACTGAAAATGAAGATACCGATTCTGGTATAGTTAGTAAAATTTGCAGATGACACTAAAATAGAAGGGATGACAGACACTGAGGAGGCAGCAAAAATAATTCAAAAAGACCTGGCAAAGTTTCACAACTGGGGAAACACCTGAAAAATGCAGTTTAATGTAGAAAAGTGCAAAGTGTTATACATGGGCTAAAGGAATATCATTTATAAAATACCAAATGGGAGATATTGTCGCACAGGAAGAAACCCCTGAAAAAGATTTAAGGGTTTATGATAACACATTCTCATTGACTAAGCAATGCACAGAAGCAATTAAAACGCAAATAAAATGTTAGGTTATATCATAAAAATTGTTCAATTTAAGTCAAGGGATATTATGCTCAAACTATAGTTGTGGTACTGTGGAACAAACTATTGAGACATGTACTTGAAGCAGAAACCTTGACAACCTTTAAGAAACATCTGGATGAAATATTGGGAAAGCTTAACTATTTGCTAACCAAGCAGGCTTGATGGACTGAATGGTCTCCTCTCCTTTGTCAAATTTTGTATGTTCTTATGTGGAAATGCTGCTCTGCAATAGGTCATGGAAGGCTGGTACGGGTTGAGGGTTAAATGAATACAGCAAAATACAGGGACATCCTGGAGGAAAACCTGATGCTGTCTTCAAAAAAATGCTTCTTGGGAAAAGATTTGTTTTCCATCAAGACAATGACCTCAAGCATAAAGTCAAAGCTACAAAGAAATGGCTTAAAAACAATGTTAATGTTCTCAGGTGGCCGAGTCAATCCAACTGAGTATTTTCGGCTCGGCTTCCAAAAGGCTATTCATTCACGGTTTTCATTTAACCTAACAGAGCTTGAGCAGTTTCACACAGAAGAATGGGGAGCAATGTCTGTGTCCAGATGTACAAATCTGATACAGAGAGACCTGTGCACACAGACTTTTGGATGTCATGGCTGCCAAAGGTGCATCTACTAAATACTGAGTACAAGGGGGTGAATTCTTATGTGGTCGCTTATTTCATGTTTTATATTTGTAATTCATTTAAACCACTTTGCAGAGATCTTTTGTCAGCTTTGCATTATAGAGTCTATAGATCAATGTCTAAAAAACAACTTAAATCCCTTGTGATTCAATGTTGCTTAGCAATAAAATGTGAAAAATTCCAATGGGGTGACTACTTTTATAGGCTCTGTATGATAAGCACCTAAGACATAAAATCTGACTGTGAAAAAGAAAGTAAAATATATGGTTTTGATTAGGAGACATTTATGACTCAATGTTTGTATTTTTAAGATAGATAGATAGATAGATAGATAGATAGATAGATAGATAGATAGATTATTAATTAATTAATTAATTAATAAAAGGAAAAAAAAATTGGACTTGGCAAAAAATAAAAAAGAGCAGTCACAGTCCTAGTGTGGCATTATAAGAACATAAGAAATCTGACAAACAATAGGAGGCCATTCAGTCCATCAGACTGGTTTGTTTAGCTAATAGCTAAGCTATCCCAATATCTCATCCACATTCTCCTTAAAGGTTGTCAAGGTTTCTGCATCTAATACATATCTTGGTAGTTGGCTCCAGATTCCCACAAATCTTTGAACAGAGAAGTGCTTCCTGGCTTCAGTCCTTCCACTGTTGTCCTCGAGTGTGTAATTTACATTTAAGCTGAAAGAATTCTGCTGGATCTACTGTATCAGTAGGCATAAAGACATTGAAGGTGTATTGGAATAAGTATGAAGGAGCCCCAATAGCGCTTCTTGACATACTTCTACTGAATAATTTGGTAGCTGAAAGTCCTCAGTGATGTCTGTCAGAGAGAGGATGGGCAGTGTAGTCCATAATGTCACTCAGTTTTATCTTCAATATATACTCTTCCTCTGTTAGCACCAGCAAGTTCAATGCACCATATATCTGAGGCTTTTTAATCAGCGTGTTGATTCGTTGGCCTTCCTTGAAGTGATGTTACCTGACCAGCTCACTACAGCATAGACAATTACACCAGCCATCACAGAGTTATAGAACAACAAAACAATACACAATACCATTTATTTTTGTATAACCCAAAATCACACAAGAAGTGCCACAATGGGCTTTAACCGGCTCTGCCTCTTGACTGCCCCCCAGCCTTGACTCTATAAGAAGACAAGGAAAAACTCCAAAAAAAACCCTATTAGGGAAAAAATGGAGGAAATCTTGGGAAAGGCAGTTCAAAGACAGACCCCTTTCCAGGTAGGTTGGGCGTGCAGTGGGTGTCAAAAATAAGGGGCACAATACAATACAATACACAGAACAGAACACAAGTAATGCTCAGTACAGTACAGTACAATACTAAATTAAAAATATTACCAGTACAATGTTTTATTTAGCACAATGGTAGCTTAAATTCTAAATTAAATAGTTTTGTTGAATCTGGTAAGTTTTCTATTTTTGTCACACATATGTCAGTAAAATGTAATTCTTGTAATTGTTTTTTTCATAAAGACGATTTTGCCAGATGAAAACACCTACCTGAGCAATTGCATCTTCCAGAGAGGTAACTGGTTAGTAGATGACTAAAAGCTAAATGTTACAAAACAATAGACTATACGCATCTGGGGGGTGATTTCATATTTTTTAAAGCAATTAGAGAAGCTCTTATACTGTGGATAAGAACAACTATGAAAAGAAGATGACAACACATTTTGTCTTCCTTGTAAGCTTTAATGTGGGGTGTGCCATTATCCTGTTGCTGTAATAATGGTGTGTGGACAAATAACACTTTTCAAAACACTCTAATGAGCAAAACTGCCAAACAATTCAAAAGATAGTATGTTCAAATATTGGATTTTGTAAACACCATCTATAGATTATCAAAAAACCCATTCCTTACCAGACAGTACACACTTATTGTCTGTTATGATGTCATGAAATGGGCAGTAAAAAGTGAGAGACTTAGCAAATGGAAAAATGGTCATTTCTTCAATTCACAACATAGAGTGTTTATGTTGGATACAAGAAAGCATTATTACTATCACCACTATGCAGAATGAAACTTCATAATAAAGCTGTGACACTGCATGGCTGTAGTTTAATATTTTTACACCTGTTTATGTTTTCAAAAGCTGCTACACGTTATAACAAGTTATCAAATCTATAAGATCAGCTTTTACAAATTTGTTCCAGTGCATGGGACATGGGACGCCACACTTTGAACAATCTTGAAGTGAAAAGTGTGACTTTTATTGTAATCTGTCTGTCTGACAACTTTGGGTAAAGTTTAACATTCTAAATCAACAGTTTGATTATTTTATATACCACCATGATCTGTGTGCATGCAAAGTGGTCAATGCTTAATGTACATTTGTCAATGTCCATGTCAACTTTATTTATATAGCACACTTAAAACAACATCGGAATGCTGTGGCCAAAATGCTTTACAATAACAGAATTAAAGAAAAACATACAATTAACATGAATAACATAAATAGAAATAAAATAAATGAAACATAAATAAAATAAATAATAAATAGAAGTAATTTTACATAATCACAATGAGGAAACCATCAGTATTACTAAAGATCATGGAATGTAAGTGAATAGAAATGAGCCTTTAATCTCGTTTTAAACAGTTCAATTGTAGATGACTCCTTTATGTATTGAGGTAAAGAGTTCCATAGGCAAGAAGCAGCAGCTGCAAAAGCCCTGTCTCCCTTAGTTTTACACTTGGTACGAGGGACAACAAGAGACAACTGACCAGAAGATCTAAGCACTCTGGATGGCTGATATAAAACACATAATTCAGATAAATAGGCAAGAGCATGCCCATGTAAAGATTTTAAAACTAGCAACATGATTTTAAAATCAATTAGAAAAACTGACTGGCAGCCAGTGTGAAGAAGCTAATATTGGAGAAACTGAGTCATATTTTCTTTCCCCAACCACATAGCGTGCGGCAGCATTCTGGACCAGCTATAACTTGTATATCAGGGATTTGCTAATCCTAGAATACAGCGAGTTGCAGTAATCAAGGCGAGAAAAGATAAAAGTATGAGTAGCTTTCTAAAGATCCCTAGAAAATAAAAAAGGCTTGATCTTACCTAATAGACGAAGCTGGAAAAAGCAACTCTTGACTACAGAATTAAATTGTTTTTCAAAAGAGAGCTTGCTGTCAAAGATAACACCTATATTGCGGACTTGAGGTTTGCAAAAGACAGAGAAAGAGCCAAGAAGTCCAAGACCAATTTGGGCTTTAGCTGATGGTCCCACTATTAGCACCTAAATTTTATTTTGATTCAGATCAAGAAAATTATTTGCCCTCCAGGATCTTAGTTCAAAAAGACAGTTGTGCAGTTGATTTATTGCAGAGTTGCAGATGGGAATATAAACCTGTGTATTATCAGCATAGCAGTAAAAAGAAATGTTAAATTTCTTAAAATTAGTTCCAATAGGGTAAAGGTATATAAGGAATAAGAAAGGACCCAAAATGGATCCCTGAGAAACACCACATTTAAGAGGAGCAGTAGATGAAAAAGAGGAATTTAAAGTCACTGGTTCTACCAGTCAGATATAACCTGAACTAGTTTAGAGCAGCCCCTTTAAGCCCAACAAGATTTTCAAGCTGCAACAGTAATATCTCGTGGTCAATAGTGTCAAAGTTAGCAGTCAGGTCCAGAAAGGACAATGACTGCAGCTCCAGTAATAATAGAGATGTCATTGAATACTTTAAGGAGGGTCATCTCAACACCATGATAATGCCTAAAGCCAGATTGGTAGATCTCAAATAAATTATTGGAGTTAAGTTGATCAACCAATTGATTATAAATAATTTTTTCTAATATTTTAGCCGAAAATGGCAATTGGGAAATCGGGCAAAAATTAGCTAAAACTCCAGGATCTAATTCTGCCTTTTTTAGAGCAGGATGCACTGCAGCATGTTTAAAAAATGAGGGCACAACCCCCGCAGTAATAGAATCATTAATAATGGCTAGTAAAGATGGGCCCAAAACATCAAACGCTTCCACTAAGAGGCGTGGTGGTACAATATCCAGAGGACTGGGGGCTGGTTTAAGGGTGTCAATAGTTCTTTTTAGCTGTGAAAGTGAGACAGGATCAAAAGATTCAAAAACAATACCATGATTAACAGTAGGAAGTTCACAGTCAGTTGGAACAATACCACCGCAAATTTTATCAATTTTACTGACAAAAAATGCAAGAAATTGCTCACATGAAAGAACAGTGCTATTTAATCCCATCACAGAATGAGGGTGAATGGCCACATTAATTGAATTAAATAAAACCCTAGGATTCTTAGAATGACGGGAAATTAAATAAGTGAAGAAATCATGTTTAGATTTTTTAACTGCAACCTGGAAATTGAATAGAGAAGTCCTAAAAATCTGTTTAGTAACAATCAGACCATCTGTTTTCCAACACCGTTCCGCAGTTCGACAGGCGCGGGGCAGCAATCGCGTAGTTTCATTTATTACAGCGTGTTTTGAGCGGAGCAATTGAGTCTAATACCGTTTTACAAGAATTAAATTCTAAAGCAATCATCGATACAATCATATTGGACCTGTACATCAAGACTAGAGAATATGGTTTTAAGATCGGATATAATAGACAAATTTAAAAAGCGAGAGCAGCATGAAGCACAATTAGTAGCAGGGACATCTACAGTAATATTCAAATCCATCATTATATAAAAGTGATCAGTAAAAGAAACATCGCATAAATCAATATCATTAACTGAAATATCACGTGTAAGAGCAAGATCAAGAGAGTGAGTTGGCATATTAATAAGATGGATAAAATCAAAAGGTTCCAATAGTGATAAAAAGTTGTTAACCAAAGGTTTCAATTGACAACAAACGTGAATGTTAAAATCACTAACAATAAGTACTTTTTCATGGTAGAGGTTGATATCAGCCAGGAGATCAGAGAATTCAGAAATGAAGGTATCATTAATTACAGGAGGTCTATAAACCACAGCAAATAACAAAGAAGGGAAACTACACACTTCGAAAAGTTGCTGTTCGAAGCTATTAAATGGACCCCTTGTAAAGCTCCGACACAAGAACATAATTTTAAAAAGAGTGGGATTGCTCCCAACATGACGAGTCAGACAAGGAGATTTTAAAAATGAATAACCTGATGGTACCAAGTCAGTAAAACTTGAAGAGTCACCATTTACAATCCAGGTCTCAATGACGAAAAAGAAATCCAAATTATTTGAGATAACAAAGTCTTGCAGAATAAAAGTTTTATTAGACACTGGTCTCACGTTCAAGAGAGCAGCCTAGATAGAAGTAGAAGAGCTTGCTGCGGGATGAGCACAGGTGAGCGAGTGAAGATTAGCAGCGTTAACTCCCCGAGAGCACACCAAGGAAAGTGATGCTGCCTTGAAATGGAGTAATTAAATCCAGTGTCCGGCTCTCATGAACCAGGGATGGAGTCCTGTGCAGGAGAGGATGGGTCATAGGCAACTCGCACGTTTCGGGAAACCAAGCTCTGGGACTTTAGTCGGTGTTGTTTAACAGCATTACCAGCTCTATTTCCACGTCGGTGGCGGGTGCGTTTGCGTCTCCAAGAGGTATTCAGCCCACTGATACAGGTAAACCATGGCGTCCAGGTGAAGAAGTCAGGAGATGAATAAAACAAGCCCTGCCTATTCGCACTTTACACTTACACTGTGATCCTCTTTGCACTGTAATACTAAAAGTAGAAAAGCAGAACCATAACACATGAGTTGTTTTGTTTCTATTTAGCAAATAAATCTACCAATGAGGCAAGCAAAATGTATTTGATATGATTTCTTAAAATAAGTAAACCTTAAAACAGATTTCTTGGTAAGTTAATAAATCTTATAACAAGGAAAACAAGATTTAATGACTTGATATAAAAAACTTTTCACTTATTGGATTTCAGTTTTTTGCAATGTGCTTAATAAAACACACAATTTTAATCCTTTTGGTGTAGAGAACTGCCAATTCTTCCACAAAGGATGAAACAAAACCCTGCAGGCTCCACACAAGGTTCCATTCAAAGATTCAGAAACTGAATATATTTTATAAATAAAAAAATGCAATTTTTGTATTTGTAAACTGTTGCTCTTTTCAAACTTTAGCTCAGTAAAAGCCGGAAAAATAAAAGTTCCTCCGGTTATAACAAAGGGATTTTTCCCCCTTTTTTTTGCATTAATCAACCAAATATTTAGATTTCCACTTTGTCACTAATTCAACCTTTCACCTCAATGTAGGTTCCTCAGGTTCTTACCAGTTTCACAATAGTTAAGGCGCTACAGGAAAAATCAATCATTCCAATTTAGTCTGAACATGAAGCATCTTTATTTTCTATCGATTTTCCCTTTACCATCAACTACACACAGAAGAGGCTGAGAATACGTTTGCTAAAGCTTTTATCTTGTTCTTTTTCAGAGGAAATATTGATCATGTGCAACAAACACAATACAACCTGTGAATAAAGACATTTAATGGTGATGCAGAAGTACAGATTTACAGGTAATTAATCCTTGACAAATTCACGTGTTGACATCTGTAAAAGGAACCAGCAAACACACAAGAGCCGATTGTAGGGTGCTTTCTTTTGCTTTTTATAATGATTTATTTTACTATTACAGGCTAAGGATGCATTTAAATGATAATTATAATACAATTTATATGGTCTATGCTAATGTTATCCTCATGACCTTGTATTTCTTTAGAACATGAAAGAAGTATATTCACATAAACAAAGGACTTATCTGTAATTCTTCAATACTGTGCTCAAGTCCTCATTTATGACAGTGGGAAGTGTTTTCATCTTAGTTCTTTTATTATTTAAATTGTATATAGTGTAGTGTTAGTTTCGCATTGTTCTAAGGGTTTGAACTCTTTGCTTACTGTACTGATCAATCTGGTCCCTTGTTGTTTTACTGACCAGTTTCTGTCTTTTTAACTTAACTTCTGCCGTCTCGCTTTGCTTTGCTGATTATTTCCATACTCACAGTTGTGCTCGATCAGCTGCTTTTTATGCTTAAGAGTTCTTTGTGGCAGCAGAATCATCAGCCCTCCTCATGTGTAACGGCTGGGAGTCAATCGATCAAGGCTGTGGATGCGCTTATTTAACCCAGTACACTATTTCTTTACTCTTTTGTTCATCAGCATGTATTTTCAAAACATTCCTCTGATTAATGCTACACGTTTCTTTTATCCCACTAACTGGAGAGAGTATAATCCTAGTAGACTTCGACCACTGCATCATTCCACCTCTTCAGAGATTCTCTTTGCTTTTGTCATCATGAACTTTCAGTCTGCAGCCAACAAAGTCAACTTTATTCCATCATTTGCCAACAAAAGTGGACTTGTAGCACTGATAGAGATATGGATCTGTTCAGGATGTATGTCGACAGCAATAGACCTTTTCTGTAAATTCTACTTCTTTCATACCGGTATTTAAGCTGGAAGAAGTGGAGGAGCAAATATAGTATATTAGTCTCCAAGACCTGCAGATTCACATTCTTGGGTACTTTATGCAGCTCCACATTTAAGTACCATGTAATCATTGTCTCCTACCCTATTAACATTAACATTGTTGTTCTTTATCACCCTCCAGGTCTGCTAAAGAACTTCCTTGATGAGCTGAACATGCTGCTCTCCTCCATTCTAGATGATGGAGGCCCACTTCTAATTCTCCAGGACCTGAACATCTCTGGACAGTCCTTCTTCTACAGACTTTCTTTCTCTTCTTTCCTCTTTCAACATGACATATCCCAACAATCCACCAACTCACAAAGCTGCTTGACCTTGTTCTTTCACAGACCTGAACACTCAGAAACGCAACTGTTACTTTGCTACATACATCTGTCCAACATTCCTTTCATTCAGTTCTCTCTCTTCCTTTCCTCTTCTCCCATTGCCATTCCTCCCACTGTGTCCACCTCGGTCACCTCTGTTCACTCTCTCTCCCACCTGTTTCTCTTCCCTAGTCTCCTGTGTTCTCCCTCCTCTCTAATGCTTCTTCTCTCTTGATACCAATGCTGCCACTGACATCCTATGCTCAGCTCTGTAACCTTATTTTCATGCTGTCTGCTCTTTTTCCACTAGGCTTGTACACAAAAGACCCCCATGCCCATGGTTTTCTAAAGCTCTATACGATCTAAAGACAAAGATTTGGAATGCTTAAAGGCAGTTTTGAAGATAAAAAATAAAAGTAGCACAAGTTATGTAGTGAGATGCAATACTCATTGTAAAGATGTTGCCTGCTTCGTTTAATAACATGTGGACACATGTACTCCAGACGTCTGATGATGAATAGTGAGTAAAAGTTTCAGTACATGTGTAGCATGCAATCAAGTGAAAAGAACTGATCAAAAGTAATAAATATACTGTACATTTAATCCAGCATGTGCTGAGGGGTCAATGTAATCCACCCAGTTTAGGGTTAATGGGAGCCAGTGATTACCACAGCAGCACTAAGTGTAATGCGGTAATGCAGTGAATGGTGCACTGATCTTTTGCAAGGCACAATCACAGAGCCAAGCATAAAGGAGTGTGCTGCATGCAATCCAGTAACAAAAAACTTAAAGTGTTGGTTTAGTTTTCATTCAGCTCTTTGCTATAGATAAGTTGAAACAATGTGATCTGGTGGTGCAGCGGTCAGTGTTCATCCTGCAAATCTTCAGGGGCTCACACTGGGGATGGTAAAAGGATTGGATGTTATTTACTTCATAGCACATGGATGACTAAATGTCCTTATAAAACACAAATTATCACATTTGGTTGTATTTCCCATCAGTTTCCTGAAGCTGTAATGTAATTAATTTTCTTTTAAAAGTAATGTTTATCAACACTGCTGAAAGCTGACCTGCATAAGTATCAATCTCTTCTCTCTCTTCCTTCTCTTCTGCTAATACCAACACTAAGGTAAGCTTCTTTCAAAACAGGATTAGCAATACTTCTGATGATTGTACCTTGTTGTCTGCTTTCACCTCTCCTCAACTCTCCACCTCTTCCACCTGCAAGTTTCTTGACTGTTAATGACTTTGCAACCTTTTTTCAGGAAGCCAGTCTGCTCTCACCTGAAAACATTGCAACATTCTCCTCTTTCTCCCCTCTCTCCACTACTGATGCTTCCAATCTCCTCTTTAGTTGACCTAGTACCTGTCCTTATGACCCAATACCCTCATATCTCCTCCAGGCTATCTGTCCCTCATTAATTTCTGCAGTTACATACATCATGAACACGTCATTCAGCACAAGCATTTTTCGTACATTGTTTAAACAGGTCTTAGCAATAACTTTTCTCAAGAAGCCTACTCTTGATTCATCTTAAGTATAATTAAAGACTAGAATCTCTCCTCTCCTTTCTATCCAACACACTGGAAGGTACTATCTGTAATCAAGTCTCGACCTTTTTTATACTGAACAGACAACTTGAGCCTAATCAGTCAGGCTTCAAAAGGGGCCATTCTGTCGTGATGACTCTACTTACTGTTGTTGGCATGTTATGGCTGGGTGGAGCTACGAAATTGTCATCTGTCCTAATCCTATTCATCTCGTGTCTGCTTCAACATGGTTAACCACCAGATCCTCCCTGACTCCCCATCTGACCTTGGCATCACTGGAACTGCTGTTGGATGGTGTGAGTCCTACCTCTTGGCAAGATCCAACCATATGTCTCGGCAACGACAGATGTCAAGGATTCCCTCTTTTCTTCTCTCCATTGTCCTACTCCCTAGGCCTTATCATCTTGTCCCATGGTTTCTCTCATTAGTGCCATGGCAATATTACACAGCTTTACTTGTTGCTCACTCTAGTGAACCTCATGGCTTCAGAATTTCTTTAAGTCTCACTGATATTGCAACCTGGATAAAGGAACACCATATCCAACTCAGCCTGGCAAAGGTAAGGTCAGGTAAGGTTGAGGAGCATGCACTGATACATTGTGTTGCTCCACCCAGCACATGACGAAACAGCTCGGCATCCTCGTTGGCAATCCTCCAGACAGACATGCGGTCCAGTCCCACACTCTGGAAATGGCGATCTATCTTCCACAGCCAGGTATTACGTGGGCATCTCCTTGGCCTGGTCGATCCATTCGGGTCTTCAACAATGAGGATCCTGCGAGCCGGATCACCATCAGGGAATCACACCACATGGCCGTACTGCCGTAACTGACACTCCCTCACAATGCATGTAATGTGCCTCATTCGAGACTCTGCGAGCAACAGCTCATTCGACACAAAGTCAAACCAGCGGTACTCAAGGATTCTCCAAAGAGACGCAGTACTGAAGGAGTCCAGTCTTCATCTCAGGTCACTAGATAGCATCTATGAATCACAACCGTATAGCAAGACAGGAAGCACCAGGGCTCTAAAGACTTGGACCTTTGTCCATTCGCATAGATATCGGGATCACCACACACCCCTTTCCAGTGACCTCATGGCATCCCATGCTCTCCCAATCCATCTACTGACCTCATAGGAAGAGTCACCAGAGACATGAATGTTACTGCCGAGGTAAGTAAACCTCTCAACAAGGTTGACAGTCTCTCCACAGACAGATACACTGCTGATGGCTGTCCCTAAGAGGTCATTAAAAGCCTGGATATTGGATTCATCCAGGACACTCGCAAGCTCAGACACTCAGACTCCTCATTCAGTCTCTCGAGAGCCCCGATCAGAGCCTCCATTGACACTGCGAAGAGCAAAGTATCGTCATCAAAGTCAAGATCAGTGAATCTTTCTTCGCCAACAGATGCCCCACAGCTGCTGGATCCGACGACCTTACCCAACACCCAGTCCATGCAAACATTGAACAGAGTAGGAGCAAGAATTCACCCCTGATGAGCTCCAGAAAAAAATGGGAAAAATGCAGAGGTTCTGCTTCCACAGGCCATTGTTCAGGCTGGCCATGATATCTGGCAACCATGAGGGGATCCTGCGAAGTCTCAGGAAGTCCCACATGGCAGCAAGGCAAAGATGGACCTTATTGTTTTCACAGCTTGTCTGTGTATTTATTACACTGTCTCTATTTAGCTTGGCTCATTATCGCTAACTCCCGATAAGATTATACACAACCATGTTGCAATGGTGTCTCAGTCTTTCAGAATAACTGAGTAGTCAGTGGGTCACCACCTATGTATATGGAGACATCTCTAAAGTCCTATGCTCCTTCTTGTCCACAGAGGTCTTGTGAAGAATCGCATTTGAAGATGTCACCTCCTCATGGCATCAAATCCCAATCGAGATTCTTTTCATGTGTAGCTCATATCTGGTGAAATGAAATGAGCTGCATAACACCATTTGAAATTCTAACTCCCTCAATGAAACATTTGAAGGCTCAATTTTTTTTAAGAACTTCTGTCTAACTGACATTAGATGTTAGTTTTCGTAACCTAAGAATTGTAACATGTATTTTGTTCTGAGCTTTACCAGATTATGGTAAAATATTTTGCTTTACTGCAAAAATAATCATGGAATCAAAACATTAAAAAACAACAGAAATGAATTCAGTTCAACCTACCAAAAACAACGTAAGAATTTCAATTGATGAGTAAAGCAAAACAAAAACCAAAACAAAACAAAATAAAAAGAACTGAATTAAGTAAGAAAATGGAAATGGAAAAGAAGAAATGCCAAAGAGAGAAAGTCCTGAGGCTTTACACATTCATACATTAAGTACTCACATTATGTTGATTCACATGTTTATGAAATAGAAAGGTGCTAGAAGAGATAAAGGGCATAAGATATTTTAGTAATAAAGGTTTAAGAGTAAAACTCAAATCAATTGGTTAGCTTCTTCAAGCAGTCACACACCATACTATATTAAGTGAATGAACAGAATGGCAGACTGTGTGTAATTCAAACGAGCCAATAGGGAGAGATGAACTGTAATGTAACATCACATTCTCATACGTTAATCCAATTCAGGGTTGTTGTTGGCTGGCTGGCAGCACCATGTGTAAGGTAGGAACCAATCCTGGAAGGCTGTAAGTCCTTGACATGGTCCACTCACACAGCCAATTAGCACTCTTTTGGGGATGTGTGAGAAAAAAACGGAATGTACAGAGAAAAACCCACATAAACACAAGAAGAATGTGCAAAAATACTCAGACTATGACTGGGTGTTGATCTGAACATGAAGAGGTGGATCTGTGAGGCAGCAATGTTAATTAATGTTCCACCAAGTAGTTATTTGTTCCTTACAAAGTTTTTAGATCTGCTTCTCAAAACAAGGTCTAATAATGATTTTCTACAGGCATGGGAAAGTGACAATTTTGTCATTAAATACACTAAGGGTTTCGCCATTTCTACTTCACAAGTAAGCACATTCAATAAAATGTAACTTTCAATAGTGTCATCTAAGAAAGAGCGTGTAATATTAGACCATAATGAATTGACAGAATTTGTCCAGTTTTCCAACTTGAGGTGGAAAGGCATTATCAGACCTCTCAGTCCTTCGATTTATTGAAGCAAATCTACTCAGCTCTCCACTGAGAACACTGTTTGAGCCAAATGCCTTCCACTCATCACTTTTTCATTTTCAGCCTCTAAGCGTTCACATATGTGTTTAGACACGGAGGCACAAGCAGAAAAAGCCAAACAAATTAGCACTCATTTTACACCGGCAATTAAATTCACTTGTCTAAAAGGCCAAGCAGCAGAGAGTAAATGGGGATTTTTAATTGGTGATTTTACTTAAATCCTCATTTAACATTACTAGTCCTGAGTGTTATGACAAAAATGTAAATGTTTTCTTTTTTTTTATGTCTCAGAACCCTATGGACATTAGAATAGCCTTCCTTTATCTTTTGCCATCTGTTTGTTAATTCTATCTAAGTCTTTTGAACCATGTTCTTCTAACCACCTACTCCTGCCCCATTTAATCTGAGAGGTTGGTAAACCATTAAACTTTTTAAAAAGAATACTCATTAATGAAGCAGTTTGTTTACTTTGAATAGTCTATGGATTTTAGTCACATTTTCCTCTGCCTTTTTGTGCAAAATGTTCTGGGAGCACATAGGAGGCTAATAAGAAGGGGACTGAGTACCACAGGGGCTACAGAGCCTTTTTTGTACTCTTTGCAGAAAGAAATTGGAAGTGCGAGGACCAAAACATAACTCAGAGGGGGCACTCCAATCAGAACAGAGAACAGAGACAAAGAGGTTCTGGTTTAACACATTGACTCCTGGACCATTTATTACCAGAACGCTGCAGTATAGGTCTATGCACATACAGGTGCATCTCAATTAATTAGAATATCATTGAAAAGTTAATTTGCTTCAGTAATTCGATTCAAAAAGGGAAACTCATATATTATACAGATTCATTACACACTGAGTGATATATTTCAAGCGTTCATTTCTTTTCACTTTGCTGAATTTGGCTAACAGGTAATTAAAACTCAAAATTCAGTATCTCAGAAAATTAGAATATTACCTAAGACTGATAAAAAAAAAAAGATCTTTAATACAGAAATGTTGGCCTACTGAAAACTATGTCCATGTACACAGTCAATACTTGGTCGGGGCTCCTTTTGCATGAATTACTGCATCAATGCGGCATGGCATGGAGGCAATCAGCCTGTGGCATTGCTGTGGTGTTATGGAAGCCCAGGATGGTTTGATAATAGCCTTCAGCTTGTCTGGATTGTTGGATCTGGTGTCTCTCATTTTCCTCTTGACAATACTCCATAGACTCTCTATGGGGTCTAGGTTAAGCAAGTTTGCTGGTCAATCAAGCACAGTGATACCATGGTCATTAAACCAGGTATTGGTACTTTTGGCAGCTTGTCAGCAGAGAGAAGCATGAAGTGCTCTAAAAGTTCCTGGCAGACGACTGCGCTGACTTTGGACTTGATAAAACACAGTGGACCAACACCAGCAAATGACATGGCTCCCTAAATCATCACTCTCTGTGGAAACTTCACACTGGACCTCAAGCAACTTGGATTCTGTCACACTAACTCTTCCTCCAGACTCTGGGACCTTGATTTCCAAATTAAATGCAAACTTTACTTTCATCTGAAAAGAGGACTTTCGACCACTGAGCAATAGTTCTGTCCGTTTTGTCCTTAGCCCAAGTAAGACGCTTCTGACTTTGTGTTTGGTTCATGAGTGGTTTGACACAAGGAATGCAACAGTTATAGCCCATGTCCAGCATACATCTGTGTGTGTTGGCTCTTGAAGCAACTCGCTTTGCGCATGCGCAGTGGTCTATACTGTTGCATTTGTGAATGAACTCTTTCGTTTTTTTGCAAAGTGAGTTACAAACTCGATAATTTAATTACGTACATCGTTAAAACAGCAATTAAGATATAATAAAAAAACAATGTATATCGCATATCGCACACGCCTACTTGTTGCACACAACATATTTGGTAATTGGTGACTGTTTGCACTCAGTCAGTTGCTGAATGTCCATGTAGTGCTATCATGACAGTCGGGATAAGTTGGGCACCTTGTAATTAAGCCTTTGAGGCAACAATCTGCATCAGTGCCAGGGCCTACAGGATCCACATCACCCAATTGATTGTTACTGTCTTGATCACAGTCATTATCATCAAAATATTCGTCCTGCAGAAGCTCTAGTTGTTTCAAAAGATCAGCAGCTTTATACCTTTTTCACAACAACATAATTACGAACTGTCTATTCATAGCACTATTTTAGAACTATTTTTTGAAAGCTATTGCCACCAAAAAAGTAAATAAAAATTTAAGGCTATCCACTAGATGGCAGCACTATAGTAGGTAACTGAGAGGCTGCATCAAGCTATATACTGAGATATAAGTTCTCTCGTATGTCACATTTCAAGTGGCTCACTGAGCTACGATTTAACTCGTACCTCGCATTCAAAGTGTTAACTTTAATAAGCACAAGAATAAATAGAGGAAATCCCCCTACTGACATATGTACCCAGGTAATATAATAAAGAAGCACCTGAAACAGAAAACAAGCAGGAACTCTACCTTTCCAATAATAATTTGCACTGACTTTGTACACTGAATAAAATGATAAATGCTATCAGCATTGTTGGACTTAAAAACCTACTTGATATGGTGACCTCATGGTTTGATGAGTGCCCTCTTGTAATGACTAAATCTAACTCTGGGCATGAACATCTGTCTATTGGGTGGCAGTTGTCTTAACTACTCATATTCAGTTTTAATGGTTAAGATTATATATTTGTTTTACACTGTTTTGTTTTGGGGTTTTTTGTGAACTTTGTAGTTTCCCCAGCACCCTTTGTTTGTTCTTTGTTACTTGTAGTTTTACTCATTTCTTCTCCTCTGTACAATGTGTTTTTTTCTGTTTGCTTTTAATGTTTGCTGACTCCTTTGTTCTTTCTATTTGGGTTAAAAATGTTGCTCTAAACTTACTGAATTATTTTTGCATCTTTTCACAGTGCCAGATTTCTGCATGGTTACTACAACATTGCTATGCTATGACACTGGGACTAAGCAGCACATGCTATCATTATCATAACACTGTAAAGGTCTACACCATTCACTTCGTTGTTAGTCAAGATTGTAGATATGATGTGACAAGTACCTTTGTAATAGTTTAGCGTTCCTGGCTTCTGATTTCACTTTTTGACTATGAATTAGGTTTGTGTTTTGGTTTTGGTGACTTCTAGTTTTCATCTTTTGGAAATGAACATAGTCTGATATTTTTATTACATCTCGTTTTCTGGTCCCTTATTCTTTAAATCTGACTCAAAACCACCTGAGGCAGAATAAGTATTAACACTCTTAGGAGGCTAATTCAGTCTTGTCAGCTTCTAGTGAACTTCTACCAACTGCACCATCTAGAGCATTCTGACTAATTGTATTACAGTATGATATGGTAACTGCATACTGTCAGACAGGAAGTCTCTGCGGTGGGTGGCGAAAACTGCCCAGCACATAACTGGTGCCTTGTTACCTGACCTCAAGCACTAAAGGTGCATGCAGAGGACATGTAGCATCATCAGGGAACCTTCTTTCGTATGTTATTGTTTGTATTATCTAAGCTGTTTTTATACTTTACTGTGCTTATTCTATTCAATTCATGCTGTATTTACTATCATATTGCATTTTAACTCTCACTAGTCATTCTATATAATATTCACTTGTCTGTACAATCCCTCACTGCTGTAAATATTTAAATGTCTCTGATTTCTTGCAATTAACTTCTATTTACACTTTCATTTTCTTGTCACGGTACTTGTGCTATGTTCAATAGCAATAAAGTTCAATCTAATCAAATGAGTAGTGTCTTCACATGTAACCTTAAATGACCCTATAAAGTTCCCTTCTCTTTGCTGAGATGACATTTGCTTCATTTACTTCTGTTGCTCAGCTCATTTTGGATTTCTGCTTTTAAAGTGCTATTGTTTAGATTTTCTTGTTTTTGAATATTTGCTGTCATTACTGTTTTTTGATTTTTTGTTCTTTTTAGTTTGCCTCTTGTGGCCAGCCCGTTTCTTTTTCTCTTTTTTTAGTCATTTTTGCTAATAAACTCTTTAATAATTAAGGAAGTTTATTTTGTTATTTGGACCAAGGTTTTAAACTGTTCCCCCCTTTTGAAGCCAGAACCTTGGCCCAGTTTTTGTATTTGTGACATTTTGAATTGAAGACGGGGCTCTTTACCAATGAATGGGGGGGAAATCATCAATTCAAAATGTCAGTCTCACGATTCTTTAGTTTCCAGTTTATGATGTGCGCCAATTGCTCTGGAATTAACTACATGTATTTAACAATATTGTGGCAAAAAAGCATGCATTTTGTATGTTTTATTAGTACAATTGGATAACTGACTGAGTAATGTGGGATTTTTTTTTATATTTTTCACATTGTTTGCTATTGTGCTGCACTGGTCACTATTGGCTTCTATTATATCATACAATTTTTCTCTCAATTCTGTATGAAAAAAACGATTAGATTAAAAAAAAATATTTAACAAAATTCTTGCTTATCACTACAAACTGCATGGGGGAAGTTACATAATAACAAATATAATTTTTGGATGGAGTATTCTTTTAACTTTTTTTCAACCTGCACAATGAAATTTGAAGGAGCTAACTCTGGCAGCTTCACGAAGGAGCCGAAGCTGGATGGGGAAAATCATAACCTATATGATTCAAATTGGGGTCACAAGCAAGCTATACCTAAGAAAATCCATACAGACAGGGAGATGATGTGCTAATCACTGTGCCAATCAACCATCCATCCATTTTCTAACCCACTGAATCCAAATACAGGGTCACGGGGTCTGCTGGAGCCAATCCCAGCCAACACAGGGCACAAGGCAGTGACCAATCCCAGGCAGGTTGCCAACCCACCGCAGGACACACACAAACACCAAGCACACACCAAGCACACACTAGGGCCAATGTAGAATCTCTAATCCACCTAACCGGCATGTCTTTGGACTGTGGGAGGAAACTGGAGCGCCCGGAGGAAACCCACGCAGACATGGGGAGAACATGCAAACTCCACGCAGGGAGTACAACATTCTCTGCTGCGAGCGCTCAACTCTCTGTACACCGTTATAAGTGTGCCACAAAACCAACCAATCACAGACTTGGTTTCAAAAATTCTGATTGGCTCTTACGGTCTCCAATCAGCTCGCTAGCTGCTGCATTCTGGAAACAGTCAGTTGGCATGGTTGTATAATGCAACTACATTATACTACACCAACGATAGTCTTAACAAATAATATATTTTAAAATAAAATAATTAAAGATATTATCCATAAATTGGGGTTTAATTGAGTTTAGCTGGATTTAGCTACATTTCGGACTGTTTCGGAATGCAGCAGCTAGCGAGCTGATTGGAGACCGTAAGAGCCAATCAGAATTTTTGAAACCAAGTCTGTGATTGGTTGGTTTTGTAGCACACTTATAACGGTGTACAGAGAGTTGGCGCTTGCAGCAGAGAATGTTGTGAGCAAGCAACACATGCGAGCAGCGCAAATGAAAAAACTGAGAGGGGGTGCTATTGTGTGGGAGGACCTGGGAAGCGAACCAGGGCCTCCTAACTGCGAGGCAGCAGCGCTACCACTGCGCCACCGTGCCGCCCAGCCAATCAACCATTCAATCAAATTAAGTTATAATAAATAATCTGTTTACTATAGCAGCATGGCCTCCATAATAATTGGTTACTTACTGTTTATCTTTATTCTTATAAAATCAGAGTTGTTTTCTCTAAACTGGCCCTTTGTAGATGTGCATGTGAGTCATCCATGTCCAGGGCTAGTTTCTGCCTTGCACCTAGACTTCCCGGATAGGCTGTGGCAGCTACGATCTTGGATCAATTGAAGATGAGAATGTTACATTATTTAAAGCTCTCAAAGATTTGCAAATTTAAGTCCTCAGCAAAAAAGAGAAGAGAAAAAATGCAGTATAATATCTTACATACAGTATATTCTCTTGATGGGTGGATTGCACTGAGCATTTCTGACAGCAAATAGTTGGTACTAAGCATAACAGGTTCGAATAGGCATTAAAATTGGCTAAATGGAAATGCCGTTTGGAAGTGCAAAAGAATAATTTTTAAAAACCTTCTTTAGCTGTCAAGTTTAGGTCATATTGATACATAAATGAGCCTTGATAATAATGCCCTTGATTTTTCCTCTATCACATTCTTTTGCATCATTTCTCCATTGCAACAACTTCAATTTCAAAAATTCATATATTTAAGTCATTTGGAAGATAAATGTATATTTGTTTTTACCCCTATCAGAATTCTACATGAGCTGATCATTTAATATGACAGGGCTATTTTGCATATCTATTACTTTGCATCAAACTTTACTTGTCTTCAGCAATTTTTAGTAGCAAAGACATTATTAATGATATTATGTTTATATCTTTCATAACACTGACCTGTTACAATGCACTTTTTGGAGATGCATGCTCAAGGATGAAATCAGAAAGGAAATTAGGCAGAAACTATTAAAGAAACCACTTCATAATGCTACCTGCAGTAGTCATCGTTTCATTGTCAGAAATCATCTCTTTACACTTAAAGAGGTCAATGAGTCATGGAAGATTACAGGGATAAATGGAGTGAAAACATACACCTAGAGGGATAAAAGCAGTAATAGGGATTTTTTTTTTGTTGAAAAATAGGATTGGTTTCTTTAAAGACAGCATAAATTCAAATCTAAGAATATAAGTGCTGAGCAAGAAATTGGTGCAAATGAAACTAGGAAAAAGGAAATGATTTGGCTTGTTGATTAACCACAGGAGACAACTTTGAAAGTAAGTTAATTTGGTTAATCAGGTTAAAGCAATATAATTGCAGTAAAACTACATCTGATGCTGATTTATCACATTTATGAGGGCACTAGGCAAAAGAATCATTTTATTTACATTTATTTGCTTAGCAGACACTTTTATCCAGAGCAGCTTATGAAATAGGTTAACATAATCGAGTAACATCAGTGTGGAGCAAACTGTTTGGGAACAAGCGTTGCGGGACAAAACTGACCACAATTGAAGAGCTGAGGCCAAAAAACAAGCTTTTTAAATTTTATTATTTTTAAAATCAATTCCAATATGAGCAGAAACGTGCAGGTAGAACTCCATCATTATACTCATAAAAATTAAATATGGTGTCCCGCAGGACTCAATTCATGGACCTTTGCCGTTTTCACTTTACATGCTTTCATTGGGAATTACTTTTAGAAAATACATTAATTTTCACTCCTATGCAGATGACAACCAATTATAACTTTTTTTAAACCAAATGACATTGTCAAATGTTGTACTTAATTAGTTTTGTCAGTTAGCTAAAACAGTAGACTGATGAGAACTATGTGTATCTGAAAACGGAAAAAACAAAAAATACTATATATTGGAGGCAAAAACATTTTTTGTTTTACTCAGTTGGAATGATAATTAGTTTTACTGAATCTGCATGCAATTTAGTCACTATCTTTGGCACTAATATGTAGTTTAAAACACACTTAACAAAACTGTCTAAAACATGTTTTTCCATTTAAAAAAATTTTGAAAATTAAGATTTATTCTAAATATGCAGCATACTGAGAAATTAATTAATGTATGAATTCCTAGTGGACTAACTACTTCAATTCATTATTCATTGGCTGTTGAAATTGTACTTTATGCAGCTTTTAGTTAATTCAAAACACTGCTACAAGAATTATTACAAGAATTAGGAAACACATAACTGTACTTCTTAAGTCCTTACACTAGCTCTCGGTTAAATTTAGGGTTGATGTCACATTCCTCCTTTCACCATACAGTATAAAGTTTTAATTGGCCAGGGCCCTGCATACTAATCTGAACTTATCATTACTTTTAAACCAGAGCACATATTAAGATCTTAAAATAACAGTGGGAGAGCACATAATGTAAGTGTGCTGAATTTCCAAAAAAACTGGTACACTAGAATCCAAGCTGTTTCATGCAACTGCAGTAAGTGCATTTCACATTATATGTGAACACACCTTCTAAAGATACTTATCATTGAGTTCTTCAAACACTTTTTCTTATTTTATGTAACTCCCATTTAATCATCTTAATTATCACACTATACTTCATATGCTTTAAGTCTTTCCATTTCTTTCATATTGCGTCTGATTTGTCTTCCCTTCAGTGCCTTCTTTAAGCTTGTGTAGCAATTAAACCTCTGAGTTACTTTCTGGTGGCCTTTCTAGTGGTGTTAACAACACTGACAAAATGACTAGGGTCACTCCTCTTTGTTGTGGCCTGTTTTCCAACTTGCTCTGTCATTTTGAACACAGCAGCCCACAATTTTATCTTGAGACTTAAACAGATTTCTACTCTTCTTCAGGTATAGTACATCTTTGAAAATAATACAGTCAACAACTATGAACAGGACGCAAACTATGCCATTTTTACATTATTTGAATTGAAATCTGCTCTCTTTGAAAGCTATTGAACCATCAAGCCTATTTGGGCAACGTTTTTAACTACATAATATTGTAAAGTGCTGTTGAAAAGCATGTAGTCTACTAATGTAAGTAACTGCATTCTGTTATTGCTGTTTCTTTTTTATGTTACTCACAGATAGTCTGAGTTAGTGTAAGGTACCCCAATACGATGTGTTCATAACAAATATAACAAGGTAGACGTACATAATAAAGAATAGATGGGTCATTTACTTTAAATATTAAAATGTATGCTTCATTTTGAACATTTAATGTCTAAATATTCTCAGTTCTATTAGAAATGTGTAATTTTTTTCCCTCTGATCCATAGAAGGTCAGATCCCTAGTAAAGGATCAAAAATCAAAAATCAAAAGTAACATCATATTCAGAATCACTAACCATGAAATAGTCTGAATTGATACCCCATATGCTTATGTTTGAAATATGTAATTTTTAACCTTCTGGGAGTGACTCTTAGAAGGCTAGGACCAAAGGTAAAGAATTAGATCGAGAATATGATCATATCCATGATCAGCAACCTTGAAACATCATAAAACTATACTCCACAAGGCTACAGTATATTACCAATCCTCATTTTTTTTGTGAAAGGGGTAACTTTGACCCCTGGTATTTCATTGTGGGGTCGATTAATTTTGCCTGCCTAACTTCCTTCTGATCATTTTTTTTGCTGCAGACACCTATTGGTTTACTCTTTATCATGAGGGTATAATTTACCTGCACAGAATATGGTCCTGAAGATGGATTTAGAAAAATAGAAGGGACCAAAAAGGTCAATGTCTTGCATAACTGGATATCAAGTTGAACGATACGTTATATCATGTGTGGGATGAAATCTTGTGAACACAATAGTATTTAACAAATGAAAATGATAACTGATTCTTTGAAGTAACTGAAAAATATTTAATGTTTCAACTTCCAAATTAGTTAATTACTTCCATGGATGCACCTTAATGTTACGGAGTGCAAAAATTTTATAGCTTGTTTAGTACTGATAAAGCACAAAAAAAGGAACCATATTAATCAGAGATACAGAACATTAGTCTTTTAATATATGCCTGCACTATCTAGAACACCAAGATGGGAATATAGCAGAATGGGTTTAATGAGAACTGATCAAGGTAAAATTGCAAGACAATATCAAGCCTGGAGTCAGGGTTGCTAGGGCTGTGGTATCACTCAGCTACTCTATCATTAAAGTCAGACACCTCAGAACAGTAGATTATTATGTAGTACTTGTTGCCCTTACTAAAGTTTTTTTAAAACATGGCAAGAATATTAGAATTCGATAAAATATACCTGAAAGCTAAAGGGAGCAGATGGCAGTTGAGGAATCCATGATAAAATCCATGGATAAACTATGAAAAGTACTGTAAATAACAATCAGCATAGCACAAACAGTATGTACAGTAAGCTGGCCATGACTCACATGGAAAACAGATAGGAAAGAGGAAAATAGTGCTGACCAGAGCCATCACCAGATCTCAAGCTGTACAAACTGAATGCAGTGGTAAGCAGGAACAAGATATTAGTCATCTACAGAATCAAAGCATAAATTACATGGTACTGAAACAAAAACACAAGTTTCACCTGCCACACTTAGAATTGCCAGTATTTAAGGGTAATCTGAAGGCTGATTCATTTTTCAGTAGTATATATCATGATTCTGTGAACAACAATTTTAACACTGATGAAGAAAAACTATACTAACTGGAGCAGAATACAAGCAGACAGCCTTAAGACCTCGTCAGAAGTTCCCTATCAAACATAAATTGATGCTGTTTACAATGAGGTTTTTAACAAGAAAATGTTCAATCACAATATTTATTGCCAGAATCCCTCATGTCACTTTAATGTACTCAACAACCAAGTGGAACTTGTTGTTTTCTATATTATTATTAATTATTTTGTTATGTCCTGTCAAGAAATAAAAAGAATTCCACAATGGAAAAGAGTTGGGGACTGTCCCCGTATAATGTCCAATGGACAAATAAAGAAAAAAAAGGCAAAAATGTGGATCAAAATACTTTAAACAGTAATTGACAATGGAGTTTACAATCATGGTATTTTTATACTAGAGATAATGGTGGGCGAAAATGATGTGGCAGGAGATGGCGTCGTAACTGGCAGACAGCTGTGACGTCATCAAAAGGAAACTGGAAGTGATGTAATGGTGGACGTGATGTCATCTTCGGAAGACCAGAAGTGACATCATCAGTGGAAGCTGAATGGGGATGTGACATTTGGCGGCCATCTTGGAAACCCGGAAGTGTTTGAGTTATTTTTCTTCTTTTGGTCTGATGAAAAAGAGAGAGAGTTAGTACCGCAAATCAACCCTTTGTCTCACAATGTTTCAGTCACCTCAGGGCTTGTTGACTGCCTCCTAAGCGCACGTGTGTGACAGTCTGTAATTTTCTTCTGCTGTTTTGACATGCTGTTTAGCTCATTTTATGTCAGATAAACTGAAAACAAAATAAGACACCATCTTTTATCAAACTGCTTAGTTCAGTTTACGGTTGTGGATCTTTTGGCTATCCAGACATGATTGATAGTAAGGCAAGCATTATTTACAGTCGGGGGATGTCCATTGCAGGACATACAGAACTCACACACAAACCCACTCATAGAGCCCCGTTATACACCACATATTGTATTTCCTACCGATTTAGGATACGGTAAGGAATTTGGAGAAACAGGGACAATATGCAAAAGCGATTAAGATAAACAAGCTGATTTTAGGACTCTGGACCTCCTAGACAGTAGCGCTACTTCTTTTGCTCACAAAATGAGATTAATGGAATCAGGCCTTTTTAGCCAGCTATTAATTTACACATTTATTAATTACTAGCAAAATACCCGCGCTTCGCAGCGGAGAAGTAGTGTGTTAAAGAAGTTATGAAAAAGAAAAGGAAACATTTTAAAAATAACATAACCCGATTGTCAATGTAATTGTTTTGTCACTGTTATGAGTGTTACTGTCATCAAGGATTTGATTATCATTATTTATTTCAATCAGGTTCGTATTTGGAGGACGTGTTGTTTTGAAGTTGTATTCCATGTTTGTCATTGTAAAAATAACAGGTTTCATTCATCGAAGTGTTCACTACCCAAATCGCTACTCGTGAATGTAAGATGTTTAACAGGCATTCCTGGTATTAACTTGTGCTAAATGTACCATGGTGTGACGTAAGTGGAACTGACTGTAAAAAGGCAAGGAGGCGTGTATTTTGAACGAAAAGGGAGAAGACAGCGAAGGAGCGGAAAAGTGAGAAGGAAAACTGTTTAAATAAAGAGCTAGGAAGGTGAATGGAAAGAAGCAGCCAGTGGTAAAGCAAGGAAGACTTCGTAATAAGGACAGTTAGGTGCACGTAGAAGGTGTAACAATAAGATTGTTAAGCCTTATGATAATGTTCCCTCACAGAGGATTTAGAGAGACGCACTGGGAGAAGTATAGAATCGAGAAGCCCGTGTGACTGTTCTGCTGTTCTCCTTCAACAGTTCTGTGGCTCTGCATATTTGTATGCACCTCTCTAAAGTCAGTTTGTCTTCTCTCAGTAATCTTTGTTGCAAACTTGCATCACTGGTTCCACACACAATTCTGTCACGTATAAGGGAACTTTTAATCTCCCCAAAATTGCATGTGCCTGCTAACACTCTCAAATCTGTGACGTAGTTGTCTATATTTTCTCCCCTTGCCTGATTTCTTGAAAAAAATCTGAACCTCTCTACAGTTTTGTTTATTTTCGGGTTGTAATGTTCATCAAATTTACGTATCATCAAACTCATGGTTAACTCATCAGGCCTTACATCACCGGTGAGCTCCTGACACAATTCTCTGCCGCTCTCTCCAATAAGATAATGGAATAATCTGACTTTAGTGTTTTCCTCTGCCTCCGGCATTGCAAGTTCTGTGTATAATCTGAACTCGTCCTTTCATGTTCTCCATGACTTCTCCAGGTCTTTAGCATTGAGGCTTTATACCCTGAGTCTTCTCATTAAAGTTGTATCTCGCGAATATCATATTCATCGTAGGCATGACAAACGCCAGTGGCAACGTGTCTATGAACTTAATTTAAACTTAAGGTTTACACCGTGCTTTGTTTCCGCAGTAGCTGCACTTATGAATATGCTTGTATGCGTCACTCACTTCATATTCTTTTGCTGCATTCTCAATTGTGTAAGGCGTTTTTTAAACAGGTTTCATTCATCGAAGTGATCACTACCCAAATCGGTACTCGTGAATCTAAGATGTTTAATAGGCATTCCCGGTATTAAGTTGTGGATTTGCCTGCGAATATTTAACGCAGCGTGTCAATGAAAGTAATTTAAAATTAAGCTTTACACCTTGCTTTCCTATTGATATGTATACAAAGGCTTGTTCAGCGTCAGAGGGCTTCCGCAGTAGCTGCACTTATGAATATGCTAAGCACAGTCCTTCACCCGCAAATATTTACCTTATATGGACAGGCACTCAATTACGTGGGAGGCGTGATGATGCGGGACGCAACTCCACTTCCCACGGTGACCGAGCTGCTGACTATGGCCGTATATATGGATGAAAGTAGGTTTCAGTTATGACCGTTACGTGTTAAATTTTGAAATGAAACCTGCCTAACTTTTGTAAGTAAGCTGTAAGGAATGAGCTTGCCAAATTTTAGCCTTTCACCTACACGGGAAGTTGGAGAATTAGTGATGAGTGAGTGAGTGAGTGAGTGAGTGAGTGAGTGAGTCAGTCAGTCAGTCAGTCAGTCAGTCAGTCAGTCAGTGAGGGCTTTGCCTTTTATTAGTATAGATAAATGTATGCCTCTTATTTTAATTGTTTATTTCACCAGCTTTAAACTTTAGCTCCTAACCAATAACTTAATCTGACTCCAATATATTATTAGTATATAAATATTACATTTATTGCTAAGTTATGAATTGATTATGCTGCACTGTAAAAAATGCATATGCAAAAACTAGACAATTTAAATGAGAGTTGTTTTGCTTTTATTTAGCAAAAAAATCTGCCAATGGGGTAAGCAAAATTTACTTGACAAGATTTCTCAAAACATGCTAAATAATTGTAAATACAAGTTTTTTGACAAGTCAATAATTCTTACAATAAGGAAAAAAAGATTTAACTTCATGATATAAGTACTTTTCACTTGCTTAGATTTCGTTTTTTGCAGTGTGGATGGATGGACTTACATTCATTTGCAACTAGTGATAAGTGAACCCCACAGAGCTCTCTTTAAAGTGAGTTCAGCAAAATCATGGAAACGTTCAGGAACTTCAGTGAAATGCATTGAAATCAATGGGGAAAGTGAACTAGTTTTGAGCAGTTTATAATGGTGCATTGGGGTCTTTTTAAGTGTCCCTAAGAAAATGGAAGTGTCTGCCAACTATGCTTTACTGATTATTGTGGCCAAAAAAGAGATCTGAGCTGTGAGGCAGTGGTGTTCCAACAACAAAAAACGCACAAACAAAATGCAACAAATGGACAAAAGTTAGCAATAAGTAAAAAAAAAATAGAACATTGTGTTCAGAGAATTCCAGTCTTAGTGCACACATTGGCCGTACCGCAAAGCGGCGGTATCAGATTGGCTTGTTCCATTATTTGAAGTTGTGACTCCAAGCACCGCTAGAGCATCTTTTTTCTGTGTAGATACTTTGCAGTTTCATCAAGAAAAAAATGTCTTGTAAATATTAATACATTTTTCTTTAACATTATTTCACAGGGGTCTCATTCTGGTTTGAGGAGGTGGGGAGGGCTCATTTAAGGCTTGTTTTGAGATCGTAGCTGGGTGCAATGCTAATTAAGCATACAAATTAGCCATGTGATGCTGAGCAGTGGTCAGCGGTAGTATTCATTATGGTCAACTAATGTACCCCTCCAATCAAAATACTGCAAGTTTTTTTTTTTTTAATGCATGCAAGATGAAATACAGCTACAGCACTGATCAGGTCATGACGTCACTCATGAGTGAAGCAGATCAGCCAGGATCTTACTATAAGCATGCTTGAAAGCTCTGCAAATGGCAACTATAGCTCAGTGATATCACACTGGCCTAACAAAACATCATGGGGAGCTGAGAAAAATCAGTTCACTTAAACCAGGCCACAAGACACATAATACAGGAAACAAAATTGTCAAACAACATCACTTGTGGTCACAGCATATTTCCTGCCAAAAAACAATTGGCAAACTTCACTAATCAACACTATTTGCAAAGCTTTAGATTATACTGTACATCCTAACAAACAAATATGACTTTGCTTAATAGTCATCTTTTATATGTAACCTCAGAGGCTAAATTAAATTTAAATAGCATGTGCTTTATGATAAATTGTCAGTAGCTTTCATAGTGTGTGTTATGTGAATAATACCCAATGATTCCAGTGCTTCTTCATGAGAGATGGCTTTTTCATAGGCTTGAAAACAACTTGGCAGTAGAATAATGGCACCAAGTGCCACATGAGGATACCAAGAAGAGAAACAGAATAGGGGAAGTTTACTATTAGTTTATGAATATTATATTACTTACATTTTAGTACTAATTTCTAACAAGAGAGATGCAGTATGCACAGCTAATCTGTAGCTCTAGTCAGAGTATGCTAAGCTGAAGTAGTGAGTCTTTAGCTTGGATTTAAAAGCCAAGACTGAAGGGGCACCTCTTATTGGGGGCCCTGTAACTACAAGCTCGACCTCCCACTGTTATTTTCTTAACCCTTGGAAAGATACAGACTGGCATCTTCAGATCTTAATGCGTGCTCTAACCAAAAGTTCAGATAAGTAAGCAGGGCCTTGGCCATTTAACGCTTGATATTTTAAAAGGAGGATTTTGAAATCTGCCCTAAACTTAACCAGATGCCAGTGTGGAAACTTAAGAACTGGAGTTATGCGTTTGTATTTTCATGTTTTTGTAATTCTTGCAGCACTCTTTTATACAGCAATAAAATTATATATGATTAAGAACACAGGCATGTATTTGGGGGCTGCTACAGAATATTCCCAAATGGTTATTGTGTTCAGTCTCTTTTTACTCTGTTGTATAGCCTAAGGAAAGCTACTTGACCAGTTTGGAGCTGAAAACAAAGACTGTATACTGTTCTTGCAGTTATATTCTGTAAACCTTTGCAGATCAATAGTTATTAGAAGAAATGTGATGTGACTCTCTGATGCCCAGAAATGCACAGCTGGAATTGTTAATGTCAGAAAACGTTAACAAAAGGGTGTAGAATAGGTGTGTTTTGGCACTAAACTGTTCTTGTCTCAGAGAAAGGACTAAAGCTGGACTGAACTTTGCTTATCTTGAGAGAAAGAGTTGACTTGCTTGAGAGTGTTTTCCAAGGACGATTATTTAACAGGCTGTAATTTTCTTGCCAATGTAGTGGTGCATCAGAAGCCACCAACAGCTGTTTTCCCATCAGATGAATCCAGGTTTCTAGCTATTTTATGTATTGATAAAGTTTCTGCTGAAGCAATCCTTAAGATAGGCATCCGCACATATTCTTCTGTCCACAGTCTCTCCAATATCCTACAATAGGCTAAAAACGCAATTAACCTTTATTATTAAGTAGGTATAATTAATACAGCTTTTGATAATTATGTTCATGACAGCTTTGCACCACCACACTAATTACACAGAATCATTGTTCCATGATGTCACAGTGCCAAAGTAATGTCCTTTGGAGAACGCTAAAAACAAAGCGGCTTCATCTTGTGCTCAGCAATAAATAAATAAAAGAAGAAATTTTATGAAAACTGACAACATGATGTTCAAAGTGTTATAAAAAGATCTAATGCTACTACTGAGAATTAAAAAAAATCAAAAGCATGTAAGATATATACATTTATTATTCTTTTTGTTTGTGTTATGCAGAATCAAACACTATTTGTATTCAACACAGAAATGACCCTTTGTATATATCTCACGTTTTTTCCCCACAGTGTTTTTCTCCATAATTACATAAACCACTAGGACTGTGATTCTGCTTGTATCTTAACTTCCATCACCCTAAAAACTACATTGGACAAATAGCAGATGAAACGCGATTGAAAAGGCTGACTGAATAATGACAGGCCAAATGTCAGGAAATTACAAGAAATCAGAAAAACAGGACAGAGCAGACATTTTATAAGATGGATTTACATGGGATGTGGTGGGAGTGTAACACATTTTCTGGCCTCAGTTTGCCAAGTCTCTTTGATGTAATGGCATTCTTAGCTAGCATGAACAGTCAGAGACACATCCAATCACCCTATCTATAACAACAGATTTATACAACTCCAGGCCAATATTTTAAAAACTGTATTCATTACCTCTGTCTCAAGGGTTGTAAAGAATGAGTAACGTTTTGCACATTTCTGACTATCTGGTGGGAATTTTCATGTGCTGTCACAGAAGTAAATTTGCTACATTGTGTCCAAACTCAGATACTGATTGATTGTTTGGAAGACCTTTATACTGGCGTGCCGGATGATGTCATAAGTGGTGATGACCTAGCATTTCATGAAATTGAATTCCATGGAGTCGGAGACACAGACTCCACAAACTGATGATATCTACAGCCAAAACAAAATGGCATTAGAAAAGAGTGTCAGAAATAATGAATTCTGATGACAGATTAGATTTCTTGGATGGTAAACCCCTTTGAAACAACTACCAAAATTAGGTTCCTAGCTTCAGGAGTGCCTGAGAAAATTTTATAAAGAACTCAACTCATAACACTTTTTTAAAAAAAAAAAAGGACTGGGGTGAACTTCCCAAAAACAATCAATCCTGAAAATTAACGAGACAGTGCTGTTTTATTATTTCTTAGAACCCTTCTTAACCCGCCATTTGAATGTGAAGTGCTTCATTGTAAAGTCTGCCTCGAGCGAAAAGAAACAAAAGTAGGATGAGATAGCAAACAGTGATGTTGATTTACAAGAAAAAATGACAAAAGATGAGTGGTGGAACTGAGGGGGGAGAGGTCCAAGACTGGAGATAACTCTTTTCCCATTGTGTAGCCGGTTAGCAAATACATGACCTATAATGAAAATTAAAAGCAAGCAGATGTAAGTATTACTGTCAACCATTGCAACAAAGCATGAAGTGAAAGGCTTTGGAAGATAGAGGGTTGAAAATAAATAGGAAAAGGATAAAATAAATGAGGTTTAATGATGATCAGGATTCAGAAGTTAGACTGCAGGGAGAGCTATTGAAAAGAGTGGATACATTTAAATATCTAGGATCTGTGGTAGCTCAAGATGGAACATTAGATGCAGAGATAACCCATAGAGTTCAGCGTGGATGAAACAATTGGAAGAAGGTATCAAGAGTATTGTGTCCAAGAATTAAGGTGAAGGTTAAAGGTAAGGTTTTTAAGACTGTGGGAAGACCAGTGACAATGTATGTGACTGTGACATGGGCAGTAAAAGGAGCATAGAAGAAGAAGTTAGATATGGCAGCAATGAGAATGTTGACATGGATGTGTGGAGTTACAAAAAAGGACAGAATAAGAAATGAGACAATCAGAGGTACAGCAAATGCGGGAAAGATGTTTAAGAAAGTACAGGAAAGTAGAATGAAGTGGTATGGACTTGTGATGAGGAGAGATAGTTAAATATATGGGCAAATCAGTGATGGGAATGGATGCACAGGGGAAGAGAAAGCGAGGGAAGCCAAAGTGGAGGTGAATGGATAAAGTAAAAGAAGATCTGAAGGAAAAGGGTCTGACTGGTGAGGAATTGCAACACTGAGCTGTATGAAGAAGGTTGATCAAGCACATTGAGCACACATAGAAATGAGAAGAATGAAGAAGAATGAGAAGAATTTGTCTTATTCAGGCTTCCCTAGAATGGTAAACAGCCTCTTTACAAAAATGTTCACCTACGAAGAAAGTCTTTCAATACCCTTTATCATCTTATGAGTTACAACGGAGCTGAATTTTTGGAAATGTTATGATGTGAGTTCATTGTGCTCTGTCTGGTAACCTTTCTTTTGTTTAGAGTGGCACAAGAGACAGCCATTTTAAGAATCACCTAGTAATTAATGAGTTGGCCATTCTGAGAAATACTCATAAATTAGCATTAAGATAATTTTTCAGTGTTTTTTACATTTGGGAATCTCATGGCTGAACAGTAAATGTAGTGATAGTAGGAACTGTATTCTACCTATCATTCTATCACATATTAAGTGTTGGAAGAGCAGTCTTAAAAAACATACAGGAGTCAATTGTATCTTATCAAGGGGTCTCCATGGGCATAATTGTAAAGTGTTTAAAGGTATGTGGGGTCACAGTTTAATAACCTGAGTTTAAAATTCTGCATCTTTATTAGAAGTACAGTCAACCAGTCTCATGTATCAGTGGAATTAAAATGTCACCCCCCACAATGAAGTGAATTTCACCAGGAATTGGATTTTAAAGACTGAAGAAACTGCTGTGTTTGAATAAAATAAATTGATATTTTGCATTACTCCTTTGTCTGTTGCATAATTTTTATTGATCTCTTCATGCTTACCACCCTTGTAGATGTTTTTAAAAACATTTTATTTGGTTTGAAACCAATTGTTAAGTGTTTCAATAATCATAAACTATGTCATTACATTCTAATACAATTCTGAGAACAAAGTTACTATGCATACCAATACAATATTCGTTTAAAATTTTATAGCATTACGAATAATCTAAGTATTACTAAAATATTTATCAGTACAGATGGGCATATTAGTAACAAACTGAGAGCATACAAAGATATTTGAAAATTAAAGTTAATTCACTATACAACTGTGCTTAATACCCTCATCTTGAAATCCAGCTTGTCTTGGCTGACCATGTTAAGTAACAAAGCTTTCGTACCTTCTGTTTAGTTTAATTTATGATTCTACAGTGGAAGACTGGGAAAAGTTTTGGCCAAGAATGCATTTGTTAATTCAAAAGTACAATTAAAATAATATATAAAAATCTAAATACCATTTTACTATATTTTACTAAACACTGCAAAATATGTAACTTTTTTCCTTGAAATAAAATGACCTTTCCACAAACTGGCAAAGGAAAACCTGGTGGTAGCCAAGTAACTAATTAAACTGTCACATTTCAGAATATAGCTGTCACATCTCAATGCGCTGGCTCCTTGCAGAGAAAGCAGTAGTCTACAATCCTAAGTTTTCTATCAATAGCCACAGCTTGTAATAACCATAGAGTAGCCTGAGGTTATATTCCTCATTGCATCAATTATTATATAAATGTGTAACCCTCCTCCCATACACACTTTCCCTAAATTTAAATCGCCTGTAAAAATGTTTCATTCCCCCTATCAATTACATATAGAGCTTCAACGTTCAAGTATTCTTTGTGAACACATTATAGAAGAAATGAGCTAGATGCATGGCATACAAAATAAAAATGATGTTACATCTTAAGAGGTTGTCATCAAGTTATATTTAGAGCTGATGTATACATATTTTCCCATTGTTTGAAATGTTTGTAATATCAATGTATTTCCAGTGTGTGGTAGAAATCTAATATAAACATTGCATAGAAAAAGAATATCTGTTTCATTATGAAAAGTCTTTACGAAATATACTTTAATCTGTAAGGTTATTTTTAATATTGTTGGAAGAATTAATATTGAAAATGCCTAAATTATTAGCCTTGATTCACAATGTACGTTCTGCTGTACTTTTCTATTTAACATTCACAGTGCACTCAACCCAACTGCACTTCATCCTCAATAGCACTTTATTCATAGAGGGGTCTAAAACACATTAACAATGACCAAGGCTAGCTACCTTAGGTTCAATACCTTAATAGCGGCTAGAAGACGCAAGTCACAAGTCTCCTGCCAGGATTCATGAATATGTTGGTATGGCTTTTCGATTGCTTTCCCTGATAGGGCTCTGTGGCACAGTGTGCCATGGGTCCATGGTGTGTCAGCAAGGTGATGATTTTCTCTTTAAAATAGTGAAACTTAGATTTGTAAGTATAGGTGTATGCACAAAAATGGATGGCCACAGAGTGGGTGAATGGGCAGATGAATCATTTCTCCGCAGATGAGGGATCAGCACAGCCATTTCTCATTAACAGTTGTGTGGGACTTTTAGGGAAGCACTTACACTTGCGAGAGGTATATAAGGTCTGAGTAATCCAATGAGGAGGAGGAAAAAATGGGAAAAGAAAAGTATGAAGTTGATTCCAGTGTGTGTTTGAGATAAAACTGGTCAGGATAAGCCCCACAGTGAGGTGAGGAGTGTCATTCCACAGGGTGATTAAGGGGTCTGAGATATCCCTGTGGTGACCAAAGGATTTTGGACTGCTTTTAATCTTCCTCACTGCTCTTACTGATGTATTATTTATTAATTGATTATAATGCACCACACTTAGACACTGCTTTTTGCTTTTTAATGAATATGCACTTTGCTCCTAAAACATTTTGTGTCTTCACTTGCCTTAGTTCATCCTCACCTATGAACTATAAGTTCATAAGAGATGGTACCCATTGCTGCTAGCACAGTATGTGGGCATCACAGGCTACATTTCAGCATACCTTAGTAAAGGTCAAAAGCCTACTCAAGGACCAGGCTTTTGCCAGGATTCACAGATGTGGTGGTCTGCACCAAGACTACTACCTTTCCAAGGGTTGCACAAATATTTGAACAAAAAACATCAATTTTCAACATCAAGGTTCAGTCAGGAATAGTCTGTTAGAAACAGCATACTTTAAGTCAAAAATTTTTTGGATTCCTAATTATGGTATTTGGAATTATTTATATAAATATTCTTGGTTATCAACACAAAAGAGGGTGATGAAAGCATACTCTGGCACTGATTTGTTTATTATTGTTTTGATCCTAAATTAGGTGCTTGAATTATCCAATGTTAGTAGTGACATCCTTAACATCTTCTACAACTGCGATGGTCAGTGTGATTTTCAATGCTGTGGTGTGCTAGGCTAGTAACTTCACTTCAAGAGAAGCCCACCACATCAACAAACCAATTAGAAAGGTAAACCCATTGTGGGGCTCACACAGGACCACCTTGAGATAGTAGTGGAGGCGGAAAGAATGAAGACAAAACTGATGGCTGTTAAGAACAATGCTGCTCTCTGATGCACAAGCATTGAGGACTTTCAGCAAACAAATTATTCAGCAGAAGTATGTAAAGAAAAGCTACTAGGTGCCTTCACACCAATGTTCTTCAGTCAAATGTGAATAATTACCCACCCTAATGAATCCATAGTGGTACAGTTAAAATTCATCAGTTCCACAAGTTTTGTCCATTTTCAACCAATGGAAATTCTTCCTTTAGTTTATGGCACTTCCTCCCAGTTTCATTTTGAAGAAGTTAAACCTAGACTCACCATATTAATAATGTAATGCACTCTCTCTTCTCCCTCACTCCATGTGTGACATTAACTTTTGCAAAAATTACTTTAAAAGTAATTTGTCAAGTCTATTTGGTCTTTTGGTATTTAAGTGCTGCATAATTTAAAAGATTAATTAAAGATATCACTGCACTAAACACTTTAAAATGGTTTTTATTAGCGGGATTACACTGAAAACAAGGTAGAACTCACAATACTTTAACTTAACCAGTAGATTTTGATTCTCTGTTTCCTTTCCCCATTTTTGAATGAATTTCTCACAAGCAGGTTGACATCACAGGCAGACTTTTTTTGTTTCAGAAGACACATTAATGAATGCATTTTTTTAAATCAATGCAGACAATTAACTCTTTGATAAAAGGTCACTTTATGTGATAAACATTCCTTTGAAAAAATAAGTGCAATGTCACATTCTTATAATATTATGCATACAATAAACACATTTCAAGATATTTATCACAGTTTTTTTAAACTGGCCTTCTTGTATTCTTTTTAACTCATGCAGAAGAAAGCAAACTAAATCAATCATGCATTTGAATTGCTAAAAGAAGTTTCCCCTGACAGTGTGAGCATGCACATTTGAGATGGTTTTTGATAATACTCTTACATGTAGATAAAGCCAGGTTCTTATCTTTCCTTCTACGTGTCTCCTATCAAATAATGTATTCAATAGATATTTTTTCACTTTTTTAACTGAATTTGTCCTCCACAATAATATAATTATTATTTGTACATACACACACAGACATATATATATATATATATGTATATATATATATATGTATATATATATATATATATACAAAGAGTACATGACACATGTTTTGCCCTAATTGGGGCCCATCAAGTGTATGCACCTTTGCTTTCCCTTGTGGTGATTGAACCGCGGACATCAGCACCTGACGCAGATCCTCAAATGTTGAGCCACTGCAGTCGGTTCACTTGAAAGGGTGAAGATCAGAGTATTACACCTATAGGTCTGATCATTACCTACCAGGTAACGCTTATGGTTGGTCAGCCAGTCAGTAAACATCCATCACGCCCACTCAGTTACAAGAAGCAGATCATAGACATGCTATACAATACCTGCCAGATAATACAAAGAGTACACAACATGTGTTTCGCCCTAATTGGGACTCATCGGGTGTTTGTGCCTTTGCTTCCCCTTCTAGACATACAGTATACCTAAAATACTGTAATACATAACAATTATATGTAATAAAGCATGTGTAAAACATTGAACATGTGTATATACACTGTATGTATATATATATATATATATATATATATATATATATATATATATATATATATATACACATATCTACAAATATATAACATGTACTGGCAACCAGACTAATAATAGTAGTCCTGACATTTGGATAATCTCTACTTAACAAAGACTGACTTAACCTCTCCTGGAATGGCCTTTCAGAAAATGTTGTTGTGAAAAAACCTACACTTGGCACTTTTGTCTCCAGAACTTTATGTTGTGTCCTCATTTGGCCTAATTCTGACTATCAATGTCCGGCTGCAGGCACACGGATCATCATAAAGGCACACTACATCATTGCTACAATGTCATAAGAATGTAAGAAGGTTCACAAACAAGAAGATAAAATTCAGTCAATCAAGCTCATTTGGTATCATCTATGACTGCCCAATATCTCATCTGGGCAGTTTGTAAAAGTTGACAAAATTTCCACTTGCATTATAGTTTACTCCGGATTCACAAAACTCTCTGTGTAAAGAAGAGCTTACCCAACATCGGTCCTAAATATATCTACCCTTAATTTTCAATGATATCTTCAAACAAGTGATTTGCTTTTAAATCAAAAGAATTATTCTGGATTATCATTACATTTTTGAAGAGTTTTGAAGACCTAGATAAGATCACCATGCAGCCTTCTCTGCTGAAGACTAAGAGAAGTCTAATTTCCTGAGTATGTCAAAGCAGGACATGCTCTTTAATCCTAATTACAGCTGGTTGTCCTCCTCTGCACACCCTTAAGTGCTACTATGTCCTTTATGCAGCATGGTGAGCTGAACTGTACACAATACTCCAGATGTGGTCTCACTAATGCATTATACATTCTGAGCATAACGTCCCTTGATTTATATTCAATGGTTTTTCCTTTATAACCTAATGTTTTATTTGCTTTTTAAATTGCTACTGCACATTGCCTAGATGGTGAAAATTCTGTCTCAATATTAACCCCTAAATCCGATTTTGTATGAATAATTAATGTTTCTTTTTTCCTAATGTGTAGCATTTTTCTAGATTAAACTGCAGTTTGTCAGTGTTTTCCGGTGTTTTTCTTTTATATATTACTCCAAGTGCCTTTTCAAAAAAGACTACCATTTTGTCAGGATCTTATCTTAAAAACCCATTGTGGCTGTTATTTGCTGTACTATAGTATATTCATGTAAGAACTGCTGTAATGTATTTCTCACCATAGTTTCCATAATTTTGCATGGCATGGAAGTGATTCTTATTGCTCTGTAATTACCAGCATCCTTTTTGTCTCCATTCTTGTTGATAGGAGTTGCATTTGCAACCTGCTAGTGAGCAGGTACTCTTCGATCTGATGTTGTGAAGTGAATTTTGCAATATGCTTAATTCCCCACATCTCAGTACAGCATAGATAATCAAAAGAAATTTATTAAAATAATTTCTGTGTGTCCCATATTAATAAAAGCATAGATAATTAATTAAACAACCAATGATAACATTAACCAGTTTGTCAAAAAATTGAGTCATCATCAATTATTTAAAAGAGGGGTATAGAACAAGCAATACATTTCATCGATACATATTATCAAAAGAATAAATAATGATAACCCACTCATAAATCAAATATCTTTAATTCTTCTTAATCAGGTAAAATTATACAGCAAGCAAAGCAATCGATCACTAGCTAATAGACCAGAGTTATTGCAAAAAGCTTTTAAAACCCAAACAATGACTAACAATATTTGCAGAGAAGTTAGAAAAGTGGAGAAGTAATTCATAAGTCTAATATAATAATAAGACTTTTTATAGAAGAGAATGGTTTATTGTCATGTGTCTGTCTGTCTGTGTATGTATGGATATTGATGAGTAAATTGTATTATTTTGCTTGATAAAGAGAGCCAGTTGGTGTTGTGTGTTGAAAATGAATCTAGTGTTTGTTTAAATGAAAAAACAGATGAAATGGAAGCTTTGCCATGAATTCAAAAAATTAATCCCTTCCACACTGTAATAAAATGAGAAGAAGTTCTTATTGTTTTGCATTTATTGACAAAACTTGATAATAATTATAGTTATGTGGCAGACGGCCGGTGCCCTTGCCTGGCCGGGACACCTCTCTCTTGTATGGATCGGGGGAGCAAGCCTGGTCAGGACAGTCCCTTCCTCGGAACGGTAGATGGCAGCCCCACTGGGTTGCAGTGGTGCCTAGGTCTCCCGCAGGGCTTCTTGGGAGTTGGAGTTTGGTGCAGCCTTGTTGAGATCCGTGGGCGCCACCAGGGGATGTTCAGTCCTACAGAGCAGCTTTTCCACCACACCCGGAAGTGCGGCAAGAAATAGGTTGTCAAGCACCTGGAGCACTTCTGGGTGTGTTATAAAAGGAGCCAGCAGCCACTACTCTGGGATCCAGAGTCAGGAGGAAGGAGATAAAGCTTTCATGAGAGGAGTGGAGGTGAAAGAAAAAGAAAGAGAAAGAAAAGTGTTGTATTGTGTTTGGGACTGTGTTATGTACTTGTGGGAACAGGGAAGACGTTCTCCACGAGGAAAGAAAAAGAAAATAAATGCCCTGTGCGCTTTGAATTCGTGTCCTACATCTGTCTGTGTCAGGGCTGGCCCTTAAAGTTAGTTTATTAAAAGAAACTATTAATTTTAGAAATTCAAAAGAGAAGAAAAAAATACACAATTCTAAAGGCATAAACAAAAATACAAAACTTGAAACACTAGCCAAAAGAACAAAATACAAAAATAGAAACAAAAAATCTGGCCTCCTCACTATCAAAAACAATAATACAATCAACAAGGTTGTATTCTCCATATGTCGATTAAATCAGAAGATCACAAACCTCATTTTGAATCAGCTAATGGCGGTCAAACTCATCTGGTTATGTCAGTTCTCCAAACACACCTGAGGATTGGCTCTTACAATCATGTAAGATGATTGCGTGCTCCTGTGCTGCTTGAAAAGCCCATATACTGTATATCTAGACTAGAAAACAAGATTGGCAAGTTGCTTGTTGGTGGATAGAAATGGCAAAAGAAAAGGCACACATCTTTCCCTAGGCTGAGCAACAAATTTTACTGGAGGGGTATGATGAATTCAAAGAATTAATATATACAAAAGGAAACACAAAAGGAGGGCTGTCAAACAGTGGCAGAAAAAATTAAACATGTATTTCTTTTATGATTTGCATACAATGTTAAATTTTTAAAGTGTTACATAATTAATTGTTATTTATTTTATATAAAGCAGATCAAATATAACAGGTGGAAACAGGTTAAAATGAAGTAAAAAAAATATACTTCAAACTGGTAAATCTTACATATCATAGCATAAACAGTTCCAAGAACATTTGTTTTATTGATATAGCGTTATTATTATGTGATATTATTCCTTTAAAAGCTAATAAGAAGAAGGTGGACCAAAAAAGAATTAGGTGGAGAACAGCTGGCTATTCAGCAAAATGCCCATTACCCTGTTTCTGAGGGCATTGAAGGGGGAGGTTCCTCCTCAGAACCAGTGGCAGGATGCAGCAGTGGTCACTTCATTGCGGGTAAAGGGCCAGCATTGCACATATTTGTGCTCTCTGTGTGCCATAGGTGTGTTTTCAGAGGTCTTGTGGTTCAGTTTTCATATATTCCTTTTTTGATGGGTTAGTTGCTGGGAATGTCATAACACTTCCAACTGTGATATGTAGGATGAGAACACAGAGTCTGACCACTCATCAGTAGAAGAGGTAAGTATGTAAATACTTAATAATTTGTAAACTCCACTCTAAGCATTCTTGTACTGATAGTGAGCCCAATCCCAGCACGCATGCCCCTTTTGGTATACAGCCCACATTGTAAAATGGAGATGGGGAGGTTAGATGTGATGTTCTCATGAAGCTTCGTGAACCCTTTGCTGTATTTTTGAACATGTGACTTGGCAAAAGGGTTCACAGTGCTCTGCTGTGAGCCTTTTCCTGTCACCACCAGAGGGTTGGTTAGTACATATTACTGCAGAGCCAAGAAGCACTATGAAGGGAAAAAGCCTAAGTCATTTATAGTTGATTTATATTTACAGAAAAATGTGCATACTTTGTACAAAGAAAATCTTTGACAAAAAATGACATACAGAAAATTAAAAAACGAGAAAAATACAGCAGGTCATGGAGCGAGATGAACTGAGGAAAACCAAAATCAAGTTGTAGTTACAACTACTTCAGAAGCAAATGGTAAAGAATGAATCTCTCTCTCATATTGTGTGTACTTATTTTTAATTCTCTCCCACTTGCAGCCTGAAAGGAAGTAAAGAGTAACAATTATGTTACATACTCTGTCGGGTGCAACACTCAGCCTTTTTAGACACTGAAATCTCTCCTTTGGGTGGCCAAAGGTAATTCCAATTTGTGCCCTTGTCCTAGACAGAGCTGCATTATATTGGGTTTGTGGGCCAGGGTTGGGTTTGGAGAATGAGGTACATTAAAAACTGCCTCCAAATAGGATCCCATCAAGATAACCTATGTAAAATGTAATCATTTTGAGTAAAATAAATGCTTCATCATGATTTCTAAATATGTTGGGGTATTACCTGGTTCAAGAGTCCAATACTGGAGACATGAACTCACACTGGTCATCTAGCCTCCACATTTGAAATGATGCAAGAAATAGCACAAATCATCATAGAATGTATTCACAGCATTTATGTTAGACAAATTTATTCACCACGTCAACAGGCCTATTGGTTATTTTCAGCTATGCAGTAATCCCTCGCTATATTGCGCTTCGACTTTCACGGCTTCACTCTATCGCGGATTTTAAACGTAAGCACATCTAAATATATATCACGGATTTTTCGCTGGTTCGCCGCTTTCTGTGGACCATGGGTCTTTTAATTTATGGTACATACTTCCTCAGTTTGTTTGCCCAGTTGATTTCATACAAGGGATGCTATTGGCAGATGGCTTAGAAGCTACCCAATCAGAGCATGTATAACATACAGTATTAACTAAAACTCCTCAATGATATAAGATATGCTTCCCGCGGTGCTTGATTGTTTGCTTCTCTCTATCTTTCTCACTCTCTCTGCCTGACGGAGGGGGTGTGAGCAGAGGGGCTGTTTGCACAGAGGACACGGACGCTCCTCTACAAAATGCCGCTTTATCGCGGTGCTTCTGTATACTTAAAAGCACGTATTGATTTTTTGATTGTTTGCTTTTCTTAGTGAGTGCTCTCTCTGACATTCTCTGCTCCTGACGGCGCTCCTTTGAAGATAAGATATGTTTGAATTCTTTTAATTGTGAGAAAGAACTGTCATCTCTGTCTTGTAATGGAGCACAGTTTAAACGTTTGACTAAAGGGTGTTATTTCATGTCTAGAGGGCTCTAATAATGTTAACAGGGTGGGAGAGTTTATAAGGGCTTAAAATATATAAAAATAACCATACAAACATATGGTTTCTATCCATCCATCCATTTTCTAACCCGCTGAATCCGAATACAGGGTCACGGGGGTCTGCTGGAGCCAATCCCAGCCAACACAGGGCACAAGGCAGGAACCAATCCTGGGCAGAGTGCCAACCCACCGCAGGACACACACAAACACACCCACACATCAAGCACACACTAGGGCCAATTTAGAATCGCCAATCCACCTAACCTGCATGTCTTTGAATTGTGGGAGGAAACCGAGCGCCCGGAGGAAACCCACGCAGACACGGGGAGAACATGCAAACTCCACGCAGGGAGGACCCGGGAAGCGAACCACTGCGCCACCGTGCCGCCCCCGTATGGTTTCTACTTCACGGATTTTCATCTATCGCGGGGGGGTCTGGAACACAACCCCCACGATCGAGGAGGGATTACTGTAATGTTATAGGTTACACTACCTGCACATTTCATGTAATCCCCTTCATTTGTACCTGATGGGGCCTTGATTTGGGTCTGAATGCAGTCCAATGCCCTAATCACATTAGGGAATCCTGGGAAAAGAGAATATTAGTCTGATTTTAAAATTCTTTAAGGAAATGTAGGCCTTTGCCTATATAAACTGCTCAAAAAAATTAAAGAAACACTTTGAAAACACATCAGATCTCAATGGGAAAAAGAAATCCTCCTGGATATATATACTGATATAGACTGGGTAATGTGTTAGGAACGAAAGGATGCCACATCGTTTGATGGAAATGAAAATGATCAACCTACAGAGCCCTGAATTCAAAGACGTCCCAAAAATCAGAGTGAAAAAATTATGTGGCAGGCTAGTCCATTTTGCCAAAATGTAATTGCAGCAACTCAAAATTGTACGCAGCACTTTGTATGGCCCCTGTGTTCTTGTATACATGCCTGACAACATCGGTGCATGCTTCTAATGAGATGACAGATGGTGTTGTGGGGGATCTCCTCCCAGATCTGGACCAGGGCATCACTGAGCTCCTGGACAGTCTGAGGTACAACCTGGTGGCATTGGATGGACCAAAACATAATGTCCCAGAGGTGTTCTATTGGATTTAGGTCAGAAAAGTGTGGTGGCCAGTCAATGGTATTAATTCCTTCATCCTCCAGGAACTGCCTGCATACTCTCACCACATGAGGCCAGGAATTGTCGTGCACCAGGAGCCACTGTACCAGCATAGGGTCTGACAATGGGTCCAAGGATTTCATCCTGATACCTAATGGCAGCCAAGGTGCCTTTGTCAAGCCTGTAGCGGTCTGTGTGACCCTCCATGGATATGCCTCCCCAGACAATCATTAACCCACCACCAAACTGCTCATGCTGAATGATGTTACAGGCAGCATAATGTTCTCCATGGCTTCTCCAGACCCTTTCACTTCTGTCACGTGCTCAGGGTGAACCTACTCTCATCTGTCATCAACAATTGGAATCTCTTTTTGGAAAGGCCGCGTCTCTTCAAGCGTGATGGCCTGCATCCGAACAGTTTCGGCGCCCGGGTCCTCTCCGAAAACATATCGAAGGTAATTCGTTTTTCTTGACTATCTATCTCTGCTCTTAACCCCTTCGAAATAATACTGTTGTGCCAGGACATGATGAATGTTTAATAGAGTCTTCCGTTAAAGTGCACACCATTAATACTGTAATAAGCAATCTCAATGCACGTAGAAAACCTAGGAAATACGGCATAAACTCCAATAATCTAATTAAAATCACTATTTTAGAGGAACAATGTATTAAAATTATAAAAACAGATCACAGACTAAACAAAAAATACACACAGAGCGGCGCTAATATTAATAATTTAGTTCCTATTCCAAATATCAATAACGCACATAGTACTCATCTCTGCACCTCGAAACATTAAATATGGCACTATTAAATGTTAGAGCTTTAACTAACAAAACGTTTTTTATCAACGATCTTATTAGTGATAAAAAAATAGATCTTATTGCACTAAATGAAACGTGGCTTAGTTCAGATGCGCGGCAGTTTTAATCAAATCTGCGCCTCCGGATTACAGTTTTACTCGTGCAGACCGCCAGGGAAAAAGGGGGGGCGGATTGGCTAACATTTACTCGAACCGATTAAAATGTAAAGATATCAGTTTTGGTAAGTTCAAGTCCTTTGAGTATCTCGCCGTTGTTATCATGGAGATTCTCAAGTTCTAGTACTATCCGTGTATAGACCTCCTAAATATAACGTGTCGTTTTTTGAGGAATTCTCTGACTTAATGTCAATTTTAATTACTAACTATGACACACTCCTAATAGTTGGCGACTTTAATTTTCATATAGATAATCAGTGTGATCTAAAAGTAAAAGAATTTATGAACCTCCTGGATTCTTTTGATTTGAGACAACTCATAAATCAGCCTACACATAAAGCAGGTCATACGTTAGACTTAGTGATTACTAAAGGACTGAAAGTTGATATAAAACAGATCATTGATATTGGTCTATCAGACCATTTTCTTCTACTTTTTAATATAGAAATAATGATAAAAAACACTCATGAGAAGCATATTGTTAAAAAACGCTTCTTTGACTCGGCAGCAGCTTTAAAACTTACAAACATTTTAAGCAATCAGTCCGTTTATAGTGCCAGCTATAATAGCGAGGATAATGTAAATAGTAAGGTGGAAAGATTTAATTCTAAAGTGAGAGCTGCTGTTGACATAGTTGCACCTGAAAAGACAGTGAAAAAATCTTCTAGCATTGTTATACCATGGAAGACCCAAAGAGTGTCTGATTTAAAGAGAACATGCCGTAGAGCTGAGCGTCAATGGAGGAAGACTAAACTTACTATCCATTATGAAATATTAAAAGTCAAAATAACAGAATACAATAACACTGTCCGTCTTGAGAGACGCTGCTATTTCTCCAAGATTATAAATAACAATGCTAGTAATCCCAGAGTCTTATTTTCTACAATTGATCGCCTACTAAACCCAGGTAACTCAAAGGAATGCCTCCTAAGTGCTTCCAGTGAAACCTGTGAGGCTGTCGCTGTATTTTTCAATCAAAAAATTAATGATATTAGAAATAACATAGTATATCCCTCCAACACTAAGGATCCTCCTAAACCCCAGCATCCTGTTATAAACAAATTAAACTCTTTCACTAGGATAGATTTACCTGATTTAAAGAAAATAATCTCTCAATTAAAACCCTCCACCTGCGTCCTTGACCCGATACCAACAAGGTTTTTCAAAGAAGTATCAGGTGTGCTAATTGATAATGTTCTTGACATAGTTAATTTGTCATTAGATACGGGGTCTTCCCAGACTGTCTTAAGACTGCTGTAGTTAAACCCCTACTTAAGAAACATAATCTCGACCCCTCAGCTCTTGAAAATTTTAGACCCATCTCTAACCTGCCTTTCTTAAGTAAAGTTCTGGAGAAGGCAGTCATTATGCAGTTAAATGACCACCTACAGTAAATAAACATGCTATTCTTGATAAATTTCAGTCGGGTTTTAGAACAAATCACAGCACAGAAACTGCACTCGTTAAAGTAGTAATTGACTTGCGAGTGCTGCATTTGACACCATTGATCACAACATTCTTAGAAATCGCCTTAGTCAATGGGTGGGCCTCTCTGGCAGTGTCTTAAATAGGTTTGAATCCTACCTGACAGGGAGAAAATTCTTTGTGAGTTGTGGGAATTACAACTTGAAGACACATGATATCCGATATGGTGTTCCACAAGGTTCTATCCTGGGTCCGCTGTTATTCTCAATCTACATGCTTCCGTTAGGTCAGAGCACAATGTGAGCTACCACAGCTATGCTGATGACACACAGCTGTACTTATCAATAGCTCCTGATGACCCTGATTCTATTGATTCATTAACAGAATGTCTGACTAGTATCTCAGAATGGATGAATAGTAATTTTCTCAAGTTAAATAAAGAGAAAACTGAAATTTTAGTGATCAGCAATAATGGATACAATGAGGCTATTAGAAATAAACTGGATACATTAGGATTAAAAGTCAAGACGGAGGTAAAAAGCTTAGGGGTGATTGTTGACTGTAATCTGAATTTTAAATCACATATTAATCAGATCATTAGGACAGCATTTTTTCACTTAAGAAACATAAGTAAAGTTAGACCTCTTATATCACTGAAAGATGCTGAGAAATTAGTTCACGCGTTTGTTTTCAGTCGACTAGATTACAGTAACACACTCCTCTCAGGACTACCCAAAAAAGATATAAATCGTTTGCAACTAGTGCAGAATGCAGCTGCTAGAATCCTAACTAGGAAAAGAAAATCCGAACACATTTCTCCAGTTTTAATGTCACTACACTGGTTACCTGTGTCATTCAGAATTGACTTTAAAATTCTGCTTATGGTTTATAAAGCCTTAAATAATCTCGCCCCATCTTATATATCTGAATGTCTGACACCTTATATTCCAAATCGTAACCTCAGATCCTCAAATGAGTGTCTCCTTAGAATTCCAAGAACAAAACTTAAAAGAAGTGGTGAGGCGCCTTCTGCTGCTATGCACCTAAAATCTGGAATAGCCTGCCAATAGGAATTCGCCAGGCTGATACAGTAAAGCACTTTAAAACACTGCTGAAAACACATTACTTTAACATGGCCTTTTTATAACTTCATTTTAATCTTAATTTAACTTAATCCTGATACTCAATATGTTCAATTTCCTAAAAATAACTATTCATGGTGGCTCTAAAATCGGTACTGACCCCTACTCTCTTTTCTGTTTCTTTTTCCGGTTTCTTCTCTCAAAGCTTCATGATGCTCCAACAATGATGGACGGATTAAAAGGCAGAAGTCTACGTGACCATCATCATCATCAAGCCCTTCCGTGAGAATCCTAAATCCAAAGAGGACTGTTTCATTTATGTTAGGTAGAATGCCCAGAGGGAACTGGGCGGTCTCATGGTCTGGAATCCCTACAGATTTTATTTTTTCTCCAGCCGTCTGGAGTTTTTTTGTTTTTTCTGTCCCCCCTGGCCATTGAACCTTACTCTTATTCGATGTTAATTAATGTTGAATTATTTTGTTTTATAATTGTGTCTTTCATTTTTCTATTCTTTAATATGTAAAGCACTTTGAGCTACTGTTTGTATGAAAATGTGCTATATAAATAAATGTTGTTGTTGTTTTTGTTGTATCTGTAAAAAGCACAGGGCACCAGTGGTGCATCTGCCAATTCTGGTATTCTATGGCGAATGCCAATCGAGCTGCATGCTGCTGGGCAGTGAGCTCAGGGCCCATTAGAGGACATGGGGCCCTTAGGTCACCCTCATGAAGTCTTTCTGGTTGTTTGGTCAGAGACATTCACACCAGTGGCCTGCTGGAGGTCATTTTGTAGGGCTCTGGCAGTGCTCATCCTGTTCCTCCTTGCCCAAAGGAGCAAATACTGGTCCTGCTGATGGGTTATGGACCTTCTATGGCCCTCTCCAGCTCTCCTAGAGTAACTGCTTGTCTCCTAGAATCTCCTCCATGCCCTTGAGACTGTGCAGGAAGACACAGCAAACCTTCTGGCAATGACACGCATTGATGTGCCATCCTGGAGAAGTTGGACTACCTGTGCAACCTCTGTAGGGTCCAGGTATCGCCTCATGCATATGGCTGACTGTAGCCAAATGCAAAACTAGTGGAGAAACAGTCAGAAAAGATGAGGAGGGAAAAATGTCAGTGGCCTCCACCTGTTAAACCATTCCTGTTTTGGGGGTCATCTCATTGTTGCCCCTCTAGTGCATCTGTTGTTAATTTCATTAACACCACAGCAGCTGAAACTGATTAACAACCCTCTGCTACTTAACTGACCAGATTAATATCCCATAAGTTTCATTGACTTTATGCTATACTCTGATTAAAAAGTGTTCCTTTAATTCTTTTGAGCAGTATATTACCTGTAATGGCATAAAATGCCTCTTTAATTGTTTGCAAAAACAGGTGTCCAGGAAAAATAATAAAAACTCTTAGAAAGTGCTTCAGGAACAAGCAGAGCTCGACAAATGGCACTCTTTGACAGATTTTCCACATTGCCTACCATATACAAAAAAGTCCCACTTGCAAAAATTATTTGTAGGAGCATGAGAACAGTTCTCCAAATCTGGCTCTTAATATATACTTAATATAGTATATTTCTTATGCATAAAATTCCCTTTCAGCTGAAACGATATCTATCAAAAGGATGATCATCTGGACAGGCTAAAGGATCTTGATGATGGCTCAAAACTCTTGTGAATTCTTTTCTTATTATCTGTACAACGATTGCAATCGGACAGTCATCTAAGAATGGTGAGACCAGAGCTGAATGGATTTCCATTCCAAATATGCGAGCAAATCCTTGTTTACAAAGAACAAACCTTCTCCGGAGCAGGTTTGAGGTTTATGATTTGTAGATATGAAAATACATACAAGTGTTTTGAAGAACCAACAGATCTAGGATCATGCTAAATCGTCAAAAATGTAATCATGCTAAACTGTTAAATCGCATACGGAGAATACAAAAAAAGGACACAGAGGTAAAATAACTAATTTAATTAAAGAATCTAAAAGACAATAATTAACAACGCAATTTTCAGAATTACAGCTCTAACAGAACATTTCAGACAAAAACATAAAATAAAATACCAAAGAAGCAAAAACAGAATAACAGGCCAAGACTCACAATAAACAATAATGCTCATTGAAGTAGGCTGTTAGTGCAAGACAAACCAGCAGACTGCACGTGCTCAGCGGCTGTCCCCAAGGAGAAGTAGGTGAACAGAAGAGACACAGAAAACAGCTAATAGCTTTGCAGGTGATACCAATTGAATAAAAAATAGAAATAGGCAGCTACCACCTGGTTGGGAGACAGGAACAGACTGCAGTGTGACATATGCTAACTGGCCAGCTGCTCAGAAGCATGGGACATAGCAGCTGCCTGTTGTCTGAGGGCTAAGAGATTGCACAGGTTAAATGAAGAGGAGAACAGGTTGTGGTTTATCGTGTTCAGAGGTTCCTCAGACAAATGTGCAGAAACACAAACAAAAGATCTGTCAAACTAGGCTTCATCCTCCTGAAACCATAACAATAAGCAGGCCACAGATACAGAGAATGAGCAACATTTTTTGATTGATCCGACAAAAACATAATCCAAAAAATCCCTACATCAAAGTATATACAGTACAGGTGAGTCTTCCAGGACTGCAGATCCCTGAAAGTAGAAAATCAACAATTCTGCTTTGCTTCCATGCTATTCTGAAACATATTGTGATTGCATCTTGAAATGAAAGGGTCCATGTTAGCATTTTATACAGTAGGATGTATCACCAAGTGAATTGGAGATTGAAACGGAATTGACAGCCTTGTAGTTAAAGGTCCAGTTGTCATAGACAATTGGCAAAAAAAACTATAAATATTTATAATCATGCTGCTGAGTCACTGGGACCTTGGCTATGTCTGAGAGACAACAAAACATGTAGATGAAGCACATGAAACTAAACTTAACATCCATCCATCCATTATCCAACCCACTATAACCTAACTACAGGGTCACAGGGGTCTGCTGGAGCCAATCCCAGCCAACACAGGGCGCAAGACAAGAAATAAACCCTGGGCCGGGCGCCAGCCCACCGCCAAACCTAACATATAATCTCTTTAATGGAAAAATGTCTAGCCCAAACTCAAACTATTAGAAAGATCAAGAGACAAAAAGGTAAATAAACAGGTATGGGCAAAAATAGAAGGGCAAATGTTGTGAAACACCAAAGCCAAAAATCAAACATCTTCAACCCTAAATAGTTTAAGTACACTGAAAGCAATATGTTTTATATACAAAAATGCAGCCATGTTAAACAGCACTAACAAAGTGACATTATAAGCTGCAATGCCACGATCAAGTAGTAGTAATGAGAGGTCTGGAAATAAAAATATATGGTGCAATTGTGCAGAAATAAAACTACAGTGACCATGAATAAACCCAAAAAAGTGGTGATCAGATGAGGTCACAAAAACAATATTAAAAATTAATAACACTTTCAAAACTAAAATAAAAGTGAAACATTTAAATGGGAATAAATTCTGCGTGGTCCAAAACCCCAAATTCATTACATAACAGACCCTACTGGTATACTGAACAGCAGCTTTATATTACAGAGAATTTGGAAGAGTTTGTTTTACAATCAGCATGAGCACCTGCTGAGTTAAACTAGCTCTTAAAAAAACAAAAATGGGTGCACTAAACAGCAAAATATGTTTAAAGATATTTACATATATTTATAAATAATGTGTAAAACAAAGTAACAGATTGAAAAAGTGCATCAGCAAGCAGAAATAACTATAAGTCACAATGGCACACATATCTCTCAAAAAAAAAAAAAAATCAGAGTGCTGACGATCTGACAGTGCTGTCAAGTCAAGTTCGGAATCCCCACGTAAATCCCATAGGACCAGGCTTAATTTTTTGTAGCACTGGATTAAAATAATGAGTAATGAATGGATGCAGGTAAATAGACTTTATTGCTGAGGTCGTGAGCAGGTGATCAGAGTGTAGATTAATGTCTGAGAAAATTATTTGAAATATAAATAATATATATGTATGTTATTATACTGCTGTTATAACCAATACTGTTTCACTGTAAAATTGCATACAGTGAGTAAATAAGAAAAGCGAACATAAAAAGTGTTTTATCTTTTATTTCTTTTTAACTGAGCTTTCAAATGAGTCATTCCAGGCATTGTGATGCATAATCAAGGCAGCATATAAAACAGATGCACAGTTTGATTACTGGTTTGAATACTGTTATTTTTTCTTTTCTTTCATTATATGTATTGACTTTCTCTATCTATTAGGGTTAGCAGAATTTGTTTTACAAAAACAGGCTCAGACACAGGTATACTGACAATATGTGGCACAAGATTTTGTAACTATATATATATATATTGTGTGAATGGCCGGCTTCAAGTTCCGGTCCTCACCTCCAGGGCGCCAGGAGGAGCTCTCCCGACAGCATGATCGTGCCCCGAGTTCCAGCAGGGCCTCATGGACTATGTAGTGTTTATACACAGCCCTGCTGGATACCTTGGGGGCCACCAGGAGTCGCTGTAGGGGGACTCGTGGGCTCTTATGTGCTCTATAACCCAGGAGTACGTCACGGTCACGTGACAGGAAGGAATGATGTGCTCCCGGATTGAAGAAAAGGACTGTTTACCCTGACCCAGAAGGAATAAGGAACTATGGACTGATTGGGTAGGAACACCTCCGGGTCAGGGCGTATAAAAGGATTGTGGGAAAGCCCTGAGACTGAGCTGAGCTGGGTGGTAGGAGGGCAACGCGTCAGGGAATCGGAGGATTGGTATTGTGATTATTATTATTATTGTATTGGTTAATGAATAGTGTGGAGTGGAGGGTGCTTGGTGCACATAATTCTTATAATAAAACAAAGAATTGTAGCATTTTTACCTGGTGTCTGGCGTGGTACCTGAGGGTTCAAGGGAGCACTAGCACCCCCTACTGCTACAATATATATATATATATATATATATATATATATATACACGTAAAATTCCGTTACAACAAACTCCCAGGGACCTAAAAAATATTTTCAATCAATCAATCAATCAACATTTATTTATATAGCACATATTCATACAAAAAAATGTAGCTCAAAGTGCTTTACAAAATGAATAGAGAAATAGAAGACACAATAAAAGATAAACATAAGTCAACATTAATTAACATAGAATAAGAGTAAGGTCCGATGGCCAGGGTGGACAGAAAAACAAAAAACTCCAAAGGCTGGAGAAAAAATAAAATCTGTAGGGGTTCCAGACCAAGAGACCGCCCAGTCCCTCTGGGCAATCTACCTAACATAAATCAAACAGTCCTCTTTGTATTTAGGTTTTCATGGAAGGACCTGATGATGATGGTCACGTAGACTTCTGGCTTTCAGTCCATCAATGTTGGTGCATCATGATGCTTTGAGTAGGTGGTGGTGGCGCAGGCCGCCACCACAAAGAAACCGGAAAAAGAAACAGAAGAGAGAGTAGGGGTCAGTACGGATTTTAGAGCCACCATGAATAGTTATTATGAAGAATTGAACATACAGAGTATCAGTATTAAGTTAAAGTGAAGTTATAAAAGGCCATGTTAAAGTAATGTGTTTTCAGCAGTGTTTTAAAGTGCTCTACTGTATTTGCCTGGCGAATTCCTATTGGCAGGCTATTCCAGATTTTAGGTGCATAACAGCAGAAGGCCGCCTCACCACTTCTTTTAAGTTTAGCTTTTGGAATTATAAGGAGACACTCATTTGAAGATCTAAGGTTACGATTTGGAATATAACGTGTCAGGCATTCCGATATATAAGATGGAGCGAGATTATTTAAGGCTTTATAAACCATAAGCAGTATTTTAAAGTCAATCCTGAATGACACAGGCAACCAGTGTAGTGACATCAAAACTGGAGAAATGTGTTCGGATTTTCTTTTCCCAGTTAGGATTCTAGCAGCTGCATTCTGCACTCGTTGCAAATGATTTATGTCTTTTTTGGTAGTCCTGAGAGGAGTGCGTTACAGTAATCTAGTCTACTGAAAACAAAAGCGTGAATTAATTTCTCAGCATCTTTCAATGATATAAGAGGTCTAACTTTAGCTATGTTTCTTAAGTGAAAAAATGCTGTCCTAGTGGTCTGATGAATATGCGATTTAAAATTCAGATTACAGTCAACGGTTACCCCTAAATTTTTACTTCCGTCTTAACTTTTAATCCTAGTGCATTAAGTTTATTTCTGATAACCTCGCTGAATCCATTATTGCCAATTACCAAAATTTCAGTTTTCTCTTTATTTAGTTTGAGAAAATTACTATTCATCCATTCAGAAATACCAGTAAGACATTGTGTTAGTGTATCGAAAGAGTCGGAGTCATCAGGTGCTATAGATAAGTACAGCTGTGTGTCATCAGCATAGCTGTGGTAGCTCACGTTGTAACCTGAGATAATCTGACCTAACGGAAGCATGTAGATTGAGAATAACAGCGGACCCAGGATAGAGCCTTGTGGAACACCATATGGATATCATGTGTCTTTGAGATTTGATTACCACAACTCACAAAGAATTTTCTCCCTGCCAGGTAGGATTCAAACCAATTTAAGACACTGCCAGAGAGGCCCACCCATTGACTAAGGCGATTTCTAAGAATATTATGATCAATGGTGTCAAATGCAGCACTCAGATCTAAGAGGATGAGAACAGATAAATGGCCTCTGTCTGCATTTACCCAAGTCATTTACTACTTTAACAAGTGCAGTTTCTGTACTGTGATTTGTTCTGAAGCCTGACTGAAAAGTATCAAGAATAGCATGTTTATTGAGGTGGTCATTTAACTGCATAATGACTGCCTTCTCTAGAATTTTACTTAAGAAGGGCAGGTTAGAAATGGGTCTAAAATTTTCAAAGGCAGAGGGTCAAGATTATGTTTCTTAAGAGGGGTTTAACTACAGCAGTCTTAAGACAGTCTGGAAAGACCCCGTATCTAATGAGAATTTACTATGTCCAGAATATTGTCAATTAGACGCCTGATATTTCTTTGAAAAACCTGGTTGGTATTGGGTCAAGGACGCAGGTGGAGGGTTTCAGTTGAGAGATTATACTATGTAATTCAGGTAAATCTATCCTGGTGAAAGCATTTAATTTGTTTATAACGGAGTACCGGGCTTTGGAGGTTCTGCAGTGTTGGGGAGATATACTATGTTATCTCTAATATCATTAATTTTTGAGTGAAAAATACAGCAATGTTCTCACAGGTTTCACTGGAAGTATTCTGGGGCATTCCTTTGTGTTACCTGGGTTTAACAGACGGTCAATTGTTGAAAATAAGACTCTGGGATTACTAGCATTGTTATTTATAATATTAGAGAAATAGCAGCGCCTCTCAAGACGGACAGTGTTATTGTATTCTGTTATTTTAACTTTTAATATTTCATAGTGGATAGTTAGTTTAGTTTTCCTCCATTTACGCTCAGCTCTACGACATGTTCTTTTTAAATCAGACACTCTTTGGGTCTTCCATGGAATAACAGTACTAGAGGATTTTTTAACTGTCTTTTCAGGTGCAACTATGTCAACAGCAGTTCTTACTTTAGAATTAAAGTTTTCTACTTTACTATTTACATTATCCTCGCTATTATAGCTGGCATTATAAACGGACTGATTGCTTAGAATAGTTGTAAGCTTTAAAGCTGCTGATGAGTCAAAGAAGCGTTTTTTAACAAAATGCTTCTCATGAGCGTTTTCTATCTTTATTTCTATATTAAATAGTAGAAGGAAATGGTCTGATAGACCGATATCAGTGACCTGCTTTATATCAACTTTAAGTCCTTTAGTAATCACTAAGTCTAACGTATGACCTGCTTTATGTGTAGGCTGATTTACGAGCTGCCTCAAATCAAAAGAGTCCAGGAGGTTCATGAATTCCTTTACCTTTTGGTCACACTGATTGTCGACATGAAAGTTAAAGTCGCCGACTATTAAGAGTGCGTCATAGTTTGTAACTAAAATTGACATTTTTTGTAATGAGATCCTGTATTTGTTACTATAGTGCTTTCTTTAACTTGTGTCCAGGCGTTTTCAATTATTTCAGAAGTTTCTTTTGCATTAATTTTAATCTCCTCCTGCCTACAAGTTATGCTGATGAGAATTTTTCTCAGTATTTCCTTTCCATAATACACTTTCAGAGTGCAAATGATGCCCAAATCCAATGGCTGAAGCACTGCTGTGCAATTGGGTGGGAGGAATTCAACATGAACATTATCTAAATGTGGAAGCATGTTGTGGGCAGCACAGTTGTCAATCAGAAGCCAAATCATCCTTTTCTTCTTCTTCATATTGTGAGGTTTCTGAACACTTTTGGGATCCCCCACTCCCCACCCAACAGGAATGACATGCTGAAGTGAGTCCCAAAGTGCGATTGCAGCGTCTGTGGAAGATTGTTTGTCTGTTGCTGGGGCACGGCAATAGCAGGTTCAAAGTGGTGCAGTGAAGCGCCACAGAAGCAAATCATAAAAACATTAGGATTAGTCTCAGTACTTTAGCAAAACCAGCCTTATTCAGCTTGAAACAGGAATGGCACATTTATTGCAGCATAATCTGCCACTCTGCTATACACAGACACAGCAGTCAGGCACGGTCGTGGCCAGGGGCCTCGTGTATAAATGGTGTGTACGCACAAAAATGTTGTGTAAGCCTATTTCCACGTTCAAATTGCAATGTATAAAACCTAAACTTGGCATAAAGCCACGCACATTTCCACGGTAGCTCATACCCTGGCGTACGCAAGTTCTGTGCTCGGTTTTGTAGAATGGCGGCACCCAGTGTGAAAGCAGTGCTACTGTTCCAGTGTGGTTTGCCTTTCTTTTTTAGGCCCACGTCCCTGACGCGGCTTTATAAATATACTGAAATTAACTGCATATTGTTTATTAGTTTAATGCATCTGATTGTAATTAACCTATAACAATATAATGGTTCACAGAATGGTCAAACTATTCTAAATACAATAGCTGCTTTAGCGTTGTTACTCTCACTGCACCTTCTTTTTCTTCTTTCAGCTGCTCCCATTAGGAGTTGCCACAGCGGATCATCTTTTTCCATATTACTCTCCCTGCACCACTCGGAGCAGCTGATCGGAAAGAGAATTATCAGTATACAGCATCATGCACACTCTGCCTCAGCCATGCTGCCTATTTGAACTGCTCTCTCACGGCAAACACCTTTCCTGTATAGACCTTGCAGTTCAGAAACAGTTTCATCCCAAGAACTATAAACACACTCAATCAAGTGCTGCTTGAAGAACTGTTTGTACTTATTAGTACAATCACCTCACTGTAAACTTGCACTACAGTTATAATATTGCACAACCTGAGCCACTTTATAAAGAGCGTATTTACATATGATGACGATATCATTTTTAAGATGAAATGCAGGAAAATATGTTTATTATATTATACAGATAAAACTTTAACTTCATTTAAATAATCTATATTGTTAATAATTAAACATGTGAGGACACGGTGTTGCTGCGCTACCAAGGATCTGGCGCTCCGTTTACAGATTGTTCCTGCCTCACGCTGTATGCTTGCTGGGACTGGCATGACACTGGAAGGATAGAATAATTAAACATGTACTACAAAGATATTTCAATGTTCCTTAAAAGTTTTGAAGAATCGGCTTTCTAAGCTTACAGATGGCTTAACATCTATTACAGAGCTGATTATGTGGCGATTGGGTATTTAGAGAAAGAAATGTAAGGACAGGAATTGGGGGTTAGTACATTTGAAAGAGACAGTACTGCTGCAATAAATTATTTAATCGAAGGTCGCGCACAATCACAGCGCCACCGTGTTCCCATGTTTAATAACATGCTTTAACTCCTATCATCATGAAAATGATATCAAGTATACATTTCAGTATTTTAATTATTCAGAGAGCTGTAATATTATGAATGTAATGGATTCTGTGTCCTGTCGGAGGGAGAGAAAGCCTGGAAGCACGTAGTGATTCACACACATAGAGCACATAGAAGATCAAATACCAAACAAAGCATTTAACGTGCTTAGTTACGATGGGATTTGAGAAACTAGTAAATTAAACGATTTTAAGATGAAGTTTATGATATTCTACTTTAATGACAAAATAAACTACATGATTAAAGTGGAAATTTCAAGATTAAAGTTGACATTTTGTGCTTTTTTCCCCACTGTGTGGCAATTTTTTTTTTCTCTGTACCCTAATAGGTTTTAATATGAAACTCAGACAATGATCTACAACTCGCCTTTTCACAGCGACTTTGATATCTGACAACTTCTTTTTTATTTTTTGCACTGTGCGACTTTGTGAACTTAAGCTTTCGAGTTTCTCCGACACTCTATGTGACTCGATCAACTTCCTTTTGTTGTTTGTACCACTGTTTAAACCAACAAATAGTACGTTTTTCCTTGCTTCCACTTGGTATTCACTGAACTATTTCCCCTCTACCTTTTCACAGAACGCTGAGCTTAAGGGCTATTTATATTGATTTGCATATTCAAAGAGGCGTAATTCTGGGAGGAGACAGGGTGGTATCTGCTGAATGTTCTTCGCAGTAACGAGATTTCTATAGACTCGTGTCATATGAGGAAGCTGTTGGGACCATAAAAATACTTCGTTGTAATGAAAATTTTGTTGGAAAGAGTTTTACCTGTATAAATATATTGTGAAAAAGAGACCAATGAGACAGATTAAGGATTCGGAAACCGTCCCCATATACAGTAGGTGAACCAGAGTATTTGCTTCTTCTTGTAGAGTGAAAGAATTAGCATATACATTCAGCAATTATCCTGGAAAGTAGGCTAGTTTTTGTGGTGGATGGATCGGAAATTGGTGTGGAGGTGAGATGACAAGGACGGAATGGGAGAGAGATGTCATCAGTGGGTGACCAGTTTGAAGTCGTCATGTGCGGACATGTGGCTGGAATGCGGAAGGTCTTCCTTGTTCGTGCTTGATTTTTAGCGGAGTCTTCACATATCAGGATTCATCTGTTCTTTGGTCTTTCTGATGAAAAAGGAAAGAAGCATTAGTACACCATCTTATAATCCTGTCCGGTGTGTTTTCACACTCCATTGGTCCTTTTGGCTGCCCCCTAATCACGCATGTGTGACTATATATATATATAAATATAGTGGCCATCAGGGGGCACTGCAGCACCCTCAGACCAAACACAGGCAGGCACAAGCACAAGGTCATCAACACACGAAGGTTTTTATTCGTGTGAAACGCTTCATCCAAGTGCTTCCCACAGAATCAGCACAGTACAAACAAATAAAGCACACTGTCACACAACACTTTTGACACACTTTATCTTCTCTTTTTTCTTTTCCTTCAGCACTTCTCTCAGCCTCCACTCCTCCTGGTAAGCTTTGTGTTTTACTTCCCGACTCTGGCTCCCAGAATGAAATAAGGCAGGTCCTTTTATGCTGCAACAGGAAGCACTTCCAGTGGTCCATTAACGTGGTCTGGAAGCACTCGCAGGTGAGGGGGGCAAAGTAGGGCTCCCCAGTCCTTGCAACATCTAGTGCTGATGGGACCCAACTGGGCTGGATCACAGAACTACATTTCCCATTATGGGAATCCATGATGCCGCAGCAACCTTGATGGGGTTGCCATCTAAGGTTCCACTGGAGATAATGCCCTGTGCACGCCCTCTTCTAGTGTAATGGGCCTGTAGTCTGCCCCTATATTATATATATATATATATATATATATATATATATATATATATATATATATATATATATATATATATATATATATATATATATATATATATATATATATATATATATATACTAATAAAAGGCAAAGCCCTCACTGACTGACTGACTCATCACTAATTCTCCAACTTCCTGTGTAGGTAGAAGGCTGAAATTTGGCAGGCTCATTCCTTACAGCTTACTTACAAAAGTTGGGCAGGTTTCATTTCAAAATGCTACACGTAATGGTCATAACTGGAAGCTATTTTTCTCCATATACTGCAATGGAGTTGAGCTGGATGGCCGTGGGGGGCGGAGTTTCATGTGACATCATCACGCCTCCCACGTAATCACGTGAACTGACTGTCAACGCATTGCGTAGAAAACCAGGAAGAGCTCAAAAAAGCGCTGAACAAAACATGCATTATATAATTGAGAAGGCAGCGAAACAATAAGAAGCGAGCTACTGACATATACAACCATATTCATGAGTGCTGCTACTTCGGAAACAGAGCACGGTGTAACCCTAAAGTTTAAATTAAGTTCATAGACAGGCTGCTGCTGGCGTTTGTAATTTAGTGCCTGCCAATATAAGGCTGTCCGTCAGCGGCAATCCAATAGAAACACTGCCGCTAAATATTCATGGGTGAAGGACTGTGCTTATGCAGAGGAAGAGGAGATGGTCAGGGTGGTGTTTGGCACAAACTCAGCAAAACTGCGAGAGAAACTTTTAAGTGCCGGGTCTTAACTAACATTACATACAGCCATGGACATCACACGAGATGGCACCAGCACAGCTGGGAACCTTCGATCCAAGAACACCAAGCGGCTCACATGAACTGACGCAGTGCACAGACAAAAAGCAACAGTTCCAAAGAGTGCTGAACAAAAACCGAATAAAACAATTGAGAAGGCAGCAAAAAAATATGAAGTGTCTGATACATACAAGCATATTCATAAGTGCAGCTACTGCAGAAACAAAGCACACGGTGGAAAAAGTCAATGTCCCGCTAAACGAAGACAGTGTAAAAAAAAACCCGTGCATACAGTGAGTCACGTCTCAGATAAAGAGGAAGACGAGCTGTTTATTGATGCAGTAAGAAACGAATTGATGAATGAAACCTCTTATCTTTACAACGATCGACAAAAACGGAATGTAACTTGAACACAACATCCATCCATCCATTTTCTAACCCGCTGAATCCAAATACAGGGTCACGGGGGTCTGCTGGAGCCAATCCCAGCCAACACAGGGCACAAGGCAGGAACTAATCCTGGGCAGGGTGCCAACCCACCGCAGGACACACACAAACACACCCACACACCAAGCACACACTAGGGCCAATTTAGAATCGCCAATCCACCTAACCTGCATGTCTTTGGATTGTGGGAGGAAACCCACGCAGACACGGGGAGAACATGCAAACTCCACGCAGGGAGGACCCGGGAAGCGAACCCGGTCTCCTAACTGCGAGGCAGCAGCGCTACCACTGCGCCACCGTGCCGCCCACTTGAACACAACACATTCTACAAATACGACCCTGATTTAAAGAAATAATGCTAATCAAATCCTTGATGACAGCAACACTCAATAACACTCACAAAACAATTACTGTATATTGATAATCATGTTACGTTATTTTTTAAAATGTTCCCTTTTCTTTTTCATAACTTCTTTAACACACTACTCCTCCGCTGCGTAATATATATATATATATATATATCCCGATCTACATACTCTCAAATAGACAAGCCACACGCCGTGGCGCAATTGTAGAGGCTTTGCCTCTAGCGCCGACATCCGAGGTTCGATTGCCGAAAGGGGATGCACTGAGTATGTATGCGCGCTTCCCGCTTCATTTTACCCTCGCATCTCCTTGGTTTGGGACGTATGAAAAAATATGCGGTTAACGTAGAATCATGTTACGTTATTTCTAAAATGTTTACTTTTCTTAGCACAAGCACAGCTGAGAAGCTTCGATGCATGTACTCCATAACGCATTAAAAAAATAACACATTTAATCACACTTTCAATTCCAAGCAAAGGGGAACTTTTGTCAATGCATGATTTCCTGGTACATCGATTACACTGATGCACACATCACAGCTACAAAAATGTTAAGAGTCGGAATAAAGCGCGTTCCTACGACTGATCGGAGCAAAATTTCATTTCAAAAGACTACCCAAGCGAAGCCTTGATAAAAGCATGGTTTTGTGCACACTGAAAAGCAAGCAAAATTAGATGCATTACAGAAAGCGGACTTTGTGGCTGTTACTGGGGATCATTGGACTTCCGTGACCGTTAGTAATTCTAAATACATCTAATTACAAAATGTTCAATGATCACACTGTTTTAGCCTAATGTACAAAATAATTTTGGCTGAGGTTACTCAGAGTTTAAAGATTAAGTTGGTCAAATTACCTTTTATGTTTCTGACTTATTTTTTTAAGAAGAAAAACTGCACTTTATGTTGAAATATTGGTTATTATTATTTAAAGACAATACCATTCTGAAAATGTACTTAAAGTACTTAAACTACCACTTTATTTTTAAGTCTGCCCAATTTTAACCAGGGATGATATTTTTGTTTCTGTTTTGAATTCAAATGCAGTTTAAAAGCATTTTTTTTTTTCAGAAAGTAAAACAGCTTGAGTTTACAACATTCATGTCCATGTCTATTATTTGATTCTGTCGCCCACTAAAACCCTTTTAAATTAAAAAAAAACATTTGCGATTTGGGGCAAATATACGTGTGCGATTACATACGATTAATCAAGATTATTTCTTACACAGCTTCTAATTAATTGGATTAATTTTTTTAATCGAGTCCCACCCCTAATATATATATAATGATACAGTGGTGTGAAAAACTATTTGCCCCCTTCCTGATTTCTTCTTCTTTTGCATGTTTGTCACACAAAATGTTTCTGATCATCAAACACATTTAACCATTAGTCAAATATAACACAAGTAAACACAAAATGCAGTTTTTAAATGATGGTTTTTATTATTTAGGGAGAAAAAAAATGCAAACCTACATGGCCCTGTGTGAAAAAGTAATTGCCCCCTTGTTAAAAATAACCTAACTGTGGTGTATCACACCTGAGTTCAATTTCGTAGCCACCCCCAGGCCTGATTACTGCCACACCTGTTTCAATCAAGAAATCACTTAAATATGAGCTGCCTGACACAGAGAAGTAGACCAAAAGCACCTTAAAAGCTAGACATTATGCCAAGATCCAAAGAAATTCAGGAACAAATGAGAACAGAAGTAATTGAGATCTATCAGTCTGGTAAAGGTTATAAAGCCATTTATAAAGCTTTGGGACTCCAGCGATCCACAGTGAAAGCCATTATCCACAAATGGCAAAAACATGGAAAAGTGGTGAATCATCCCAGGAGTGGCCGGCCGACCAAAATTACCCCAAGAGCACAGAGACACAAAAGACCCCAGGACAACGTCTAAAGAACTGCAGGCCTCACTTGCCTCAATTAAGATCAGTGTTCACGACTCCACCATAAGAAAGAGACTGGGCAAAAACGGCCTGCATGGCAGATTTCCAAGACGCAAACCACTGTTAAGCAAAAAGAACATTAGGGCTTGTCTCAATTTTGCTAAGAAACATCTCAATGATTGCCAAGACTTTTGAGAAAATACCTTGTGGACTGATGAGACAAAAGTTGAACTTTTTAGAAGGCAAATGTCCCATTACATCTGGCGTAAAAGGAACACAGCATTTCAGAAAAAGAACATCATACCAACAGTAAAATATGGTAGTGGTAGTGTGATGGTCTGGGGTTGTTTTGCTGCTTCAGGACCTGGAAGGCTTGCTGTGATAGATGGAACCATGAATTCTGCTGTCTACCAAAAAATCCTGAAGGAGAATGTTCGGCCATCTGTTCGTCAACTCAAGCTGAAGCGATCTTGGGTGCTGCAACAGGACAATGACCCAAAACACACCAGCAAATCCACCTCTGAATGGCTGAAGAAAAACAAAATGAAGACTTTGGAGTGGCCTAGTCAAAGTCCTGAACCGAATCCAATTGAGATGCTATGGCATGACCTTAGAAAGGCGGTTCATGCTAGAAAACCCTCAAATAAAGCTGAATTACAACAATTCTGCAAAGATGAGTGGGCCAAAATTTCTCCAGAGCGCTGTAAAAGACTCATTGCAAGTTATCGCAACCGCTTGATTGCAGTTATTGCTGCTAAGGGTGGCCCAACCAGTTAGGTTAGGGGGCAATTACTTTTTCACACAGGGCCATGTAGGTTGGGTTTTTTTTTTCTCCCTAAATAATAAAAACCATCATTTAAAAACTGCATTTTGTGTTTACTTGTGTTATATTTGACTAATGGTTAAATGTGTTTGATGATCAGAAACATTTTGTGTGACAAACATGCAAAAGAAGAAGAAATCAGGAAGGGGGCAAATAGTTTTTCACACCACTGTATATATATGTAGATTTGTATATATATATATGTATGTGTGTATATATATACTGTATGTATATATATATATAACTGTGTATATATGTATATATATACAGGTATATGTCTATATTTGTATATGTGTATATGTATATATGTATGTATATGTATATATATATATATATATGATGTATATATATGTTTATATATGTGTGTCTGTGTGTATATATATATAAATATATATAGAGAGATAGAGATAGATATGACAACAACACTCATATCAATGACAAAACAATTACATTAACAATTATCTTACGTTATTTTTAAAATATTTCCTTTTCTTTTTCATAACTTCTTTAACACACTACTTCTCCGCTGCGAAGCGTGGGTATTCTGCTAGTATATATGTATATATTGTCACACACATGCACATGGGAGGCAGCTAAAGGGCTCAAATAAGGGTAATTCTACATCAGACCAGGGGGTGGCGGAGTGCTCAAATCCTTTCTCTCTTTCCTCTACAGACTAGTTACGGGAAATTCTGCTGGACCCCGATGGCGTCACTTCCTGTCCCGACCCTGATGATGTCACTTCCAGTCTTCAAACCCGATGACGTCACTTCCTCTGACTTTCCATAAAACTCTCATCTTTACTTCCTCCAAGTCATTTCTGTTCTGGACTCAAATCTGTATGCAATTGTGCAACCAATTTACTATTTTGTAGCCAGGTTTCAAGTATACGGGAGGCTACCCCATGCCTTTTTTCTGGCTCTTGTCTATTGATTTGACAATTTTTACATTATATGAATATTTTACTCCTTGCTTGTTTGTGGCCATTATTTGTATATGTAGTTAATGTTCTATCTGAGTAGTGTTGTTTAAGGCAGGGTGGCACAGTACTGTTGCTTCACAGCTCAGATCACATTTTTGGCCACAATAATTAGTCCAGCATTGTTAGATGATGTTTCCTGAGGCCTCCCTCAGAGACACTTGAAACACCATTGTACCATTACAATCAATTCAAAACTAGTTCAATTTTTTCTTCTCGAATGAATTTAATGCATTTAGCAGAGTTGGGCAAAGTTTCTGAACATTTTCTTGATTTTGCCAAATTCTTAGCAAAGTGAACACCACAGGGTTTGTTCATCAGTAACAGTGAAGAACCTGACACATGTGCTTTAACCACAACACCAGCCTATCTGATTATGGTCTGCATGATCTTTTAGTTATCAGTAACTGTGTATTATTGCTAACATTCTGTTGTTCACAAACTCAGAAGAAGAAGAAGAAGAACTTTCAGTATGGTCCCATTGAACAATTATTATATTTGTCGTTATTTTCTGCTTTATATTATTGTATCTATACCTCTGAGAAAACACACAGGACTCAACTTTCTATAATTAAATATTCATAGCAGGTTGGGCTGCTTAACCAAATGAAAACAAAATTTAATCTATTGCAAAAGAAATCATCTTCAGACAAACTGTTCAACTGGTTTTTTTTTGTTTTTTTTTAAACAGGCCAGCTCTAAACCTTACGAGTGCACTAATATGACATGGATGCAGCTTTATCTTGGCTTTGTTTCATTTGCTCAGAGTTATAGAGAATTAGTACATTCTTTACTAAATCATTACACACTACTGAACAGAAGATAATACTTCTGAATCTTTGGTTTTGCCTGTTTATTCTATCTTTGCAAAGTGAGACTTTGTTTCAGTTTTTAAAATGCCTGCCTGATATTTTTTATAGCGTGTGTAATGCAAATATTGTATTTTTTCCTCCTTTTAACTGCCCACCACTTAGCATGCAGATGGTAGACGGCACAACAGAGCTGGCAGTTAGGATGCATTTAAGCATGTGAGCATTACCCATACAAGTCATTATCATTAGAGGTCCATTTGTGATTTTTGGCAAGAACAGTGCATTTGTGTGATGCTAGGAGAGAAGGGTTGGCCTAAGGAATGAAGAGCTGGAAAACCATAGGACATAAGCCATATGGACACCGAATTTCAATGCCTATGACCTTAATTAAACCAGACAACATAATTTAAGTGTAACTGCTTTTAAGGCATGACCCACTCAGCAAATTATAAATTTTTAATTTTTTTTACAATGCACCACCATCTCTTGTTATAGCAACAAACAATGATGCTTATTTTAGAGTGGGGCTGTCTAACTTGCTCTTTCGAATTGCTTTGACATTTAACAATGTACGCTTTCATCATTTCCCCCCTCATCTTGGAGCCATCCATTTTATAAACCTGATTCGTTAACTACACAGAAAGCTGGGTTTTAATACATTGGACGAAAGGCAAGAACCAAACCAGACTGGGATATCAGTCCATAGTATTATACATTTTTCACATAAGCCCACAGTCATTCAAACTGAGCAAATGAAGAGTTACAAATGAAATGAAAATGACTTTGAGATATGAGTGGAAATACAGAGAAAAATCAAAGAAATTACATGTCAATATTTAATCACTCAGCTACCATGCCATTCAAAACTAGTTAAATCTAAATCAAAAGCAGAGTTATTAGTAATATGTGTCATGTTCTTTAGTGTTGTTGATGATATGTCTTATTCGATTTTTATAATTTATTTATATGTATTGACTGGCAATCTATTATTGTTTCAAGGGACTAAAGATGGCTGCAGTGTCATCTCACTATGGTGTGTGGTCATATTGTATGCTGGAGGTGACCATGTGAGGAGCTGGGATGCCTCAGCATGTAGTCCATTAATCTTAGTGGACATTTTGGTTGTGTATAAAAACTGTTCTTGAAGCATGGTTGAGGGTTAGGGTTAGCGTTTTTAGTGCTGTTTACTTCATAGTTAAAGATTGTTGCCTTTTTTATTTTTCTTCATCACTGTGATGTTTAAACATTAAATTAAGATCTAGTTAAGCAGGCAGGTGACCACATTAACTGTTAGAAAGTCAAGCCAAGTAAAATTTACTGTTGTGTACATGCTACAATATCATCATAGCTGACAGAAATACTATACATAATTAATTAGTTCATTAAAAAGTATAGGGTGTTGGTGAGAACGTTTTAACATTTTCAACTGTCAGATTTTGGTCAGCAGCTAAAGCCTGAAAGCCTTGTCAACATAATCATAAGTGAATTCTGGAAAAGGTGAAAAGTAATGCAGGTCTCAGAGTGAAAGTGAAGCAGGACCTTAGAATGTTTTGTATAGCCAGTCTATTGATAGCATTGGATAACATTTAATTCTGCTTTAATCGACCTTGAGCTTTGTGTGATAACTATTTTCAGTGAAAGTGCCCATTTCTTTTAGTGGAAAAAATCCAGGTGCTCACTTTGGGCAAGAAGTGTGGAGGCAAAGTGAGTAGACTTTTATTTTCAAAAAGATTATTCTCATAGCTCATAGTTTAGTTCAGTAGCCCACTTGTTACAAAAATGGAGCCTTCAGTTGCTTTTCTGACACTTTGAAAAAAGAGTTCTGCTCCTTTGTAAATGTGGACAATTAAATGGAGCCTGCGATCTGCTTACTTGCTAGACACTTGGAAAATGAGCTGTCTTGTTGGAAAGAAATGTTCCATTTCATTTTTAGCCTAAGAATACCCAATTTGTAACTAAGGAACTGGATCATCTTTGAAATCATCTGGGACTGAATGGAGACATGAACTCAACGAGGTGATATCATTCTTTGTATTGCTTTTAATTTCTGCTAATGGTTATTATACAAATAAATATACATTTTAAATGAAAGCTTAAAGCTTGTCTCCCCCTGATTGATTACTAGCATTACCAAGTGTTACAGCTGATCATTCCTTATCTAACTGAGGTCATTAAAGGCAGAATCGATCTTTGAGTAGGCTTCAAAATTCACAAATGTTGTCTGTAACAGTTACACTCGTATAAGCTGCAAAGATAAGAAGACTGGTAACCTGAGGAAGTACAGTACAGTAGATTCTCATGAACACAGATGATTACATCAAGAGACTAGAAAGCACCCCAACATCCTTCATAGTACAAGTGACTAGAACACTGGAATGAGCTAGCACTGAAATAATTAAACACAATCTAATTTAATAATCATAGAAACATGAAAGAAACTAATAATCTCAAACAATATGTTCCCATACGATATACCAACCAACAACAATACCTGTTTTCCTACATAAAAGGAAATTTTAGAATTACAATCAGATGTATGTCTAAGAGTTGTACTACCAACTTGGGAGTTAACGACATTTCCTTTTTGTACATGGTTACAACAATTGTATTTTAATCAGGGGAAATGTGCTTCTTTTAATGGCTAAACTATTTTCAGCGTGTTACTTCAATGTCCAGGATTTTACAATTATGAGAAAAAGCAAACTTTACTAAAGAACAGATTTAGACTCAGAATGTGCCAATATTTAAGTATGAATTTTTTAACTGTATTTGCATATTGAAAATAGGTCAGCATGTATACCGACTATCCTGTGTCTTTTTGGATTTTCTTAGACTTGAGTAAAAAATCTCTATTTGCATAATTTGCCCATTTGTAAGTTGTCTTTACTGACTTGTTGGAATATCCTCTCCTTAAATCGGCATTTAATATGTAATGATAATCTAGTAAACTTTGTTTTGTCTATGCAAATATGCAAAAGATGTAAGAACTGTGAAACAGGCAAATTATCCACAAGAGACTGAGGCCTACTGGTCACAACACCATTTTACTTACCTCATCCTACTCTACCAGTTCACTTGACAAAGCTTCAAGTAACATATCTCTGCAGTTGTCATCCAATCACAAGACAGCAGCTGCCAAAAGCCCTTCTGAAAGAAAGAGAGAAGAAAATAAGAACCTGGAAATTACTAGAAATTCCAGTTTAAAAGGAGGAATACAAAAAAATAAACTGCATTTCTGTTATTATCAAGAATAACACCTGGCAAACGGGAGTACCAAGCCAGAAGAGGAAATTGACTCTGAATATGAGGACAAAGAATTATGCAGAGCATTCACATTTAAGGGAGTATTGCTCAAGGGAGAAGCACCTGTTCTGAATTGCTGTAATAATAATAATAATAATAATAATAATTATTATTATTATTATTATTATTTTTATTATTTACATTTATGTATCACTTATTTCTCACTACTCAAAGCACTTCAGTGAGTGGGGGGCCACATCAACCACCACTAATGTGTAGCTTCCACCTGGATGATGTGATTTCAATCATTTTTGCCCAAGTACGTTCACCACACATTAGCTCTTAAGTGGAGAAGTGGTGAGAGAGAGAGAGCCAATTAGAGACAGGGAATGATTAGGAGGCCAGAATGACCAGGCCGTGGTGGGCAATTTGTATTTCTGTATTTCTAAAAACATGGAAACTGTCCAGGTTTCCTTCAAAATTTGAAATAAAAAAGAAGGTGCAGCATTCAGATGAAATCCATTCTGAATTATTTCAAGTGCCACAGAACCCACCAGAGAACAAATACATTGTGAGGCACTTAAAGAGCAGTAAAAGTAAAGTATAAACATTTCTACAAGCTGTGCATTAGTGTATTATGATTGATCCAACAAAGATAAATGTAAAGTGCATTCTACTTTTTATGTATTGTGAGTTCTATTTTTACAGTATACTGGATTTTTTGATACTGTAGAGCATTATTTGCTTATTGTCTGGTAATTATTACATCATTCAAATGTCATATTCTATTTTTGGAATGCAAAGTAATAATATATAAACCATGAAGGAAAATAACAATTACTTTACAAAGTCACACATTCCACTTATCAACTCTTTAAAAAAAAAACACTGTCACAAGGACATGGAGGAGACAATTTTAATTGCTTCTCATCCTGAGTACAGCTGCTGGTCTGCTTAACACAAAGTATTCTCACCAGGTTGTAGGAGAAGAGGGCATCACAGAGTCTGCTAATTAGATGGAGCCAAGTGTACCAGAATCACCACTCAGCTAGTCACAGACACAGCTAGAAAGAGCAAGAAGTGATGAACATCCGTGATGCTTCACATGGTCATGCTATTTTTTAATTTACAAGATACATAAACCATCTTATCATTGAATATGCCTTTCAGTTTTAAAGATGAAAATATACAAATATGTGTAAAACAGTTATAGTACATTGGAGAATGTATAAATATGGAATTATTATTTTTATTAATAATACTAGGGATTTAGGATTGGTATAAATGATGTTCTTCTAGTTATGAATATACTTTTAATATAATTTTGTAACTCAAAATAGCAGGTGACTGTCAAAAAGAAACACAATGTCTTTATTGGGTTTGTGCTTAAGGTAGTCAGTAGTGAAGATATACAGTGTGAAATGAATTAAACAAAGCCAGAGTAGATGAAGAGGATGGAATGTCAGAGTGAGTATCATTGGAAGCCATCTTAATAGATCAAGTTTGAGATTCAAATTTAATCTACAGACAGGTCAATATGACTATGATGAAAGGAGGCAAAATGTGCTACAATAATCATGGAATCCCTAACATGATCTGCTAATCACCTTTCTGTTTAGCTTGGGTTAAGAATAATTTCAACAAAAAATAAAAAAAACAGAAAAAATATAAACTGCTCAAAAAAATTAAAGGAACACTCTGAAAACACATCAGATCTCAATAGGAAAAAGAATCCGGCTGGATATCTATACTGATATGGACTGGGTGATGTGCTAGGAATGAAAGGATGCCGCATCGGTTGATGGAAATGAAAATTATCAGCCTACAGAGGGCTGAACTGAAAGACACCCCGATAATCAAAGTGAAAAAATGAAATGTCCATTTTTCTGAAATTTCACTGCAGCAACTCTAAATCATTGTCAGTGGTTTGTACGGCCCCATGTGCTTGTATGCATGCCAGGCAAGCTCATGCTCCTAATGAGACAACTGATGGTGTCCTGGGGGATCTCCTCCCAGATCTGGACCAGGGCATCACTAAGATCCAGGACAATCTGAGTTGCAACCTGGCAGCATCGGGTGGACCAAAACATAATGTCCCAGAGGTGTTTTGTTGGATTAGGTCAGGCGAGCGTGGGGGACAGTCAATGGTATCAATTCCTTCATCCTCCAGGAACTGCCTGCATACTCTCGCCACTTGAGGCCAGGATTTCATCCCGATACCTAATGGCATTCAAGGTGCCGTTGTCTAGCCTGTAGAGGTCTGTGCATCCCTCCATGGATATGCTTCCCCAGACCATCACTAATCCAAACCGGTCATGTCGAATGATGTTATAGGCAGCATAACATTCTCCACGGCTTCTCCAGACCCTTTCACGTCTGTCACATGTGCTCAGGGTTAACCTGCTCTCATCTGTGAAAAGCATGGGGCACCAATGGTGGACCATCCAATTCTGGTATTCTATGGCAAATGCCAATCGAGCTCCATGGTGCCGAGTAGTGAACACAGGGCCCACTAGAGGACGTCAGGCCCTCAGGCCACCCTCATGAAGTCTGTTTCTGATTGTTTGCTCAGAAACATTCACCCCAATAGCCTGCTGGAGGTCATTTTGTAGGGCTCTGGCAGTGCTCATCCTGTTCCTCCTTACCCAAAGGAGCAGATACCGGTCCTGCTGATGGGTTAAGGACCTTCTACGACCCTGTCCAGATGTCCTAGAGTAACTGCTTGTCTCCTGGAATCTCTTCCATGGCCGTCAGACTGTGCTGGTAGACACAGCTAACCTTCTGCCAATGGCATGTATTTCTGTGCCATCCTAGAAAAGTTGGACTACCTGAGCAACCTCTGTAGGGTCCAGGTATGGCCTCGCTCTACCAGTAGTGACACTGACCATAGCCAAATACAAAACTAGTGAAAAAACAGATGAGGAGGGAGAAATGTCAGTGGCCTCCACCTGTTAAATGATTCCTGTTTTGGGGGTCGTCTCATTGTTGCCCCTCCAACCCAAACAACAAACATCAAAGCAGCTGAAACTGATTAACAACACCCTCTGCTACTTAACTGACCAGATTGATAGCCCAGAAGTTTCATTGACTTGATGCTATACTCTGATTAAAAAGTGTTCCTTTAATTTTTTGAGCAGTATATTATGATGTAACTTTTGTAATAAGTTGTCCTTTCTAATTTAATGTTGTAACTATTACCAATTTCAAAATCTTATTTTCAGAGTACTGTTGCAAAAAAAAAAAAAAACAAGTCTCAAGTCATTGTTATAAATGAAATTCAACGACTTCCATTATTTACACCAACTGGTGGAGGTTCACCATGTGCACGGCAGGCTCTTCATAGCAAGTCTGCTTAGTCTTAAGAGAACAGCTGTAATTACAGCTGTAATCACTGAGGTTCATTTACTGGTAAACATTTCAATCCCACCAATGAACACTCAGAAAATAGGTACATTCTAATAATAACCCTCTGCCATTAAATAACATCCAAAGGTCCCAAAATTATTATCATTAAAAGTCTTGTCTAAACACTTAGTTTACAGAATAAGACTTCTTACATATAAACTGTTACCACAGAACAAAAAACAACATTAAACTAATATATGATCTCATTTCCTAATATAAAGTGCTCTGGTACAAATGAAGTCATGATGTTCTAGCATATCAGGCAGGTACTTTTCAGGCACTTTTTTTCTTTTACCTTACAATGCTTTGTTTTAATAATTGTTGTAGGATGAAACCGGAATCAAATGCTTGATCAGTTCAAGTGCTGGTCTCACAAAATGTTTCCTATGATCAGTCAAAGTTCAGAAGTTTCTTCTATAGTATCGGCATGCCAATACTACACACCACACAAGTGCGACATTAGCCAGTGTGGAACAGAGACAAAATGAAACAGATAAAGATTTGGGGTAGCCTTCCTGTATACTTGAAACAGGGATAAATTATCAAAAAAGCAACAGGTCTTTACAGACTGCAATCCATAGTAGAACTGAACTAATAGAATAAAAATTATGTTTATATAGGAGGGACGGGAGTAGTGATGTTGATAGGTCCTTAGACTCGATTGGTCTGCAAAGGAAAGAGAGAAAGGGTCAGTGCACACTGCCATCCCCTGGTCCGGCATGTAATTACATCCATTCACACATGCGTGACATCAGCAATGTGTGACGTCTGTGTCCAGAATGTCACTGTACCTACTAAAAAACAAAGAATGATTAAAAATGAAAATAACAAGAAATAAAAATCATCAACTTATCTGAACAAAACTAAAAGGTAAAAAAATGTAATATTAATGCATTTCTGGTAACAATGTGGAAATAAGAAGGGAATAAATAAAAGATCACAGAAAACATGAATTAACAGTGTGTTCCAAAAGTTGATGTTCTCCCAGAGCACTAGAGGGGAGCTGATCCAGCAATTGTCAGGGATGTTTGACTTTATTAGATCACACAAAATTTCTCAGTAAGTAAGAACACCTCCTAGCTGTACATTACCTTAGTATAGATAAATATGCCATTTCATTATCCTTTAAATGCTGAAGACTGTTAGGAGGGAAGTTGTTTAGCAATCCATGTGGTGACAGCACACAATTCAGGAATAAGAGGAGTGGAAAAATTTTTTCCCTTAAAAAGAGTATAAAAGAAAGATTACCAACCCTTTGATTTTATAAGGTCACTGGCTGTGCTACCCAGGATGGGATGAAATCTAAATAATCAACATGGACCTCAAGGGTAACGTTTGCAGTGCACGGTGCAGTGTGCATGTCTCTGTTGTATGCCATTTGGTATGGTATTCGTTAAAACAGAGTTAATGTTTGTGAGGCACCATCTATTGGAATGACAAATGTAATGCATTTTATTTCTAAAACTGTTTGTGATGCGCCATTTTGGAATCACTGAGAGATAGTCACCAAACAGAAGCTTAGAGAGATACACAGACACTTATTGATTTATTAAGGTGAATGTTTGTTAAGTATTCCAGAGTATTGCACTCTTCTTTGAAATCAAAGATTCACTAGTAGGTCTGGGAGCTCTTATTACTGAAATAAACTAGTAATGACGTTCCATGCTTTGTTAGTAAGTTGAGAATAATCCATTCAAACTTTACTTACCAAAAATGTTACCAAATGTTGTTACTTATCATTCAGTCTTTATTATTCTGTTTGCAACACAATTAACAATATACAGTATATCACTGCGATGAATTTTAACAAGGCAAACATAATTATTTATGTAAAATAACTCAATTACAAAAAAAGTCAAATATAAGAAGTACATCCCTGACAAATGTTGTGAGAGGGAAGTATAGAGTTCATAGATTAAATTTCTACTGTATGTAACTGTACAAAGAATATTACATGGTAAATGCATCAGAAATAGTTCAGGCTAAATCCATCAGTTCTGGGTACAGCTTTCAAATCAATTCAAGTCAGTGTGCAAGACTACTAACATGTAAAAGCAGAGACCACTGGAACATATAAATAAAGAAAGAACAATGAAAAAGCCACCAAGAACAGGTGGGCCTTCAGCCTGGACCTGAACATTTAAAAAAGGCAGAACTTCATGAACATCTGTAGGGGGAGAATCATTTTTCGAAATGGAGTTAAAACAAAATACTACAGCTTTCAGTTTCTAAGCTATTAAAAGATAAATTGCAACTTCACGACAGGACCATTTATCTGCTAGACATACTGTATAAAGTATGTTTTTCTCTGATAACGTGGCATGCCGGCTGAAACATTCCATTCGCTGTAGGTGTAGTAGGAAAAAATAAGAAGGTTCTTTCTCATTGATTGCGTTGACCTCCATAATTTCATGCCATTTATTTATATGAAGTGTTTTAAATGTAATCTCTTCTTTGCTTATCCTTGGAATATCCCCTGGGTGGTTTTTATATTTATTCAGGCTGTGCATTCAGTTTTGTGCATAGAAAACTCGCTAGCCTAGTACTATCATTTAATTTAACAGACATGTCGTTAGATATTAACATTTTAAGGTACACATAAAAGCTTTTCAAATACATAATCTTTGGGCAGAGTTTGCTCCTTCTGTCCTTTTCTGTGTTTTTTTTCCCTCCAATTCTTCCCCTAAATTCCATGCATGTTAGTCTAAATGGAAACACTAAAGTGGCTCAGTATAAGTGAATGGATATGTGTGTGTGAGTCTGTGGGCCCTGCAATCAAATCCACGACTGGGTTTTATCATGTGCTCAGTGTTCCAAGTATCAGCAACTTAATCTGGTCTTGTTGTAACTTATTTCCCAGTTTCGTAGATAATATAGTAGAGCTGATACTTGTCATTTATTGTACACCATACTTTCCTAATAACTGAATGAATCTAGCAGTCACTAAAGCGTGTAAAATATCTAGACAGAAGCTGAACAATATTCATAAAAAATGCCTCAATACAGTGCAAAATTCACAGTAAGAGTGCAAGCTCTTGTGGCGAATGGCCAGGACACCGCTGGTTCACCAACCAACACACATTTACAGTTTCTATATTTACAAGTGCACACAACCCCAGTACTCCCGTACCAAATCACCCTTCAAGTCCAGGCCTTCCTCAACAATGCCTTTCCTTTACCGCCTCCACTCCTCTCCTCTCCTCCAGGTTTCGTCCTCTTCCACCCAACTCCAGCTATCGAATGGAGAAAGGTGTCCCTTTTTATCCTCGTGCTCCAGGTGCCTCCAAATAAGCTTCTGCCGGGACTCCCTGGTGTGGCAGATGTGCCGGCTGTGCACCCAGATGCACTCCGGGTGTCCCTGGTCTTCGTCCCCCCAGCACTTCCGGGTGCTGGGCTCCTCAGGCATCTGGGCATGTAGTGTTGAGCTTCCATGCTCCTTTCCTGTGGTCCCCATTGCCACCAGGGCGGTTGCTCCCTCGTGGTCCGGAGGAGGCATATTCCCTCCTTTGGTCCTTCCAGGCATCCTGGCTGGGTTCCACCCCCAGCCACTCGCCACACTCTATATAATTCATATTGTTTGAGATTTCATATCTCGCTCTGTTTCATATGGAGAACACTCACAAAGATACCTCCACAACACACTGAAAGAATACAAAACTAGCAGCATCTTTCAATGTGCACTTTCCAAACCAGCAACTGAGCCGTTTCTTAATAATGGACGGCAACTCTGTATGTTTTTAATGAAAATTAATGGGTAAATGTATGTTGATACGTATTTTCGTATTTCTTATTTTGAGCCCAATAAATATTTCCATGTATCGTATCTTTCACTGTGGTACTAAATTAAGTATACTATATTTGATTCAGTTCTAATACAGATATAAAGCATGATTTCAATATTTTTAATGCTGTATTTGTACTTTTTCATGTCTGTGTCAGAGTGTCTGAAGCATGTACTAATTCTGTTATGCCTGCTCACAAAGTGATGTAAGTTAGTATGCAACTTTGTTCCCTTTCGCTGGCCCAAACAAGCACATTGCAACTGCACATAGAATTAGGCTGGATCTGCTGCAAGCCCACCACCCTGGGGCTCACTTTAACAGAACTAAACCCAAAAATTTGTCTTGTTGCCGTAAATTACGGAAAAAGACAAGATCAGCATAGGATCATACCAAGATAACAGCACACTAAAACTGACCCAAGATTGTTTTATAGTGTTTTACTGCTGATAATTTTAAATATTATATCATAATGGTGAAAAGTAACTTCTACTTTCCACATTCTCTTGGAAGCAGATTACATTTACTGTATATACTCGTGTTTAAGTTCTTCCGTGGATAAGTCAGGGATTTATTTTTACCGTATATTTCCGGTATTTTACAATGTCAGCCGTATAAGTCGAATGCAGAAAACTCTATGCTATTGGTGCAAGAGGTTATGATATGTTAACGCCCACCTGAGAGAGTAACAATGGCGCACACTGCCTTTTTTTTCTATGCATTATGCCTACGTGACCACACCCTCATACACCTTTATTGTAAGAGCATCCCTTATCTATGATGGAGTGTTCGATCAGAGGAAAATATGAAGCTGGTTTTAAATTAAAAGCCATTTAATTGGCGAAAGAAATTGGTAACTGCGCAGCTGGCACAAAATTGTGTTTGAGAAACTGGTTAGATGAAACAAGGAGATGTAAAAAAACAAATGAAGTGTCGTATTTTTGAATAGATGTATAAGTCAGGGTCTGATTTTATGATTGATTTTTCAGGTTTCAAGACCCGACTTATACGCAAGTATATACGGTATGTACAGGGGAAGCACTGAAGAAGCCTTCAGTGTGTTAATTGCATTGCCATGAAATGTGTGGTCAGTGGAGTCAGCCTCTGAGTCCATCTTTTCCTGCTTAAACTCATGTTTGAGTAGGCAATCCTTCTTCACTTGATCCTTGTGGTTTGTAAGGATAACAATTTCTTTTACAGACTTGAATTTCAAAGTGAAAAAGTCCACATATTGTTAACGATTAAACATTGTAATTTCATTGCTTTTTGTATGGATTTTTTTTACAAGAGTCTAGTGCTGTTTCAATGACAATAACATAATAAATTAGGAAAAAAGAATACATTAGGAAAAATGATTATGACTGAGATACTAGCAGCAAGTCTGCAATGGAAGAAATGGGCTGTAAAATGTCACGCTCCTAGTGGGAGCAATCAGATATTACTCGTATAAGAGTGCTACTGTGCATATTTAGTGCACTGGTTTTGCTGTCTCAGACTGAATGAGAATAAAGAGGGTTTTAGAAAATGACAGGAGGACCCAACAGACACCAGCATTATTTATTTGGCTTTGCACTGATTTTATATTACTTGTTGAAATTAGTGGCAATTCAGTCCTGCAACCTAAAATTTTATTTTGTTAGCCTTTCCAACTGTTGAAACATACTGGCCCTTTTTCAATAGTTAATTTACTGTAAAGAGGGAAGGTGGTGTAACAGTCCAAGAATTAATTACACAACAATCAGATGTACTTAGTGTGGTTTTAGCCATAGGTTACCATACTTAATAGTAAGCGATTGTGCTGCCACCTAATTTAGCTCAATGTGTCTGCATTATCTGATGTAAAATGTGGTTTACGATATAGTTAAATGTGAAAGGCATTGCATAACAAAGTAATACACAGTGTTAACAGCATAAAGCTCATATTGCAAATCAAGCAGAATTCTAGCAGGTAGTAAAGTGTAAGAGAAAGATATTCAATAAATATAGTCAAAGCACCGTCTCTAACTTGATTCACATGTATCAATAAGTCTTTACCTTAGGTGCATTTTGCAAACTAGTATTGCTCTTTAGACCTCCATCAGACTGTGACAGTCTTAGAAAAAAAGTTTTGCCATGAAAATTCAGCTTACAGTATCGTGAAGTGCTCAAGTACTGGGACACGCATGTATTTCATCTGTAGAACATCTCGGCTGAGTGTGCTATATCTGATTTTTATTCTTCAATATAAGGCACATTAGGTGTGGGTGCATTTCTTAAGTATTCTCTTAAATTCAAATAACCGATTTCTAAAGAATTCAATGGTGGTTCCCCCTGTACTGCCACTATGCCACCGCAAATTTGTTTAATACATTGGTAACAGTTTAGTTTAGGTACTTGAAAAAATGCATCTAATACTCATTTACTCTTATGTAACAAGACATAAACAAACACTTCTTTTGGTCTTCATAGCCGCTTATAAATCATCAGTAGATTGGTTATTAATCTCTGTGCAGTGGCATATTGACATAATGGCAAAATGACTTGTTAACATGAAAGAGTCACAGGTCTTATACTAAATAAGTAATTTCATGAGAAATGTGTCTCACTTCAGCCACCTCAGACCACTGCAAAGTGATGTTTTATTAGCAGGTCACATTGCAGAGATGAAGAAATACTGTATTGATGCTTTGTAAGTGTTATGAAGACCAAAGAAGTGCATGTTAAGGTGTTGTTCCATAAAAGTAAATGAGCAATAGATGCAAACTAAAGTGTTACCAATGCACTGTTGGTTTGTAATCTAGGGAAGATTTCCAAACACCAGAGTAAAACCAACAAAAATCTACAGTGAGGGAATAATACATAAATTAATTTATTAAGACATTGTTTTGTAACCCATTGTAATAAAGTGTTACAACATCATATGAAACACTAAAAATAATTAGTAAAACTTTATTATCATTCAAGCCTCTCCTGACAACTTTGGCTACATGGTGGGAAGTCTGAAGGGGACATCAGCCCATTGCAGAGCACAAGTACAGTGCTAGCTTGCAAAAATTATTACCCCACTTGCAAGTTTTCTCATGTTATTAATTAACAACACTAAATTACAGTGGATTTCGTTGTTGACACCGCTCAAAAGAAAAAGACTCTTTAATGTCAAAGTGGTACTAGGGTGTGGTACCGTGTTAGCCATTATGAATGTAGTGAGAAGTCAAGTAAAATGACACCTTTTATTAGCTAACTAAAAAGATTATAATATGCAAGTTTTTGAGGCAAGTCAGGCCCCTTCTTCAGGCAAGATGTAATGAAGAAGGGTCCTCAGTTGCCTCGAAAGCTTGCATATTGTAATCTTTTTAGTTAGCTAGTAAAAGGCATCATTTTGCTTGACTTCTCACTAATGTCAAAGTGAAAACAGATCTCTGCAAAGTAATCTAAATTAATTATAAAAATCAAGCACAAATCAGTCGATCAAATATGTAATCAATCCCTTGAAGATGCACCTTTAGCTGCCTTGAGTCTGTGTGCACAGGTCTCACTCTATCAGCTATGCACATCTGGACAGTTTTTCTCATTCTTTGCAAAACTACCTAAGCTCAGCCAGACTACATGAGGATCATGTCAGATTGAGATCTGGACTCTGACTTTGCCACTCCAGGACATTAACATTGCTATTTTTCAATCATTCCTATGTGGTTTTGGCTTTTAGCTCAGGCCCACATTCTTGTTCCCAAGGCGCAGGTTTCTGGTAGACTGAATCAGGTCTTCCTCCAAGATATTCTTGCATTTTGCTGTATTCATTTTGCCCTCACAAGCCTTACAGGGTCTGCTGCCTACAACAAGCATCCACACAATATGATACTGCACCACCGTGCTTCACAGTGGAGATGGTTTGTCTTTGAAAATGTGCAATGCTCAAACATGGTGTTTAGTCTGATGGCCAGAAAGCTCAATTTTGTTGTCATCAGAGCATATTACCCTACTCAGGTGATTTCAGTCTTCCATGTGCTGGGACTGGTGAAGCAACTGGCACGGTGGTCTGTAAATTTTAACCACTGTACCTTTTAAGTCCTTCAGATTTCCTCCCTCACTAGTCTTCTTCTTGCAGGATCATTCGGATTTTGTGGATGGTCTGCTCTAAGCCTCTTTTAATTTCTTAATGACAGGTTTAAATTGGCTCCAGTGAATATTTAGTGACTTGTGTCTGTACCCTGTCTTGTGTTTTTCAATCCCCTCTTCACAAAATGTTTTTTTTATCTTCATTGTATACAGTATGTTAAGCCGTGATACTCACTCATCGCAAGTTCCAGATAAGGTGCATTTATACTACAATCAATTGAAACCCCAGACAGGTGATCTCCACTGAACTAATTCTGTGACTTCTAAAACCACTTGGCTGCACCAGTGAAGATTTAGAGGTGTCATATAATGGGTGGGATTACTGATGCCATCAATTGTTTTGTGTTTTATATTTCTAATTAATTTAGACCACTTGGAGCAGACCTGTTTTCACTTTGACATTAAGGAGTCTTTTTCCTATTGATCAATGTCAAAAAACCTAAATTAAAGCCTCTGTAATTCAATGCTGTATAACAATAAAATGTGAAAATCTCCAAGGGGGTGAATACTTTTTATAGGCACTGGAAGCATGCTCTACTATGACTGTCCCATCAAAAATGAATAATATCCAGCATAGTTCTTACCTGATATACTTGAAATTTTGTTTTAGTAGCTAATCTCAAATCTTCTTTAACTTTAAAATTTTATAGCGTAATTAAAATTATATGTGGTATCATAAAATTGCCCTGAGTAAGTGATTGAGGGTTTTCCCTTATGCTGCCATGTTGAAAATTACTTTTTAATATACTACCTCTCCCAGTGAATGCCATAATCAATTATCTCGAATAATCACTGTCTTCTTCTGGTGCCTAAGTAAAGTTTTATTAGTTTGTTTTAATACAATTATTCTTCTTTTTCTTCTTCTTCTTTTTCTTCTTCATTATTATTATTATTATTATTATTATTATTATTATTATTATTATTATTATTATTATTTTATTATATTTTGTTACTTATAATGAAATGTTCTGTAATTATTGTATTTATTTTTGCCAAATGTTCAGAATTATGCTGAATTTTGATGAATTGTATTTTGTAATACAGTAGATCTGACTCTGAAAGAAGTTAATCAGTTTATAGTAAATTTTAATTCATCTACTAATTTTCTAAGTATAGCATTGTGAGCTTTTGGATTGAGTTTATCCTATCCAATGTAAAAACCTACCATCAACCTAGTAGCAGTCTTAATTTATTATACTGGTAATATCATTTACAAATTATGTATAGGCAAAAGAAAAAAAATAGAATGTAAATATACATGTTTGCATTTATTACCAAAACAGTCTGTTCTTGTTCAGGGTAAACTACAGAAGCCTCTCCTGGCAATTTCAGCTGCAAGGCAGGAACCAGCATTTGATGAACACCATGGTAAGCAAAGGCACTCTCTCATATAAAGACAATTTCGAGTCGGCAGTCAAACTAAGGCAGAGTTCACAAAATCACTGTGTGCCTCACAATAGAAAACATTCTGTCTTGTAATCAGCCGTCTTGTCAAGTTGGTGGTGCACATACTACACAAGCAAGCACAGAAGAGGTTAACAAATTACAAGATCTATCCCTGGGAGATATCCCTGTCAAACAGCGTCTGAACCAGAAACTCTTTTGTCTCCCAAAAAAGTGTCACTCATGAGTGCCTGAGGATCACATTCCGGGCTCCTTGAAAGTGTTGTCTCATTTGGATGGAAGATCAGCCCAATACAGAGCTCTACTCCATATGTGACATACTGATGAAAAGGCATTGCATTGCGTTGTCGTACTCTAAGTCTCAAAAAATAAACATTTCTGTCTTGAGAAGAAGGATGAATGGAGATATAAACAATAACTTCTTAAACACATAAATAAAGTTGATCCTGAAGAAACTTAGGGTCTGTGTTAGATGAAAAACACAAAACACACATTCACATCAAGGGTCATGTGAGTCTGAAATTAATTAGAAAATCATATGGTTTTATGTGAAAACACACACAAAAAAAAAATTAAGTACGATATTGAGAAAACGTAGCGATTAGTTTGTGGAACTAAATGGACTTGATGGATTTAAGGACTGACATCTATTACATTTTTTTAAGAAAAATCTGTAATGTCTAATGGATATGCATTCATAGTTAGTAGCTTTTATAGAAAAAACATACTGTATGAAACTGTAAACTGATTTAACTTGTGCCTCCCTGCTAAGCTAGATCACTCTGACTTCATTTGTACCAGCACATCAAAGATCAAATTACATTTTAATGTTTTATTTTGTTGTCTGGTAGTAATTTATATAAAGTCATGCACTCACTTATGGCTGCATCTGCCAGTATGGAGTAGCACAAACCAATCTCTGATTAGGCCGTAAGGGAAAGTGGTGAAGGCTGATTATATAAGAATTAACCATGTGGAGCAGCAGTGATCAAACCAAACCTTAATGCTAGAATCCCTGAAGCTTACAAAAAACTCATAATCCCAGGCCACCTTAAATTCCTTCGAACCTCTCCATTTAGCGTCTTTTGTTTTGTAAATGTGTCGATCAGTACAAGCAGCAATCAGCTTGCTATCCCATGCCCCAATCGCTGTAGCTCAACTTGGGCAAAAAGTTCTTCCAGCTCAAGGTTATTTATCTGAGTGTGAGGTGCCTGGAGTTGTATAGGCTAAATAATATATCGTTATTTGGAACACATGCATTTCATGTGTGTTCAGTGTCTGCAACGATCTGTGTAAATGTAAGATGACAGGAAATGCAAGGCAGGAAATGTTGAACACATACCTAAAACAAACTTTTTTCATGTTATAGTACTAATAAAATTTTAACATGAAGTGTATAATGTGTAAAGAATGAAGTCTAAATATAAAATAAACACTTTCACAAAAGGTATATGTATAACAAAACAAGTTAACTTTTATTCAAGAATATAACTGAAGAAAAGGAAATTGCGTTAGGGTACAACACTGACATAACCGCTTGGCTGGTACAGCAGTAAGAACTGCTGACTCATCATCAATGATGCCCGACTTCAAAAGAAGGCTGCGTGGCAGGGCCAATCAGTGCCCTGAACATAGTAACTCTATGAGTGCATGACTTTTCTTTCATAATGATAGTTTGTGGACATTTGTTGGTTGCAGCATCAGTACAGGAAGTAAGACAACAAAGAGAATGCTACCTGCTACCTCTGCACCTCCACCACCGCTTCTCTCACTGTTACAAAGTGTATCTTTCTATGGCTTGCAGCGCAGTCACATTCAACCCCTTTATAAACAAGTCAACATATATTTCATTCAAGAAATCATGACAATATTTTTATTTAAAAAATTGTTTGAGTGCTTTTGTCTGTGTATAAAATTATTTAATATATTGCAATCTTTTGTTATGGGTTGTTGAAAAGTTAAAAAAGGTACAGCAATCTATTAATTTACTTCAAGAAATGAGCATGCTTTGTGAAACAATGCAGGGGCTAGCTAATGATCTTCCAACTGTGGCTTTGCTGATTTTTCAGCGCAAACATTTACATGTAAATAATTACAAACTAAACATGGTACCATGACACTATAAATGTGGCTTAAACAAATGATAAGAGATAGTGAGCTACGTCTGTATGCATTGAAGTTTGTTAGTTCTGCCTAATTTAGTATTAGCATAGCATGTGTTTATATAGAAATATTAAATATAAAATATAAATATAGAGAAAAATTCTGAATGAAAATATTAAGAAATTGATAGAATAATATATGACGCTATATGAAGGTCATGTAATTTTTTTTAATTCTGTTTTTGGCACAATTACTAAAGCTATAAATGCTTTCCTTGGTGATCACAAGATTGATTCACCAGTCCACTCAATCTCAGAATTGATATGTTTTTGTTATAAATACAATAGTTATGTTTTCGTTACAGTGAATATTATGCATATATATGTTTTTTCACAGATAAATGAATTCTCAGTTGTGACTACGTCTTTGCTGCATTCATAAGTCATATTGACTGAGGAGAAGTTTTCTGTCAGACAGTTTAAAGAAATTAAAGGCCATTCCAATTTGCCTGCTTGTTTCTTAGAGTAGCCAGGAATGTTGCTTGGCTGTCACAGTCTGAATCTGTTGAGTAGGAAGACTCCAAATGAAAAATGCAATATCTCAAATGAGAGACAATAAAAGCATGGCAAAATACTTGAACATATGGAGTTGAAAGATAGGATTGGATCATAGAAAACCATAAGACCTGTGAGTTTAGCAATTTACTTTCAGTAGTGCTAATCTTTACTTTGACTATTTATAGAACATTAAGGCAGTAAGAAAAAGTCAAACTGTGCCTGACATTTCAAGGAAGAGAACCACTTAATTCACTGCATGTGGCTTAATGGATTAAGCAGCTGGCTAATAATGGTACCAGTTTGTAGACACTTTTGGTCATTTAAATATATGGTGAAGTAATGATCATAAGCCTGCTGCTCAACTGGTATACAGCAATGTGCCACGAGCTGCTTCTAATGAAATTCTTTTAATTTCATTTAACAGTTACCACCTGCCTTACGCTAGGCAGCCCCAGTCAAAATGGTGCTATCTGAACGCAGTCCATCTACTTCATTGGTTGTAAATTGGGATTAGGATTCATATCTGAAAATTACACTAAAACTTGTGCACAATACAAAGACAGAAGTATAAATCAAAGCCACCAAACAAAACCAATCTTCAGGTAATGCTGGAATGTATCAGTTATTTCCTTCTGAAGCCAAGAAGCACTTCTTTACGCAAACAGTTGTGGGACTTGACATGCAGTTGAAGCAAAAACCTTGACAGTGTTTAAGAAAAATATGAATAAGATAAAAATAATAATATATTTTATTTATATAGCACCTTTTCCATGCTGAAGGCGCTTCACAGAATCTCAGAAAGAAACAGCAGGTGTATGTAACATTGAAAACAAATGTTTCCTGAATAGAACACTAAAACAGATACAGGATATACAAAACATTAAATAGAATAAAAGATAATAGTAATATACTAAAATCAATACTAAATGAATAGCCTAACAAATAACATCATCTTTATACAGTATATATATATATATATATATATATATATATATAGGCCCACCTGACCTATGCACCAGTCTCCGTTCATGTCGGTCTCCCTCTTGCTACTTGTTGGAGTGTGCCTCGCCTCCGCTTAGCTAGTGATACCAGTTTGTTCCACAGACATTACCATCTACAGATTGTTAAGGAGTAACATTTGACGTTTTTGACACAGCGAGATCAGAGCTGTGTATGTTTTAGCAGGGAGCTACTGATTGCCAGAGATATCACGGCCATGTGCTTTTCTCCCCACTCAGGAGACGCTGTCCTGTCAGAGCTGAGCAACGTTTGACGCTGGAGTGTATCTACCTTCCACTTGGCCAGAATTACATTTTTGTAAACTTTTTTATAGATTTTTCAAGTTTTTCCTGTTTCACTACTATGTGGGTGGAGCTGTGGGGGGGCAGCTAGTTTTTGATATAACACACACACAAATTATCCTGAGCATCTGGACAGAGAGGATTACTGAAAGAAGGGGCAGAATGTTAAGTTAAGATGAAAGGTGAGATTTAAGTTGTTTTTTTAAAGAATGAATGGAGTCAGCTGATCTACAGTGGTGAACCCTTTAGAATTTTCTATATTTCTGCATAAATATGACCTGAAACATCATCAGATTTTCACTCAAGTCCTAAAAGTAGATAAAGAGAAACCGGTTAAACAAATGAGACAAAAATATTATACTTGGTCATTTATTTATTGAGGAAAATGATGGAATATTACATATTTGTGAGTGGCAAAAGTATGTGAACCTCCAGGATTAGCAGTTAGTATGAAGGTGAAATTAGACTCGGGTGTTTTCAATCAATGGGATGACAATCAGGTGTGAGTGGGCACCCTGTGTTATTTAAAGAACAGGGATCTATCAAAGTCTGCTCTTCACAACACGTTTGTGGAAGTGTACACGAGCAAAAGATATTTCTGAGGACCTCAGAAAAAGAGTTGTCGATGCTCATCAGGCTGGAAAAGGTTACAAAACCATCTCTAAAGAGTTTGGACTCCACCAATCCACAGTCAGACAGATTGTGTACAAATGGAGGAAATTCAAGACCATTGTTACCCTCCCCAGGAGTGGTCGACCAACAAAGATCACTCCAAGAGCAAGGTGTGTAATAATCGGCGAGGTAACAAAGGACCACAGGGTAACTTCTAAGCAACTGAAGGCCTCTCTCAGATTGGCTAATGTTCAGGTTCATGACTCCACCATCAAGATAACACTGAACAACAATGGTGTGCATGGCAGGGTTGCAAGAAAAAAGCCACTGCTCTCCAAAAAAAATTGCTGCTTGTCTGCAGTTTGCTAAAGATCACATGGACCAACCAGAAGGCTATTGGAAGAATGTTTTGTGGATGGATGAGAACAAAATAGAACTTTTTGGTTTAAATGAAAAGCGTAATGTTTGGAGAAAGGAAAACACTGCATTCCAGCATAAGAACCTTATCCCATCTGTGAAACATGGTGGTGGTAGTATCATGGTTTGGGCCTGTTTTGCTGCATCTGGGCCAGGACGGCTTGCCTTCATTGATGGAACAATTAATTCTGAATTATAACAGAGAATTCTAAAGGAAAATGTCAGGACATTTGTCGCTGAACTAAATCTCAAGTGAAGGTGGGCCATGCAGCAAGACAATGACCCTAAGCACACAAGTCGTTTTACCAAAGAATGGTTAAAGAAGAATAAAGTTAATGTTTTGGAATGGCCAAATCAAAGTCCTGACCTTAATCCAATCAAAATGTTGTGGAAGAACCTGAATCGAGCAGTTAATGTGAGGAAACCCACCAACATCCCAGAGTTGAAGCTGTTCTGTACGGAGGAATGGGCTAAAATTCCTCCAAGCTGGTGTGCAGGAATGATCAAAAGTTACTGGAAACGTTTTGTTGCAGTTATTGCTGCAAAGGGGGGTCACACCAGATACTGAAAGCAAAGGTTCACATACTTTTGCCACTCACAAATATGTAATATTCAATCACTTTCCTTAATAAATAAATGACCAAGTAATATTTTTGTCTCATTTGTTTAACTGGTTTCTCTACTTTTAGGACTTGAGTGAAAATCTGATGATGTTTTAGGTCATATTTATGCAGAAATATAGAAAATTATAAAGGGTTCACAAACTTTCAAGCACCACTGTCATTTATTTAGGGAGGTTGTTCCAGAGTCTGGGCGCTATACAGCTGAAGTCCCTGTCACCTATAGAGTGCAGGTTAGTGTGGGGCACAACAAAATTGCCAGAATCAGAGGATCTTAGTGAGCTAATAGATGGAGAAGGTCATTGATGTTGTCTGGTGCAAAGCCATTTAGAGCTTTGTGGGGTAATAATAGAATTTTATATTGAATTCTGCAACACGCAGGAAGCCAGTGGAAGCGAAGCAGAATGGGTGTGATGTGCTCAGTGTTGCTGGTTCATGTATGGACTCTTGCAGCAGAGTTTTGAATCAACTGGAGCTGTGATATAAGATTAGAAGTGGCACCTGCTGGTAGGGAGTTACAGTAATCGATGTGGGATGTGACAAAAGGATGGACAAGTTTCTCAGCATTAGAAAAAGAGAGGAATGAGTGAGCACGAGATATGTTCATCATCAAGCCCTTCCGTGAGAACCCTAAATCCAAAGAGGACTGTTTCATTTATGTTAGGTAGAATGCCCAGAGGGGACTGGGCGGTCTCATGGTCTGGAATCCCTACAGATTTTATTTTTTTCTCCAGCTGTCTGGAGTTTTTTTTGTTTGTTTTTTCTGTCCCCCCTGGCCATTGGACCTTACTCTTATTCGATGTTAATTAATGTTGATTTATTTTTGTTTTCTTATTGTGTCTTTTATTTTTCTATTCTTTATTATGTAAAGCACTTTGAGCTACTGTTTGTATGAAAATGTGCTATATAAATAAATGTTGTTGTTGTTGTTGATGTTACAGAAGTGAAAGTAATACGTTTCTTAATGTGGTTTATGTGGGCAGAATAAGAAAGGTAAGAATCAAAAATGACACCAAGATTCCTTGCATCAGAAGAAGGTCAAGAGTGGCTGAGAAGGAGCTCATTTTCTTAAGTTGAACTTTAGTGCCAATTTTCAGTTCCGTTTTGTTGCAATTTATTTTAATGAATTCTGCTCCATCCAGGTTTTAATTTCACTGAGGCAAGTTGTAAGCTGAGAAAGCTCTGATGAAATTTCACTTTTAACATTAAAACAGAATTGAGTATCATCTGCATGAAAATGATAAACCAGTTCATAGCTACAAATGATATGGCCAAGGGGAAGCATTTAGATGCAGAAGAAGAGAAGGCCAAGGACAGAGCCTTGAGAAACTCCTTGTGTGACTGGCGCTGAGCTGGACCTGTTGTTGCCAAGACTAACAAGCTCTTGTCTTTCAGTCAGATAGGACTTAAACCACTGGAGGGCAGTGACAAGGATACCCATAAAGTTCTCCATTCTGAACAATAGAATGCAATGTTTGACACTGTCAAATGATGCACTGAGGTCTTACAGAATTAATATGCTGGTTTGTCCAGAGTCTGCTGCCATAAGCAAATCATTGGTTACCCGAAGCAGAGCAGACTCACAGCTGTGCTGTGCTCTGAAACCAGACTGAAAGGGATCCATCAATTTATAAGAAGTTAAGAAATTAGTGAGTTGGGAGGCTACAATACCCTTAAAAACTTTTGAGAGAAACGATAAGTGAGAGATAGACTGAAAATTGTTAAGACTGTCAGCATCAAAAGCAGACTTTTTGAACACTGGGGTTACAGAAGTAATTTTAAAAGTGGCTGGCCATAGTTGGTGTCAAAGGATGTACTTATTATTGTTATAACAGTCGGATTATGGCATGAAAGAAAGACTTAAGAAGTGTGATGGGGTGGCGTATCTAGGGGCAGGTGAAGGGGGTGGTCTGCCCAAAGCAGCACATTTTTTGGGGCAGCATTATTGGCCAAAAGGCTCAGTACAATTCGTGTGTAAGCAGCAGGGTTTGGAAAAATATCACTCATGAATGAAAAAAGTAAAATTCTCTGATTTTTATCCATAAATGCTTCAAAAATAATTTTCAGACTGTCCTTCTGTGAAGGCATCAGACACAGCAGTTGAAATTTATGAGGCAATAACAAAAATAAACATAAGCATTACACCGATAATAATTTCTAGGAAGATAAACAACTAATTTACAATTTTGTTTTGTTATCAATCCAAATGCGTTCTTGCTCTGCACAGAAAACATCCCCACCTATCACTTGTACACTGGTTCTGGTTTTTGCAGCGTAATTATATTAAACTAATAATTAGAACAGGGCTTTTCAGTGCATCTATACTATATTCTTGTCTAGTTGATGCTTATAAATAATTGTATGTGAAAAATATTGCTGTTTCTCTATATATGAATAAATCTATGCAAAATGTATCTTAATTTTTCTCTATACGTTATTTTAATTTTCTATTTAAATAAGTTAACATATTCAGATATATTGGAGGGTGGAAAATTGAAGCACCGCCTCAGATATGGGGATGGATATTTGAGGAGTAATCCGTAAGACAATGATTATATTTTCATATTATGTACATTAAAGAACCATCAACAACAAATCAAATTAATAATATATAAGTAAAGTTGAATAAAATCAGACTCTGTAGCTGCATGAATAAAAAAATATTGAGCATGTGTTCAGGTAAAGTACCACTTCCGGTTAGTGGAAATAGCCCAAATGTTGATAGAAATCTATGTTTTGTACCTAATACTTGTATGTAAAATTTGGTTGACCAAAATGAAAGCATACTCAAGTTATTGTGTTTACATACACAAACACACACACACAGACACACAGACATACTGTAATTCCAAAAATGGTATTTTCTGACTCAGAGAGGTCTAAAATATTGAGGTTCATCAAAATCTCGAAATGGATTTTTTTGAGGATTCCAATACTTCCCTATGCTTCATAAAGGAGAAAGTCACAGAGGTCTAAAAACATCGAGATTCATCAAAATCTCGACATTGAATTTTTTACGATTACAATACTTTCTCTATACTTTGTATATGAAAAAATAAAAAATGGTGGATGCACATAAAGATGATGAAATCTCTTGGAAGAAGGTTGAGAATAAAATGATGTTTTTTGGCCATCAGATTATATGCCAAGTTTGAAGACTATACATTATCAAAAGCACACCAATGCCAAATCAAAGCTCTATAATGGCAGTATCATGCTGTGGGGTTGTCTGTAGACTGTGGAGTGTAGACGTTATAATGAGTGCAACAAAATTCAGACAAATCCTGCAGGAAAGCCTGATGCATTCTATGAATAACCTCCACCTTGACAGATTTGTTTTCCAGCACGGCCCTGATCCTGAGTGTAAATCCAAACCTAGCTTGAAAACAACAATGTTAATGTCCTGGAGTTACCAAGTCAGAGTTTACATCTAAATACAATTGATAACTTTTGGATGACTTGAAAAAGGCCGTTCACTTACAATCCTCATGTAACTAAACAGAGCTTTTACAGTTTGGCAAAAAGGCAAGAGGAAGAATGTCAGTGTTCAGATGTGCAAAGCTGAGAGAGAAAAAGAGATATGCACACAACAGACTCAAGGCTGTCATTGCTACCAATTGTGCATTTACTAAGTACCAATTTGAAAGGGGTGGATACTTACTGTATGTGATAAATTATAAATCAATCATTAAGAGATGGAAGAGTATGCCACAGGTGGAAATTTGCTAGAACATGCTATCCACAAAAAGAAAACTAGTGAAGGAGGCCACCAGGATACTTGTGAGAACTCTGAAGGAGTGGCTGATGTTGGAAGGATGACAACTGTTGTCAGGTGCTTCACTAGTCACAGCTTTAAGGGAGAAAGCCAAAGGAAAAGCCGGTATTTGGAAAATATACATGATATCTTGACTAGGGTTTGCCAGAAAGCAAAAGTTAGCAGGTTATCTGGTCAGATGAGACCACAATTGAGCTTTTTAGCCATTGGACTAAACAACATGTTGGGCATAAGCCAGATACTGCACATTAACAAAAACACACCATTCCTAACATAAAGCGAAGTGATGGCAGCATTATGCTGAGGGCATGCTTGTCTGTAGCAGGCCCTAGAAAGCTTGTGAGGGTAAAATGAATGCAGCAAAATATATTAAAAAAATCCTTGGAGAACACCTAATGCTGTCTGCAAGAAACCTGTGCCTTGGGGGAAGATTTGTTTTCCAGCAAAAAAATGACACCAAACATAAAACTAAAGCTATATAGGAAGGTCCTAAATACAACAATGTGAATGTCCCTGGAGTGGCCAAGTCACAGTCAACATTTCAATCTAAATGAGAATTTGAAGCTGGACTATAATAAGTCTCTTTACTCATGATCTCCATTCAACCTAACAAAGGTGGAGCAGTTTTTGAAAGAAGGATGGGTAAAATCTGTAGTGTCCCGATATGCAAAGCTGATACAGGCTGTCATGGCCGATAGATATGTATCTTCTAAATACTGACGCGATGGGGATTATGAAATTGTCTATTTTGTGTTTTGTATTTGTAATTAATTTAGACCACTTTGCAGAAATCTACTTTTAATTTGACATTTAAAGAGTCTTTTTTTCTGTTGATTAGTGTCAAAAAAGTCAAATTATATCCACTATGATTTAATGATGTAAAACAGAAAATATTAAAACTCCCGGTTGGGGGTAACTATAGAAATCAATACATTCCACTTCCCAAAGCCACTGAAGGATTTTTCCCTGTGGCTGCAGCAATAACCATTGCAGTTCAATTTTTAAGGTTGATTAATTCAGTTGAAGGAGACTGCAGCCTGTCCCAGCAGCTTTTGGCACAAGGCAGAAATTTAACATCTGTGAGTCTATTGTAGAACAGCACTGCATTACCACTGCCCAGTTTTTATGTTGCTAAATCAAATTAAAATCCTGTATAGTTGCACAGAATTTTTTTTTCTCAGAAATGAATTTGGAATAGTAGGAGTACAAATTCTATTTTTTATGTGTAATTTAAAGTAAGGTTTTACTCATTTTTCTGTGATACTCAAGTACTCAGATACATTTAATTATGAAACAGAAAATGCCAGGTGAAAATATGTTTATTAAAACAGGTATTATGTTGTATTTGTCAACATTAGATACAAAAACATCAGGAAAACTCCACTGTATTTCTGTAAGAAAGTGCTAAACAACAAAGATACACATGTATCCAATACAAGAATTCGATTCTTTGCAAAATAAAACACTACTACACAAAAGAACTCCATTTTAAACTAACAGCAACCGATTTAGAAAACACTGAACGAAACAGTTTATAAAGAACAGATTTGCTGTTGTTAGTCCAGTATTTCACTGAAATGTCAAACTTCAATTAGGGAAGACAATTCTCTTGTGTTTTTGCAAAGATGCAATTTCTTTTTCCCATTACCCCCCATCCTGGGACATGGATCACTGCAGTAGGAAAAGGTATTGATCCAATTTTTTAAAGGAAAAAAAGAAAAGAATGGAAGGCCAGATCTTTAAAGGGAAAAAAATCTTGTGACTTTTCTAAATATTCCTCATTAGACATTTTCCATCCCTAGGGTTATTTATCCCTTATGCCATCTGCCTTCTTGTAAACGGTTTATAATTATTACTTTTAAAATGCTTCAGTTCATTCTGAACTCACTTAATGAATCACATTATAATATATGTGAAAGGTTTTATTGACAAAATGTAAATTTTACTGCTGAAACTGCTGCATTGTTTAGCATGGAAATGAATTGCCATGGGTATCCAGACAGGTCTCTTATCAGTCCATCCACTCTGATAACTCAGAAGAATAATTAATCTTAGGGTTGTGCTTTTTTAACCGTTGAGTGTTTATCATATTCCCAACTGAACAATGTTCCATTTCTTTAGTTTAGTAACTTCTAAATGTCTGGAGAATTAAAACAAATAGTTTAACCCAGCAGAAAAGAGTACAACAGATTTTCCATACATGATGATTGCGGTGCTTGGTTTCAAAATTGTAGCCATCATTTTCCACAAAATGTTAAGATGTCTTCCGCTTTTCAATCATCGAAGCAAAGTTAGACAGTTAAAAATGAAAGAAATCATTTTTTTTCAAGTCTCGTCATGTGTACCATCCACTCAGACATGTAAACACTGTAAATATTCACATGGCACATTCCTCATGTGTTATTAAGTAAATTGCAACTAATATAATATTTAAAATTTGTAGCCTAATTAACTCAGAAAGTAAAAAAATAAGGATTATTTACTTCAGCAATACTTCATCCCTCTTTCATTTTTCTAGCCATTGTAATGGGAAGCACCCAAGTGCTGGCACCCCGTATAAAATGTGTGCTGTTTCATTACCTGGCTGAGAGGCCAGAAGGAAGAAACTGAACATTTCACGCTCTGTCCAAGAGGTTGGCAGAAGATGCCACTACTATGAAGAGTGTGTTGGTATGAAGGTGATAAAACAAACAAAACAAAATAGCATCAGTTGGGCTTTGTATTAGGTTTAAGTCTTATCACAGGAACTCTGTTAGTGTTGTGCTTTGCTCGCAGAGTGATGCCTTCTTGCGCCAGAAAACCAGAAGTGGTGGAGTCAGGTGCCCTCAGTGGGTGTTTTCTCGATGATGGAAGAAACAAGGGAGGACATGATTAGCAACAGCGCCCCCTCTCAACCCCCTCTCGAGTCCTGAGGGTAATACACAAATGCACATATGTGACTATATATATATATATATATAGAAGAGGGGGTTGTTAATCAGTTTCAGCTGCTTTGGTGTTAATAAAATTAACAAGTGCACTAGGGGGTCACAATGAAACGACCCCCTAAACAGGAATGGTTTAACTGGTGGAGGCCACTGACATTTTTCCCTCCTCATCTGTTTTTCACTAGTTTTGCATTTGGCTATGGTCAGTGTCACTACTGGTAGCATGAGGCAATACCTGGACCCTACAAAGGTTGCAGAGGAAGTCCAACTTTTCCAGGATGGCACATCAATACGTGCCTTTGCCAGAAGGTTTGCTGTGTCTCTCAACACAGTCTCAAGGGCATGGAGGAGATTCCAGGAGACAGGCAGTTACTCTAGGAGAGCTTGACAGGGCCGTAGAATGTCCTTAACCAATCAGCAGAACCGGTATCTGCTCCTTTGGGCAAAGAGGAAGAGGATGAGCACTGCCAGAGCCCTACAAAATGACCTCCAGCAGGCCACTGGTGTGAATGTCTCTGACCAAACAATCAGAAACAGACTTCATGAGGATAGCCTGAGGGCCTGACATCCTCTAGTGGACCCTCTGCTCACTGCCCAGCACCATGGAGCTCGATTGGTATTTGCCATTGAATACCAGAATTAGCAGGTCCACCACTGGTGCCCAGTGCTTTTCACAGATGAGAGCAGGTTCACCCTGAGCATATGTGACAGATGAGAACTATTATGCTGCCTGTAACATTGTTCCGCATGACCAGTTTGGTGATGGGTCAGTGATGGTCTGGGGAGGCATATCCATGGAGGGACACACAGACCTCTACAGGCTAGACAATGGCACCTTGACTGCCATTAGTTATTGGGACGAAATCCTTGGATCCATTGTCAGACCCTATGCTGGTGCAGTGGGTCCTGAGTTCCTCCTGGTGCACGACAATGCCCAGCCTCATGTGGCAAGAGTATGTAGACAGTTCCTGGAGGATGAAGGAATTAATACCATTGACTGGCCCCCACGCTCACCTGACCTAAATCCAATAGAACACCTCCTGGACCTTATGTTTTGGTCATCCGACGCCACAAGGATTGCACCTAAGACTGTCCAGGAGCTCAGTGAAGCCCTGGGGCCTCATGCATAAACGGTGCGCACGCACAGAAATGTTGCGTAAGAACGTTTCCACATTCAAATCACGATGTATGAAACCTAAACTTGCCGTAAAGCCACCAACTTTTACCTTGGTACCTAATATCCTGTCATACACAAGTTCTCCGCTCGGTTTTGCAGACTGGTGTCACCCAGCATCAAAGCAGTGCTACTGTTCCTGTGTAGTTACCCTTTATTTCTGACGCAGCTTTCTAAATACACTGAAACTAACTGCATATTGTTTATTAGTGTAATGCATCGGATCGTAGATTACCTGTAACAATATAATGGCCCAGGGAATAGCCATAGTATTCCAAATAGCATAATTGCTTTAGCGTTGTTACTCTCACTGCACTGTCTTCTTTCAACTGCTCCACAGCGGATCATCTTTTTCCATATTACTCTCACTGCACCACTCTGAGTATTTATATCACTGTATCTGAGTGGGGAATCATAGCAGCAGCTGATTGGAAAGAGAATTGTCGGTATACAGCATCAAGCACATGCTGCCAAAGGCACACCAAAATGTTTCAAAGCCTTTCCTGTACGGACCTCACAGTTCAGAAACAGTTTATGTGTGTACTGTATAATATTAACACAAAGAGCAGCTTACTACTGAAAACGGCAAATATAGGAGTGAGTGGGGATTGAAGCGGGGACTCTTGATTACACTTGGTTTGCGTCTGTACTTGCGCTGTTACTTAGAGTCAGATCAGGGGAGTGGAGGGGTTTGAGCACGTGAGCTTATTCAGTGCAAGTAGGACCAAGGCACATGTTGATCTTTTTTTTCTTTCAGTACACGTGCCTTCCCTGTTTATTTATATGCAGTATCTAGTGACTTTCTCTGGCTGTCTGTCTCTCTATTACTCAGTGCTCTGTCTGTCTGTCTGTCTGTGTGTTATGGATCTTAAAAATAACAGTTATAAGGACACTTGTTCATGTTAATTGCAGTCTCAGTTGTTAAAAAATATTTTAAAAGGAGCATCCCACATGAAAATATAACAATCTAATTAAATGACAGTGCATACCAATTTTATGTCCATTTAAGGTTAAAAAAAACACTTTCTCCACAGGAGGGGAATCAAACTCGTGTCTCTGAAGAACAGCAAACCCACTGAACTCGGGGTCAGCGACTCTTACCGCTATGCTGCAGAAGCCTTTTGTGAAAGTGTTTATTTGATGTTTGGACATCATCCTTTTACACATTCTATAGTTTATGCCTACATTTTCTGTAGAAACGGAACCAACATGAAACACGTGTGTTCCAAATAACAATCTATTATTTCCACTCTAAAACTCCAGCAGTTGACTCACTCCCAGATAATCAAACAAGGCATGAGCTGGGAAAACTTAGTGAATGTTCTGTGACAGTGGGGGATGGAATAGCCGACTGCTTGCTGCTCGTCTTAATCGCCACATTTACAGGACAAAAGAAGATGGTGGAGAATTGTGAACGGTTTTAAGGTGGGCCGGATCTACGAGTTTTTTTGTAGACTCTGGTAATTCTAGTGTTAAAAGGCGATATCCCTCCCATAGTGATTACGGCGGTACAAAAATGACATAAGAGAATTATACTTAGCTTTCTTTAATGACGGTTTATGCATCTTTACAAATGGAGAAAGCTATAGCAGACAACACAAGGTTGGATCTTGAATTATACAGTCTGCCATTTTCCGTTGCTGCACTGAAAGGATTTTCGGCACAGATAACGATATCATCCAGCCATCAGCTTCAAAGGGTTTGGCTGTGTCCAAGCCTTTTTTATACTGGCTGCTCCATGTGCTGGTCCTCTCTGGTCTCCAAACAAGGACAGTAAAGACTCAACCCCACCTCCAAAATATACAATAATAGCACAATGCCTACACTGCAGTTTGTTCATTCTTCAAACTGCTAAAGTAATGGTTTTCTAAATGCAGGCAGACTAGCCCCTGTGTGCCAAACTTAGCCTGCACATGTGAATGAATCCTTTAAAAGCGTTTTACAGAGACAGTGACATTAACCTTAAATATTATAGCAAAATGTATTATAACAGTATACAAAATGCATTTTTTACTGATTGTAGTATTGATTTGTGCTTGTGAAGGAACTTTGTGAAGCTATTCTTTGAAAAAATATGCAGTATAAATTAAAATGAGTTTTTTTTACCACAATTATATATCTTACAACCTAAAGACGCATCTTACAAAGGAGCTAAGGTAATGGCAGTGGAAGTGATTACTTATGGCTGATATATGATACAGACACACAATAAACAGTGTTTACTGAATGATCAGGCAAATAAAATACAGTTTAAAACACACTATTAAAATTGATATACAATATACGCATACCTAATCATTTCACAATACAATTTATAGTGACTAAATTGGATAGCCTCTTGAACTTGGAAATCATACTTTGAAAAGATCTGCATCAAAATTTCTCCTTTCAAACTTAATCCATTGCTACAAAGCCATTATTAACAGCATGCACTTCAGGGAGAGCATTTTACATTAAGCTTTTAGAAGTCAAAGAAAGCTTAATGAGGCCTATGCTGATCAAATGGATCTCTAATGTAAAATGAACAGTGAGAAAGCCCATAGCAAAGGAGATATATTCAGAATGGGTTTCCTACAGTGATAGCCCTTTGAGGAAATCAAAAGACAACTGTCATTCAGCACAAAGCATTTCTGACACTATGGAAATGGAAAGTAAGGATACATCAAAAAACATGTAAAACCTCAAGTCCTTCGGATAGCATTATTAATACAATAACAAAAAGTAAAGCTAAATGGATTGAGCATTAAGAGTAGCTTTCTCAGGTGCAGTATGAAGAATGGCGAAGAAGGATCGAATGTGCATTCTACAAAGCATTCAGTGCACTGTAAAAGAGCTTATTCTCATATTGTTGGAAAGTATCTGAGAAAAAAAATAATAATAACAATAAAGCCAATTTACAATGAAACTGATTCACATGAAAGCACCAAATCACAAATTAAGCCTTCTAAATGCAACAAAACTGGTGCATGCTAAATGAAGCATGCCGCAGACAGCTGTCTCTAATGCATTATGGAGAATCTGAGACTGATTGCAATAACAGCTCTTTTCTCTTTCCATTTTAATACCTTGTTTAGTGGAACTACTAAAAGAAGTGTCAGGAGCAGTGCATCACACCGTTAAGGAATACAATATCTTGAAGTGCCTAAGGTTATACCAAGATGATTATCAGATAAAATCGCACAGTAGACAAAAGAAGGCTGCAGAGTAACGTAACTGTCTTTTTTGGCAGGGGGGGTTTGAGGGGTATGGGGAAGGCTGGTTATGCATCTTTCCATTTTGTAATTTAGTAAATGCAAAACCATAGAAATATATTATGTTACGTGATGCTTTGTTAAGACCATAAATAAAAAATTCTAAATATTTTCATTAGGTAGGAAGTAAGTACAAAACATGCATAGCTTCAGTACAAATTTAGTACAAAGTAGCTGGAAAGATAACAGCTCAAGCCAAGATCTGGGAGTATACTTGTTTTATATTTATTTGTTTTATTTCCTCACTGTATGTTCTGATTCAGGTTTCACATGTAAAATATGTTGATTGTAAAGTGAATAGCTGTTTACATGTTCAGTGTTCAGGATAGGGCCACCCATGGCGACAAGGTCAGAGGAGAGGTCCTCACTAAGATTGACTCAACCCCCTGTCCCACAAAGGGTCTCATCCAAAGTGGTGCAACTTCCTACCGTTCCTTTTCGCCCCACACATGGCTTTCCAGGTGGAGTCCTGACAAGAAGGAAAGTGATATGATTGTGGATTGCGCACCCTCACTACCACCAATAACAACAACTTTGTACAAGCTCTTCCTTCCTATAGGTCTGCCTTTTCCTGAATTGGGTTAGTCTCCCACCATAGTACACACAGGAGCGGGAATATCAGAGATGTGCAAATGGATGGACAGCTGTATCTGACTGACATTTTCATTCCGGCAGGATTTATCTGTAGTGTGGATAAATGCAAAAACAAACAATTAAACTGAGAGAAACCAGTGAACAATTTAACAACCAAAAATTTCCAAATGTGCTAGAGGTTCTTTTTTAACTTTATAGGTTATTTTGGCTCTGGTTCCCATTTTGTTTAGCCTTGGACCTTGATTCAGATTTGGACCAAATTTTGGATTTTATGTTTTTGCAGAAATATTAGTAGCATTTGCCCTATGTATAAGCAAATGCCTAAGTAATGTCTGATGTTCTGATGTATCAGATGGCGAAACAGAGTAATTTGTTCATATGATGGATTGTAAATCCTAAGTTTCATCAAACTTTTAGGTAAATGTCTATAAATATTAGCTGTAATCTGCTTAATAGTGTTATATCTGTACCTACTATTGTACCACACATACTGAAAAGTGTATTGATCTATGATAATTTCTTCTTTGCATTTGCCCCACTTCACAGGGTCCACTTTTTGGCACATCACTTTCCACTTGTTGTGCTCAAGGGCATCTTTAGTGGAGGCATTCAATTATAGCCTATGCTCTTTTACTTGATCGAGCCAGAGTTTTTTTGGCCATCCGCATAGCCTGTGACCTTTATTATATGAAATACATATATTTATGGGGATTGCCTCTTAGGTCTTTATATTTTAAGTTATGTTACCTGCACAATATATTTGAATATATTGCTTGAAGAAAGTACTGTATATACTCACAGATATATTCTCCCACGGATAAGTCGGGACTTCACAGCGAAGTAGTATGTTAAAGAAGTTATGAAAAAGAAAAGGAAACATTTTAAAAATAACATAATATGATTGTCAATGTAATTGTTTTGTCACTGTTATAACAACAACAACAACATTTATTTATATAGCACATTTTCATACAAACAGTAGCTCAAAGTGCTTTACATATTAAAGAATAGAAAAATGAAAGACACAATTATAAAACAAAATAAATCAACATTAACATCGAATAAGAGTAAGGTTCAATGGCCAGGGGACAGAAAAACAAAAACTCCAGACGGCTGGAGAAAAAATAAACTCTGTAGGGATTCCAGACCATGATACCGCCCAGTCCCCTCTGGGCAAAAGTGTTGAGTGTTGCTGTCATATATATATATATATATATATATATATATATATATATATATATATATATATCAAAATACCCGCGCTTCGCAGCTGCAAAGTACTGCATTCAAATTTTTATTAAGAAGAAAATTAAACCTTTTTAAACTGAGGGAAAATATGCCAATAATTATTTAAGGATCTCTTTGTATACCATGTTGTCAGTTCGGCCCTCCGGTTGTAACATGACCAAGTTGTGCGCTGAGCTTACTCTTGAGCATGCAACTTACAGTTGGCCATGTGAACAGTAATCTTGTCTCAAATCTGACAGCTTGGATTGCTGCTTTCATAATCGGTTTGAGTTTTATGGTTTGTTTCAATTACGACAGTATTTGCAGGACTTGTTGTGTTGAAGTGACATTCGGCATCTGTCAAGCTTTGTAAGCACACAACCGGTTTCATCGATAAAATCACATCCTGGTTTTGAGAGTTTAAACATTCATAAATATCAAAGTGTCCACTACTGAAATCGTCACCTGTGAATCTAAGATGTTTAAGAGGCATTGGCGGTTGTCGAAAGGTGTAAAATATTTGGCTATTTCGGTACACTTGAAAGCGACAACCGAACAATTCAGCGGCAGCCATCAACTCACATGCAGAACCATAGGTGAAGGGCTTAAGCATTTCACTCTTATAGTGCTCCTGTGTAGTATAATTATCTAATGTACCGTCATCAGTCCACACTTTGAACCCGTCCCAGTCATTCAATACATAAGACACAATGTTCCTCCGGATATCAAGAGTGAGCCTGATATGGTCGTGCAATATGTAACAAAGAGAATGGAAAAGGTAGGTGCCATCTCCGGGCATGGATACCACTCAGTAAGTGACAGTTCTTTGATCAATAGTGATCACCTTGATAGACATGGTAATGGGTGTTGAAATGATAAAGGAAATGGGTACTTGAGAAATGTAAAGTAAGTCTAAAATACCTACACAATAACTATAATTGTAATAAACAAACAATAAAACAGCGGAGAAGCCATGGATTTAACAAAAAGGCTGTAGTTATCAGTAGGGAGACATGAATCCCGTGGCGAAGCAAGGAAGGAAATGTAGAGACCGGAGCGACAGACGGTCTTATATAGGCAGGCAGCCAACAACGTGGGAGGCGTTGGGATGGGGGACCCAACGCAACCTCACACGGTGACCGAGCTGCAGGCTATGGACGTATATATGTACGTAAATAGGATTCAGTTAGTGTTAGGAAACCGTGTACCAAATTTCTTGAAGATGGGCCCATAAGTAACAAGGACTGTTGAAAAGTTCAATATGGCGGCCGACAGTGGCATCATACCACCGAAATAAGTACTTACATTGGTTTCGGTTAGTGCAGGGAAGCCGCCTACCAAATTTCGAGGAGATGGGGCCATAAATAAGAAAGTTCAACATGGCGGACGTTGTTGACCGTTATGACCGTTACGCGTAGAATTTCGAAATGAGTCCTGCAAAACTTTTGTAAGTAAGCTGTAAGGAATGAGCCTGCCAAATTTCAGCCTTCTACCTACACGGGAAGTTGGAGAATTAGTGACGCTGGAAAGTTCAATACGGCGGCCGACAGTGGTGTCATACCAACGAAATAAGTACGTACATCAGTTTCCGTTAAAAGTTCAATATGGCGGCCGACAGTGGCATCATACCACCGAAATAAGTACCAAATTTCAGCCTTCTACCTACATGGGAAGTTGGAGAATTAGTGATGTTGGAAAGTTCAATATGGCAGCTGACAGTGGCATCATACCACCGAAATAAGTATGTACATTGGTTTCGGTTAGCACAGGAAAGCCGCCTACCAAATTTCGTGAAGATGGGGCCATGAATAAGAAAGTTTAATATGGCGGACGTTGTTGACCGTTATGCGTAGAATTTCAAAATGAAACCTGCTTAACTTTTGTAAGTAAGCTGTAAGGAATGGGCCTTCCAAATTTCAGCCTTCTACCTACACGGGAAGTTGGAGAATTAGTGACGTTTTGAAAATTCAATATGGCGGGCGACAGTGGCGTCATACCACCAAAATAAGTACGTACATCAGTTTTGGTTAGCGCAGGGAAGCCACCTACCAAATTTCGTGAAGATGGGGTCAGCATTCTATCTACACGGGAAGTTGGAAAATTGGTGACGTTGGAAAGTTTAATATGGCGGCCGACAGTGGCGTCATACCATCGAAATAAGTAACTACATCGGTTTCGGTTAGCGCAGGGAAGCCACCTACCAAATTTCGTGAAGATGGGGCCATAAATAAGAAAGTTCAACATGGCGGACGTTGTCGACCGTTATCGACCGTTATGTGTAGAATTTCGAAATGAAACCTGCTTAACTTTTGTAAGTAAGCTGTAAGGAATAAGTCTGCCAAATTTCAGCTTTCTACCTACATGGGAAGTTGGAGAATTAGTGATGAGTGAGTGAGTGAGTGAGTGAGTGAGTGAGTGAGTGAGTGAGTCAGTCAATCAGTCAGTCAGTCAGTCAGTCATAAAATCATTATATGAGTAAATTTGTTCTTAGGTTCTATAGATTTAATTATACATAAAAATCAACATTTAAACAAGAGTTCATAAACCCTGAAATGAAAATGAATAAGTTATTATATGAATGCAAATTAAAAAGCACACATACAATTTTTTCTTTCTGTATGTGTATTGGTAGCATACTTCTCACTTACTTTTTCCAGTTATGAAAACAATAACAAATGAAAAAAATATGTTCATAAGCATGAAAACCTTAAACATAAAAGACAAAATGGACAACCCAAATGATGCATTAACATTTCAATATAGGTCGGCAGAAGTAAAATGCAAAATTGAGTTATGTTGATTGTACAGTTTGTGTTTCATTATTTCAAATGTACCTCACCAGTCTACCACCATTATTAATTAATTTTTACAGTTCCTATCAAGATTTAGCTGATTGTTACATTGTCTTTAAACTGGAATTACAGAAGGTAGCCCGGAGGCAACTGAAACAATCCAAACTAGCAGAAGCTATGTTATACAGTAATAAGTAAGTAAGCAGAATATTCAGTAAGCTGATTTGTGTTTTTAATTAAATAACACAAAGTTACATATTTTAATTCTTGTTTATCGTGGCACCATAAGGTGGTGACAGAATACATATTGATCAGATAGGCAAGTTAGAATCTCACTATAATTTATGCACATGACAATACTAATACACGGTAAAATAGCTGTTGTTAATTTTACACCTTTTAGGGTTACTTTCATACTTTAAGAGTTCATTTAACACTGGCAATTTTACTGTGTACTGCCAATTACGGCAGTGTCTTTACTATATACAGTGAATTCAGAAAGTATTCAGACCCCTTTTAACATCTGCACACTTTATTGTGTTGTAGATTTCATTTTAAATGGATACATTTGTTTATAATTTTAAATCAGTAAATCAACCTACACTCAATAACCCATAATGATAAATTGAAAACATGTTTTTTGAAAAGGTTTGGAAAATTCTTAAATATTTTAAAACTGAAATCTCACATTTATATAATTATTCAGACTCTTAATTACTTTGTAGAAACTCCTTTGGCAGCATTTACAGATTTGAATCACCTTGGTTATTCTCTACAAGCTTTGCATAAGTGGATTTGGGCAGTTTATCTTCCTGGCAGATTCTCTCAAGCTCCGTTAAACTGAAAAGGAAGCATCTGTAAACTGCCATCTTCTGTTCTCTCCACATATGCTCTGTTGGGTTTAAGTCTTGGCTTTGAATGAGCCGCTTAAGGACAATCTGAGACTTGTCCTGAAGCCACTCCAGCAGTTTCTTCGCTGTATGCTATGGGTTTTAGTCATGCTGAACGGTGAACCTTCTGGAGAAGGTTTTCTTCTCGGTCCAAACAGTCACTTTTTGTCACATCAGACCAAAGATCTTTTTCCTTCTCAGAGTGCTTTAAATGCTATTATATGTCTTTTACAGAAGAGCGGCGTCCTTCTAGTCAGTCCACCAAAAATGCTTCATTGATGGAGTGTGGCTAAGATGGTCATCCTTTCAAATAGTTCTCCCATCTCAGCAGCTATATTAGGGTGACCCACTGGGTCCTGGGTCATCTCCCTGACCAATGCACTTCTTCTCCAGTTACTCATTTTGACTCGTTGGCAAACTCTATAAGAGTCCTGTTGGTTCCATACTTCTTCCATTTTACAATAATTAAGGCCACTGTGCTTCTAGGAATACTCAAAGCTTTACAAATGTTTTTTATACCCTTGCGCTAATCTACAGTATTCCTCACTATAATTTGATTGTGGAGGTCTACAGAGAGTTCTTTGGACTTCATGGCTCAGTTTTTGTCCTGACATCAAGTGTAAATTTGTGAGACTTTACACACATAGTTGCGTACCTTTCTAAACAATGCCACAGGTGGACTCCAGTCACATTCTCGACACATCGCAAGGATAATTAAAGCAAATGGGATGAAGTTTTTGATTAAAAAAAATTGCACACCTTTCTGAAAACATATTTTCACATTGCCACTATGGGTTATTGAGTGTAGATTGATGGGCAAAAATGAAAAATGTATGCATTTAAAATTAAATCTAAAACACAATAAAGACAATCAAGTGTGCAGATGGTGAAGGGGTCAGAGTACATTCTAAATCCACTGTGTATGGGCAGAAATCTTCAAAGAATAACAAGCCATGGATGGGCTTGCTGTGCCAGCAGACCAACAGCATATTACACAGAGATGAATATACTTATGTGAATAGCAGTACTAGCCCTTAAAAAATGTTCAGATCATCTGCTATTTCATATGCCTTTTTGACAGATGTAGTCATGGGCGATTTCTTACCATATTACATGCCGTTATATCCTACCATATTGTATAGTTAATTTGATCATTTTCTTTAGGGTAGAGACAATGTGTTCATTCATGTGTACTCAAAGTTATATGATTTGTAACTCACAAACAGGCAGTGAGGAAGAAAGATTTATTTGTGTGTATGGATGTTTCATAAATTGGACTTTTAGGAAATAGCCACACATTAGAATTTAAAACCATTCTATACAGTACATGCTGTTATGAATGATATAAATAAGGGCCCTGGTGTGATAAAAAAGATCAATTCTTTAAATTAGAACTTGAAATACTCGTTTTTTGTGGGCATATGTGCAGAGTGCGCATACGTGTGATGGCAGAGTGAATGAATCAATAGACAGGATTCATAATAATTAGTGCAGAACTGCAAAATTGACCACATTTTTTTCACAGCAGATATGTTATATTAACCAGTGACCTTTTTCACAAAAAAATAATCATGTGGCCTGCATAGACAAACATTTTTTTCCTAGAACCCCATGATGCTTTACAAGACCAGCATCATATCACAGAACTGTAGCAGCTGTTTGCAGAATTTTCACATGTGCATAATATAAGATTGTTTCTTATTGGCTTTAGCTTGCTTTAACTCACAAGCTGATCAGAACTACAACCTTTTTTAAAAAAAAAAAAATGCAGTATTTTCATTTGTGGGGTACATTACCTGACCATAGCATGAATATTATGAATACTACCACTGAATATATCTAACACTTAACTCTGTGTGCTGATTGTGCAGCACCACATGGCTAATTTGCATGCATAGTTAGTAATGTGCTCAGCTATAATACAAACAAAAACAAGCCATAAAGGAGCCCTTTCCCACCCTGAGAAAGAAAACCAAGGCGACCTAGTGAAATAATAATAACAAAAGATTTATTACTGTTTATAAAGTGTTTCTGTCTTCTTCATGGAAGAAAAAAGTGCAAAGTATCTGAAGAGATATATCAGAAACAAAAGTGACATCCAGGGCCACTACTTCTAACAATGAAACGAGACACTCCCATGCTGCTGCTTCATGCATGCCCAATGTGTGCTCCAAAATTTGAATTTTGTTAACGCAATGATTTCCCATGTATATAAATTACTGCTAGTTTGGGGTCATTTGTTTTATTTTGTTTGTGGCTATCATTCCTTGTACATCTTTCATTGTTTGAGACATGATGACTCAATGGTTAGCACTGCTGCTTCTCAGCTCAGATCACATTTTTGGTCACAATGATTGGTCTAGCACCACTGGCAGACAACACTTTCCCAGCCCTCAGGGACAATTAAAACACCATTTGTGCAGTTACAATTCACACAAATTATATTTTAATGTTGACTTCAATGCATTTTGCAGAGTTCAGTAAACTTCCTGAACTTGTGTGTTATTTTGATGAACTCACAACAAAGCGAACTCTCCACTATCACTAAAGAACAATATTCCAAAATACTAAGACAATCAACATGCATCATAATCATATAAAAGATTAATTAAAAAGGACATAAGAACATAAGAAATTTATAAATGAGAGGAGACCATTCAATCCATCAAGCCCATTTGTTTAACTAAAAGCTAAGCTGTCCAAATATCACATCCATATTTTTCTTAAAGGTTTTCAAGGTTTCTGCTTCAACTCCATGTCTAGGTAGTTTGTTCCAGATTCCCACAACTCTTTGTGTAAAGAAGTAGTTCCTGGCTTCAATCCTAAATGCACTCCCTTCATTTCCATTGATGTTCTCAAGTATGTGATTCACCCTTAAGTCAAATTATTTTTGCTTGATCTAGTTTACCGAAGCCTTTGAGAATTTTAAATACCTGGATTAGGTCCTCACACAGTCTCTTCTGCTCAAGACTTCTTCTTCTTCTTCTTCTTCTTCTTCCGGCTGCTCCCATTGGGGGTTGCCACAGCAACTGTCCTCTGCATCTTGTTCTGTTACACCCATCACCTGCATGTCCTCTCTCACCACATCCATAAACCTTGTCTTAGGCCTTCCTCTTCTCCTCTTGCCTGGCATCTATATCCTTATCATCCTTTTTCCAATATACTCAACATCTCTCCTCTGCACATGTCCAAACCAATGCAATCTCCCCTCTCTGACTTTGTCTCCCAACCCTACAACTTGAGCTGACCTTCTAATGTATCAGTTTCTAATCCTATCCATCCTCATCACACCCAATGCAAATCTTAGCATCTTTAACTCTGCTACCTCCAGCTCTGTCTCCTGCTTTCTGGTCAGGGCCACAGTCTCCAACCTATATAATATAGCTGGTCTCACTTCTGTCCTGTAGACCTTCACATTCACTCTTGCTGATACCCATCTGTCACAAATTACTCCCGACAGTCTTCTCCACCCTTTCTACCCTGCCTGCACTCTCTTCTTCACCTCTCTTCCACAATCCCCATTACTCTGTACTGTTTATCCCAAGTATTTAAACTCATCCACCATCACCAGCTCTACTCCTTGCATCCTCACCATTCCACTGACCTCCCTCTCATTTACACACATGTATTCTGTCTTGTTCCTACTGACCTTCATTCCTCTCCTCTCTAGAGCATATCTCCACCTCTCCAGGGTCTCCTCAACCTGCTCCCTACTATCGCTACATTCTCTGAGTCTGTCATGGTAGGACACGTCCTTAAGTCTTGGGAGGCACTTGGTTGCTCTCCTCTGCTGCTATGTCTTTTTGTACCATGGTGACCAGAACTGCACACAATACTCTAGAGATGGTCTTATTAGTGTATTATATAGCTTGAGCGTAATGTGCCTTGACCTATATTCAACAGTTTTTATGATATAATCTAACATTTTAAAGTGAGAGTGTAGAAAGAAGACAGCGTTCTTCAAGACATAAACCTGGTGCTCTTTAATAGTAGGCAGCAGCACTAGTTTTGCACCACCCTCTATATAAAATGAAAATTTGAGACCATAAACTGCCCTGCTGTTTACATTATGTGCAGTAGGTAGAGTAGCTGTCTCTGCCTTTAGCCTATCTCAACTTTCTTGACATTGGCTTAGCTCCCTGTTTTAGATAATTTCTTTCACATGTTTCAGTTTCCTCTCATAGCCCAAAGATATGCAGTTAGGCTGGCTGGCTTATATATATTTGCCTGATGTGTGTGTGTGTGTGTGTGAGGATGTTATGTCTTTGATGAGTTTATTTTCCATAAATTGATCCTGCCTTGCATACAATGCTGCTGGCATAGACTCTGATATGCCAAAATTCTGAAACTCAGCATGCTGCTCAGACTGTGTTTGCTTCATTGGCACATTTTTTCATTTCTATTCCCATTGTTGCAGGTGTCTGCTAAAGAAAAGAATTATAAATATAATGACTTTTCTTCAAGGATCTACCACAAACCTTGAATGTACAAACATAGTTACTGAGGTGATGAAATATTAATAAAAATTAAGGAAAAATTAGATTTAAAAGATTTTACACAATATGCTATCAATATCTGTAAACAAGCCATATTACAGCCATGAGTGATTATGAATAAATGTTTTCCAGCTTTGCACAATTGAGTGGTACAATGATTTAGTTATTACCTGTTCCTCTTGGCACAATAAACATGTATTGGCTGAGGATTATTAGTGGACTGTAGACCAGGACTGTGCTTCAAATAGACTGCTCAAGGATACTCCATTTTTCTTTTTTATCTTTTAAGTAACTGCATTTACTTTTTTTAATACTCATTGTTGCACCCACAAACAGACCTTTATCAGTATGGAATGAAGTTTTCCCTATGATATGACTGTGCTAGGAATCATAAATCTTTCCCCTGATCTTTAAAATTCCCCTTAATGTATCCCAAAACTACAATTCTCAAGTCACCATGTTGCACTGAATATTATTAGCAGAGTGATGTGCAGTGGTTTATACCACACACTATCAGTTTACATTTGATATCAAAAAATTTAAGTTAGTCTTACCACAAAGTTCTTCGGAACATTGTTACAGTGTCCCCTGAGTACATTATATACATTTACTTAAAAATGAAATTTTCAGCTTTGGTTTACTTCTCCCTTCTTTTCCATGCAAGAGGATTCTGTGGTATAAACACAAAACATTAACCATTCCCCAAATCCTTTGAGATCCATATGTAGACTTTTAAATGTGTTCTTGCACTCCTCAATAACTTCTCCCTGTAGTTACCATAACTAGTGTTGAGTAGACAGTCTAATAAAGCCAAACATGTTGTGCTGAGCATATTCCAACATTGCCCAAGGGATGTTCATTCACCCATAAATTCATTATTAAACCCAAATAATCTAATTACATCAGGCTCTGTATGGTCTTCTGTGTGCCTACCTCAAAGTGTCTGCCCTGGGTGAACAGCACTGATCAGGGTTACCTGAGGGAGTGGACTACTGCTGCTACTAGTCTGAGCTACGTATTGGAATTAAGGTGGCAAAGTTACAGTATTGATGCAAGTTCTGTTTTCTGGGGCAGCATTCCATGTTGACTGTGGAAATGTCTTCAGGCAATCAAAGGCTTTAAAACCTTGATAGCTGTGATAACGGACACCCCCACTTTGCTCTCTGAAGAGATACTTTGCTCGTTTGCACTAGAAGAGGTGATTGTTGCAACGTTTCTAGTGGAATCAGCAGTCAGAGACATTCTGCAGGTGACAAAAGTGGACCTAAATAAAAATTTTCAACTGGTTAAACCCCACAAATCCATTTGCCCAGACAGCATTACATCCCACATCCTGAATGCATATGCCACATAGCTATCTTGGGTGTATGCTAACATCTTCAACTTGTCCCTGTGTTTGTACACAGTGCTTCTGCGCTTTAAGAAGACCAAAACTGTGCCCATACCAAAGAAATCTGCTGTTTTCTGCCAGATCAACAATTGCCCCATCACTTTAACCTCCATGGTGATGAAGCATCTAGAGAAACTGGTTATGATCCCAGCATCCCGTCTGAGTACCTCCATCTGTGGCTCAGTGCTTTACTACCTGGCAAATGTACTCCAGTAAGTGAAGACTGGCTACTCCTTCATTGCAGTTACGCATTCATATGAAACAATACAAAGTATGTAATGAATCTGTGGAAAGTGTATTGAAAAATATTTCACATCCATATCTTTTCAAATTTAATTTAATTTCTGAAAAGTACACTTTATTCAGTATTGTTTTTTTTTCATGATGCACAGTTTAGTGTAAAGTAACAATTTTTTATCTTCATTGATTTTTGCATGAAGTGATTTTGTTGCAAGCTTTATAACAAATATACTCAAGAGCTGCAGAAGTGTATGCAGTAATCCCTCTTTGATAGATGAAAATCTGCAAAGTAGAAACCATATGTTTGTATGGTTATTTTTTATATATTTTAAGCCCTTATACACTCTGCCACACTGTTAACATTATTAGAACCCTCTAGACATGAAATAACACCCTTTAGTCAAAAGTTTAAACTGTGTTCCATGACAAGACAGAGATGACAGTTCTTTCTCACAATTAAAAGAATGCAAACATATTCTCTTCAAAGAATGTGTGTCAGGAGCAGAGAATGTCAGAGAGAGAGCGCGAGAGAAAAGCAAACAATCAAAAAATCAATACGTGCTTTTAAGTATGCCGAAGCACCGCGATAAAGCGGCATTTTTTAGAGAAGCGTCCGTATCCCCTAGGCAAACAGCCTCTGTGCAAACAGCCCCTCTGCTCACACCCCCTCCGTCAGGCAGAGAGAGTGAGAGAGAGAGAAAAGCAAACAATCAAGCACTGCGCGGGACGCACATCGTATATCATTGAGGAGTTTTATTTAATATGTAATACGTGCTCTGATTGGGTAGCTTCTCAGCCATCTGCCAATAGCGTCCCTTGTATGAAATCAACTGGGCAAACCAACTGAGGAATCATGTAGCATAAATTAAAAGACCCACTGTCCGCAGAAATCCGCGAACCAGCGAAAAATCAGTGATATATATTTAGATATGCTTACATTTAAAATCCGCGATGAAGTGAAGCCGCGAAAGTCAAAGCGCGATACAGCGAGGGATCACTGTATTACTGGAAGACCAGTAAAAGTGTAAATGTCTTTAAATATACTGAGGATAGCACAGTAAAGCAGTGGTTAGCTCTGCGTCATTATAAGTTCTAAAGGTCTGGTATAGATTCTAGCATATGGCTCCACATATGTAACATAGCAGCATTATACATAAACCAGCAGGTAGGTACAGTGTATCTCACACAGAAGCTGTGTAGGGGTGGTAAACCAGTGTAGATTAGCTATAAGCTATGAATCAATGCCACCATCATGGTGCAAATGTTCGAAGCTTAATAAATAACTAAAGAATGTATCCATCTTGACCAAATTAATTGAAAGATCAGAATTCATAAGTTATGTGCCCTTTTCTATTGCCGAGAAAAATATGAAATCAGGCTAGCACAGATTTATGTTTTGTGTTATTTGTTATTGTCCTTGGTCTGTATATACTTGCTATATCCATTTTATGTTATTCCTATGTTTTAAATAATTGTATTATTTGGTTTAATGCACAGAAGTGTATTTGGGTTATTTGTTAAAAATAGTCTATCACCACATCTGAACCACAAAAGAAAGAAAGTAAATATTATTTAATGTGGACTTTTGCCAAATTATTATCTTCATAAATGGTATAGATTTCTTCATAGGGTTCTGCCACTCCCCCACACACACCACAATTCTATGCTACAATGTCCTGCAAAAAAGAAGACGTTTCAAGCACATGCTTCTCTTTACCAAATGTTCTCTCTCTCTTTCAGCCTATAGATGAAATTTCACTTTCATTTACTTATTGAAACAGCTTCTCATTCAACAAGTACATGTTTATGTCTTGAAGAGACCTATTGCACTTGTCCTAATAAGGTAAAATGTAAATGAGGATTTCCAATGGAATAAATGAGTAAGAGGAGGAACACATCTTCAAATATCTGAGGCCAGGAGCAGGTTGATGATAGTTTACTATTCAGCTTAGTGTGTTCACTGTGCTTTCAGAAGCCTTATTCACACACCAAATACAGAACAAAAAATGTATTTTATTTCCAGACTGCGGTCACTTACATAAAGTTGTGACAATAGTAAATGATTGATGAACTGATCTGCTCAAATAAAAATTAAACATAATTTTACACAGAGTTATTAAAAAATTATCTGTAGTTTAGCTCACATTTCTTTAGCTTAAAAATGCATATGCAATAAATGTGTCTGCTAATTAATAAACCACTAATAATAGTAATATTTTACATTTATATAGTACTGTTCTCACTACTCAAAGCACTTTACATAGAGAGTGGGGAGCCACGTCAACCATGGCCAATATGTGTAGCGTCCACCTGGATGATGTGACGGCAGCCATTTTTGTGCTAGTACGCTCACCGCACATTCGCTATTAGGTGGTGAACTAGCGAGAGATAGAGAGCCAATTAGAGACAGGGGATGATTAGGGAGCCAGAATGACTAGGCCTTGGAGAATAATTTAGCATGGACATCGGGTTATACTCTACTCTTTACAAAGGAGGCCCAGGAATCTTTTATGACCGCTGAGAGTCAGGACCTCAATTTCACATCTCATCCTAAGCATGGTGTCATTTTTTTAAAGCATAATGTCCCCGTCACTGCACTTCACTGGACATTGGGATCCACATTCAGACCACAGGGTAAGCTCCCTCTGCTGGCTTCACCAACACCTCTTCCAGCAGCAACTCAAACTCTTCTTAGATGGTCTCCTATCCAAGTACTTGCCGGGCCCGACCTTGCTTAGCTTCAGGTGGATAACCTAGTCTAAAGTGCGTGTGGTATGTTAGGTAAGGTCTGTATGTGTGTTCAGTCCATATGAACAACCTGATTGGTGACGCAATCAGAGACATATGAGAAGGAGTAAAGGCAAAAAAAGCATGCTGAAAGTCGTCTTCAAAGAGGAGAAGTATTAAAATGAACAGCAGGAGAGCAAAGCACTTCAAAATGAAAGAGTCTGAGAGGCATATTCTATAGGAACACACTAGAGAGAGGGGGCGCTGGTGCAGAGATATTCAGACACCTGAGGAGACAGAGGAAAAATGTTTAAGGTACACATAGGACAACAGATATTAAACATTTTTAAATGTACAGGTAATGTGGACAAAAATGTATGTAAGGTTTATGGAATTAGTGGTTAACACTTTGACTGCTAAATTAGTTACAGTATACACCTCTCCACAATATGTAGTGTCTTTATTTAATTCAATTAATTGTCATTTTCAGCATTTGTTGTTAGTCTTGCTGATACAGAAAACATGAACAAATCTAGCAGTAGTACACTATACTGTACATAGTACAGCAGACACAAATTTCTAAGCAATGGAATGGAATTAAACAATAATAATATTATAAAATGAGACCAAAATAAAAATACAAATATTACATATAAATATTGCGACCACTAGGGGGCGTCACTGAGCCCCAAATCTCAGACACAATTACGCACAATAAGCCGTTTTGTTACAGTAAAATACTTTCCATAGGCTTCCCTTCACAATATCCACACTAAACACAATTTCAGGTCCTTCTCTCTCCTCCACTCCTCCCAGGCAAGCTTTCTCCTTCCTCCACACATGACTCCAGCTCCCTGGGCAATGTGGAGTGCCCGATTTTAAATCCAAACCAGGATTACCTCTGCTGACAACTCATTGTGTCCAGGAAGTAATGAAAGCAATTCTGGGTCAGGCAGAATCACCCTGGAACAGGGCATTTACCTCCATATAACACCTCATGGCGGCACTCACGAAACTCAGCGGGGCAGACCTATGGAACCACAATTCCTATGCTGCACAATCGGTGTCCAAACAGAAGCTCACCAAAACGGCTGCTGCCACTGAAGAATGACATGAGCATGGGAAGCAATCTTCCATTGTCTCGCTTTTCTGCTGACTTCCCAGCCAGGTATAGCATTTCCATCCATTGCTGCAGGGACCTTAGTCCCAGCATACCCTCTGCCACATTGGCCCTCCATCCCAGCCTCCTGATTGGGACAGATAATGCCACTCTTCTTTTCATGACCATCCATTATACTGGTCTCTCATTCAGGTCCATCCCAGCTAGGATACCACTCCATCCATGACAACATATTTACCAGACATAACAAATAGCAACCAGATAATGTGAGTAACTGAGCAGCAGACTGGGATTTTGGTAGTGTACTGGTTCGATACTTTAAAAATATTTTAAACCCAACAAAAACATGCCAGGAGTGTCACTATCATTCTCTTTTTACTGTATCTCTTTTTTTAAATCCAGAGCAATATGTGAATATAAATATTGATATTACCACTAAGCTCACACATTAAATGTGTCTGAAATGAATATCCATTAATATTATAGATAATGCCATCATTTATAATGTCAATAAATCTGCTATTTGTTGTAAAATATAAATGTAGACTTTTGTAATCCTTAACACCCTTTCATTTTTGATTAATTAAAGTAATTCATGCAAAGTAGGAATGATAAACAGCAGGCTTTCCAGAAGTGAAAGAAAAAAGAAGTAAAATAAACAAATATTAGCTTAAGAAATGAAATGACGTTTATGATTTATTAATGTATCTGTCCACATCTGTTCGGCAGAGTATTCTGTTTCTCTGTGGAGCGCTTGCTGATGTGTGCCAAATAGAATCCACATAGTAAAATGTCTTCTGCAAATAGCAGATAGGAATTTTCTGCATGTAAACAACAAAAAATAAAATGAAATAAATTTAATGAACTGTTTTATGTGGTAGAAAAATGTAACCAGTTACGCTGTTGCCACTGTTTTGCCTGTTTTATCAGCGGTCTGCTACTGTTCATTTCTTCCTTTTATATTTCTGGACGTTTTGAGAAACTACTTACTTTTTTTTTATTATTTTGTTGTGGTTACCAAATACCCAGACGCTGTTTCCATATTGTGCTGTGTTTACTTGCTCTATGTACTCAAGATGTTAGCAAATTAGTTTATACGGACATGGCGCTTTTATTTGCATTAGTACTCATGTCTAGAACAGTTACAATGGTTGTCAATATCCTCCTTGTGTTTTCCCTGTAAATGATGCTTTATCAGCTGCTGCAGAAGAACCTAGAATGGGTTTAATTTTGACCATGATGATTATTTGCTCTCAAATCTTTATCATAGGTTAGCTTTTCCAACTATTTAAAGTTCTTTTTTTGAGATATCCTTAATACAGTATATTTGTATTGGTTGCCAAAATGTGGAGTGGTGGCTCTAAGGCTAAGGATCTGCACTGGTATCCAGATGGTTGCTGGTTCAAATCCGAATCATTGCCAAAAGAGATTCTACTCTGCTGGGCTCTTGAGCAAGACCCTTAACCTGTAATTGCTCCAGGAGCCCAATACAGTAGCTGACCCTGTGCTCCAACCCCCAAAGGTCATGTGAAAAGACAGTTTCATTTTGGGGATTGACAAAGTATATCTAAATAAAAAAAATACATATAACAGCTAAAGCAAGGGGATTGAGTTAAAAAAAAGTAATTTCTAACAAGAACTTATGACATAGGATAATTAAATTGAAGAAAAATAAGCAGCTTTTAATTCAAAGTCCAGTACTAATGAACATGATGTGCTATATAGTTAGCTTGGTTATCTTGAATATTTTTTTTTTGTTCTTCATTTCACCTTATAAATTTCTTGGATGAGGAATTTGTTAGTTTTCGCATACCCCTTGGGATCAGAACTCAATCCCCTTGCTTTTGTTATATGCATTTTTTTTTATTTAGTTATACTTTGTCAATCCCCAAAATGAAACTGTCTTTTCACATGAACTTTGGAACACAGGGTCAGCCATTGTACAACACCCTTGGAGCAATTACAGGTTAAGGGTCTTACTCAAGGGCCTGCAGAGTAGGATCTCTTTTGGCAGTGATGGGGATTTGAACCAGCAACCTTCTGGATACCAACACAGAGCCTTAGTCTCAGAGCCACCACTCCACCCATTATATTATCCATCCATCCATCCATTTTCTAACCCGCTGAATCCGAATAAAGGGTCACGGGGATCTGCTGGAGCCAATCCCAGCCAACACAGGGCACAAGGCAGGAATCAATCCTGGGCAGGGTGCCAACCCACTGCAGGACACACACAAACACCAAGCACACACCAAGCACACACTAGGGCCAATTTAGAATCGCCAATCCACCTAACCTGCATGTCTTTGGATTGTGGGAGGTATTATATTATATTATATTATATTACAGTAATCCGTCCTCGATTGAGGGGGTTGCGTTCCAGAACTCCCCGCGATAGATGAAAATCCGCAAAGTAGAAACCATATGTTTGTATGGTTATTTTTACATATTTTAAGCTCTTAGAAACTCTCCCACACTGTTTATAAATATTCTCCGCACAGTTATACAGTAAACACTCGTTTATCGCGGATAATTCCGCTCCAGACAGATAAATGAATTTCCAAGAAGTAGGATTCTTTATTTATAAATCTAATATTTTCGCAGTTAGAGCATTGAAAACCTGTTTACGTCCTTTTAAATACGCTTTTTAACATTATTAGAGCCCTCTAGACATGAAATAACACCCTTTAGTCAAAAGTTTAAACTGTGCTCCATGACAAGATAGAGATGACAGTTCTTTCTCACAATTAAAAGAATGCAAACATACCTTCCTCTTCAAGGTGTGCGTCAGGAGCGGAGAATGTCAGAGAGAGAGAGAAAAGTAAACAATGAAAAATGAACAGGGCTGTTGGGCTTTTAAGTATGCAATCACCGCGATAAAGCAGAGCAATGAAGGGATCAATGTGAAGGTAGCCTTTCAGCATTTATTTACAGGCGTGTCCGTATCTTCTAAGCAAACAGCCACTGTGCAAACAGCCCCTCTGCTCACACCCCCTCCGTCAGGAGCAGATAATGGGGCCAATCATACGCCTCCCTGATGGTATTGCATGATGGATAAGTATCTGCCTGTATTTCTCAGAGAGAGTGAGAAAGACAGAGAAAAGCAAACAATGAAAAATCAATACGGGCTGTTAGAGCTTTTAAGTGTGCGAAGCAGCGCGCGGGAAGCATATCATATATCATTGAGGAGTTTTATTTAATATGTAATACGTGCTCTGATTGGGTAGCTTCTCAGCCATCCGCCAATAGCGTCCCTTGTATCAAATCAACTGGGCAAACAAACTGAGGAAGCATGTAACATAAATTGAAAGACCCATTGTCCGCAGAAATCCGCGAACCAGCGAAAAATCTGTGATATATATTTAGATATGCTTACATTTAAAATCCGCGATGGAGTGAAGCCGCGAACGTCGAAGCACGATATAGCAAGGGATCACTGTATATTATATTATATTATATTAAACTGTGCAATGCTTTGTAGTTTTCAATGGTAGAGTATGTTGCTGAGTATTTTGGACAGTCTACAATATTACAAGGGTTTATTCCATGTAAGGATTCAATGTTTAGCTATTTATCTTTAAAAATATTAATCTTACTAAGAGAACGCCAATATTTCTACATCATTTTTCCATTTGAATTTTTAGTAAAACATATTCCATTCTACTAATTCATTGAAGCAATCACTTTTAGAACTAGATTTTATGTTTCTTATATCTAATATTTTAAATAAAAAGCAAGAATTTTTATTTAGGAATGAAACCAAACAAATGCACCTATATTGCATTGATGTGTTTTTGCCTCCACAAACTCTGGATTGGAGCATAGGACTTTAGCAGATTGCCTCCATCTGACTCTATTTGGGATGAGATGATTGATTTCTGTTCATGACTTGCCGGCTTATTGGACTTCACTTAGTGTTAATCTTCTCCGGGTTAACGCTTGATGTCCTGACTTGCAAGTTCTATTCCATCGACATCCTGGCAATACTGTTTTTCTCTCTCTTCTTATGACATGATCAATCCAATCCGATTTTCTGAATATTACAGGGTGGTCCAGATCTAATTATGCAGATCCAGATCGTCTGGATGACTTTGATTTATTCGGGGACAATTCCAGTTCAGCGCGAAGACGATTTTTCATGTCGTCAGTTTGCACACTTCTCGATGGTCCAGGATTTTTCAGGTGATTTTGTATGTAATAAACTTAATAAGTTATAGTGGAATGAAAATTGAATAAGTAGATCTGGACCACCCTATATTTAGTTCTTTATAGGTGTGTTTATGGTGTACTGCATGCAGTTTTGGGCTCCAGTCTACAAGACACAGAAGTGCTAGAAACTGTCCAGGGAAGACCGACTAAGCTGATTCTAGGGTATGCTTTACTTTAAAATGAGTTTGTCAAGAACACAGAGACACAGTTTGAAGCTTCTTAAGGATAAATTTCACACAAATGTTAGGAAGTTTTTCTTCACACAGATAACCATAGACACATGGAATACAAAGATCAGAAGTTTATTAGCCAGAACCAGTCAATCCATTAGGCGATATAGTCATCTGACGGGTGCCATTTATGTAAGTTAAGGGTCAGGCATGCTTGGAACACTGAGGGGCCCCCCACCAGATTGTTGATTGTTGTTCTCTGCTGGATGGCATTTATAAATGTAAAAGTTTGCATGCTTCATACATCAAGAGGCGCTTGCTCCTTTAAGTCTGCAGTATATGCACAAAGTTTGTGCTACTGAAGGGGCGCTTCAGACTCTGAGGGGGTCTCTGTCCCCTCTTGTCGTCGAAGTACATATTGTCCATACATGCTATGGACAATGAGCGGTGACATCTGCCCTCCCTGCCTAAGGCTCCAAATAGGCCTCGACTGTGATTAGGTTTTTTGTCTTCAGTGTTACACAACTGTATAACAGTACTGATTTGACTTTTCCATTAAATATGCTCATCTTTGTTTTTAATATGATTTGAGATGATCTGTAAACATTGTTAAGTATGCCAAAAACTTGTCTGTCTCTTAATAATGTCTCTTCATGTTGTTACACTGTGGACCCTGAGCTTCGCAATTTCTTTTATCTGTATACTTGTATATGGTTGAGTTGACAATAAAGTTTGCTTTGACATTGACTAATACAATGCTGGATGTCTGAGCAATCACTCCCATCTCTGGTAATGAGACTTCCCATGTGGCAGAACTAATCAACATTGTCCAGTGGTGATTAATTGTTAGGTTTTGTTTCTATGCACATTGAATTTGTCTTGCTTATACTGATTTTTTAATCGTACTAGCTGTGCTGTTCTAGCTAGTTCATTGATTTGATGTTAGATATCAGCCTATGTGTGTAAACTAACATGCATATATCATCAACATAGTCCAAATCAGGTAGGAAATCAAAAAGATCCCATTTCACTCCATGATTGCTCATATTTGAACTCTTCATGATCATGTCTAGGGCAATTATGAACAATAATGGGAAGAAATGATATTTTCGTAACACCAAAGCGTACTGGAATTTCATTTGAATTTTTAGCCTTAGTGGTTTACCCTGCATGAGGCGCCATTGTATAGTTCATGTAGTATACATGGGAGGGTGCTCAGAGCTGAGAGTCACGGGAGGGTGCTCAGAGCTGAGAGTCACGTGTGCTTTGTGCTGACGTGTGCTTTGCAAACGCTAGAGTCTGTTGAGAGTGTTGGTTTGTTCTGTGGTGTGAGATTTACATTAAAAAAAATACATTTTGCTCTTAAAAACTTGGGTTTTGGTTGCCTCTAAGGAACCGTGTGGGATTTTTAAAGCTTTTTCCCTTTAGAAGGGTTTTTTGCTTTTTTTTTCCCGCACAAGAGCAAAAGTAGCTGGGTGTTTGGAAGTGCGCTTGGAAAAGTTATTTGTACTTGTTCTTTTTCTTGTTATCTGTATTTGAATTAGCATCGAGGCGGCAGGGTAGAAAGCAGCAGTAACTGATATCGGCATTTGTAAATAAATAACCGCGTCGTCGTAACAGCGAGTCTTTAGTTTAAAGGAAAAGAAAAAAAGGCCGCGGCTGACTTCAAAGCAGTAAAAGGTGGAAACTCAGTAGTGCGCAGGTAAGCGGCCTGCGTTAAGACACCGTCAGGCACAAGGAGCAAATAAGGTAGTAAAGTTTTATTTATTTGTTTATTTTAGATTAAACAGTCCTTAGCGTCCAGAGGCAGAACAGTTAAGTGGGCGACAGCGTATTGGTTCATTAATACGGGGGAATACAAACAGTGCGAGTGAAGAGCTTATAAGTAAGAAGAGCGCAAAGCTAGAAGAGACAGAGAAAAGTAAAGTTAACCTCATAAAAAGGCAAACAGCAGGCAGCTGAGAGGGAGAACAGTACAGGAGCTTAAGGGGAAAAGGTGTAAAATATCTGTAGCAGATCTTAGTGTTACCATTTAAGTTAAGAAGAAATTTAATTTTAAGAAAAAAAAAAAAAATATATAGTTAAGGCAGCTTAGTAATCCCAAATCAAATTTTAATAATGAGGCCAGTGCAATGCAAGTCCTGTTGGATGTTGGACTTTTAGATGATGGTTTGGAAGAGCCAGTTGTCTATGAGGGCTACATCTGCAAGAGATGCCAGCTGATCCAGCACCTCGAGCTCAGGGTCGCTGAACTGGAGGAGGAGTTGGCTGACCTGCGTTGTAATAGAGAATTGGCGGACTTGGCCCAGGTGTCCTTTAGAGATAGTGTGCACCCCTAAGGTGGCGCTGGAGGAGATTCCAGACCAGACAGGTAGGAATAGGTGGGTCACGGTCGCAAGGCGTAAGGTAAAGGGTGCACACTGTCCTGGGGCATCAACCCCAGAATTAGAAGTGTCTAACCGTTATCATGTCCTGGCGGAGCTGGACGGTGACTCTGATAATTCTGAGGTGGTAGGCAGGGTTGAGGAGCCCCAACGGGCCACCTCAAAACCAGTTCCCAAAAAGAGAGAGGTAGTGATAGTTGGGGACTCAATCATTAGGGGGATTGAAGCGCAGGTGTGCTCCAGAGAGAGAGAGTCTCACGGTGTGTTGCCTTCCGGGAGCACAGGTGGGAGACCTCCTGGAAGGGTGGATAGGCTCTTGGCCAGAGCGGGGGTGGATCCAGTTGTCATTGTCCACGTTGGAACAAATGACATACATAAGGGTAGTCTGTCAGTTCTGCGATCCAAATTCAAAGAGTTAGGTACCAAGCTGAGGAGCAGAACTGACAAGGTAGTCTTCTCCGAAGTTCTGCCTGTGCCACGCCAGTCCAGGTAAGATTGAGGAGATTAGAAGGCTTAACGCGTGGCTCAAATCTTGGTGCAGGGTAGAAGGGTATAGGTTTATGGGGCATTGGGACTCCTTTTGGAACAGATGGGACCTGTTCCCGTGGACGGGTTACATCTGAACCGGAGGGGCACCAATGTATTGGGGAGGCGTATGTGTAGGCTAGTCGAGGGTTGTTTAAACTTGGGGATGGGGGGGCAGGGAGTTTAGGACAGGGCAGATTTAGATCTATACATGGAAGAACAAACAATGGTGTAGAAATAAAAATGCATAGTAATGTAAATTTTAAGCAAACACGTAAAGATAGAAGGATTAACACATTAAAAATAGCTTGCCTTAATGCTAGAAGTATCAAAAATAAGGTAAGTGAGTTGGAGTTGTATGTAGCAGAGCACAATTATGATATTATAGCAATAACGGAAACCTGGCTAAATAACAAAGATGGGGATGAGTGTAACATAGAGGGATACACATTTTTAGGAAGGATAGACAGAACAGAAAAGGAGGTGGGGTTGCTGTTTATGCCAAACAGGAATTAAATGTAAGTCATCTTCAGTTGGATGATGAGCCCCATCTTAGTGAGGACATGTGGCTTCGCCTGGAAAATATTAGGGAAAAGGTCTCATTTTAGGAGTGTGTTATAGACCACCCAATTCAGACAGTAATTTCAACACACATCTTTTAGTAATATCAAAAGGCAAGTTTACAGGGGATATTATAGTCATGGGGACTTTAATTATCCAAATATTAACTGGGATAACCTTACAGATGGAGGAGCACAAGAGCAGGAGTTTTAGAAGTAATCGCGACTGTTTTTAACACAGCATGTTAAAGCACCAACAAGGGGTGAAGCCTATCTGGATTTAGTATTCTGTAATAATCAGGATAGAATTGAGGGTGTAGAGGTGATTGAACCACTAGGGTCAAGTGACCATAATGTAATACAATTCTCAGTATTTTGTAAGAGTACAGATGCAAAGACTAAAATTGTTAAGTTGAACTTTAGTAGGGCTAATTTTGAGCAGATGCGACAAAGTCTAAGTAGGATAGACTGGGATAAGCTTTTAAATGTGGAGACAGTCGAGGAGCAGTGGAACAGGTTTAAAATGTTTTACATGTAATGCAGGACAGATACATACCTAAATTTGGAAGTAATAGGAAACTTAAAAAATCTCCACGATGGATTAATAAAGATTTAAAAAGAAGTTGCAAAGGAAAAACTGCTGTATAAGGCATATAAGACTAATGACTGCAAAGAGAACCGTAGCGTATGAGAAATGAGGGCAACCATTAAGAAGGATATCAGAGAGGCTAAAAGACAGTTGGAGAGGAATATAGCAGATAAGGCGAAAGAAGACCCCAAGAGATTCTTTCAGTATTTTAGTAGTAAAAGAACAGTTAAGGAGGAGGTCAAGTTCATCAGGAATAGTAAAGGGAATTAAAAGATACAGACAATGAAATAGCAGATGCCCTAAACTTACATTTTTCTGAGGTGTTTACAAGTGAGCAAGTGGATAACCTGCCAGAGGTAAACGCAACTACTAAGGAGGTACTGAGGGATTTGGAAATTGTAGAGGGAGAAGTGCTGCTCAGATTAAATAAGATGAAATCAAACAAATCACCAGGCCCAGATAATATTTATCCTCGTGTTCTTAAGGAGGCTAGTGAGTACATATATAAACCCTTGACACATATTTTTAGGAAGTCACTGTGCACTGGAGAGATTCCAAAGGACTGGAAAATGGCAAATATCATCCCATTATATAAAAAGGGTGACAGGGCAGATCCAAGCAACTATAGGCCAGTAAGCTTAACAAGCATCACAGGAAAATTAATGGAAGGAATTATTAAGGATAAGATTGAGCAACACATGACAAGGACAGGAGTTATTCTGAACAGTCAGCATGGGTTCAGAAGGGGAGGTCGTGTTTTACTAACATGTTGGAATTCTATGAGGAGGCAACAAAAGGATACGATCAAAGTGGAGCTTATGATATTATTTATCTGGACTTTCAGAAAGCATTTGATAAGGTGCCACATGAGAGGTTGGGCATCAAGTTAAAAGAAGTGGGAATTCAGGGTGATGTTTTTAGATGGGTGCAGAATTGGCTCAGACACAGGAAGCAGAGGGTGATGGTGCGAGGAACCTCATCAGAACTGGCGATGTTAAGAGTGGTGTTCCACAGGGGTCAGTGCTAGGGCCGCTGCTATTTTTAATATATATAAATGATTTAGATAGGAATATAAGTAACAAGCTGGTTAAGTTTGCAGATGATACCAAGATAGGTGGATTAGCAGATAATTTGGAATCCGTTATATCATTACAGAAGGACTTGGATAGCATACAGGCTTGGGCAGATTTGTGGCAGATGAAATTTAATGTCAGTAAATGTAAAGTATTACACATAGGAAGTAAAAATATTAGGTTTGAATACACAATGGGCGGTCGAAAAATCGAGAGTACACCTTATGAGAAGGATTTAGGAGTCATAGTGGACTCCAAGCTATCAACTTCCAAACAGTGTTCAGAAGCCATTAAGAAGGCTAACAGAATGTTAGGTTATATAGCACGATCTGTGGAGTACAAGTCCAAGGAGGTTATGCTCAACCTTTATAATGCACTGGTGAGGCCTCATCTTGAGTACTGTGTGCAGTTTTGGTCTCCAGGCTACAAAAAGGACATAGCAGCACTAGAAAAGGTCCAGAGAAGAGCGACTAGGCTGATTCCAGGTCTACAGGGGTTGAATTATGAGGAAAGATTAAAAGAGCTGGGCCTTTACAGTTTAAGCAAAAGAAGATTAAGAGGTGACATGATTGAAGTGTTTAAAATTATGAAGGGAATTAGTACAGTGGATCGAGACTTGTATTTTAAAATGAGCTCATCAAGAACACGGGGACACAGTTGGAAACTTGTTAAGGGTAAATTTCGCACAAACATTAGGAAGTTTTTCTTTACACAAAGAACGATAGACACTTGGAATAAGTTACCAAGTAGTGTGGTAGACAGTAAGACGTTAGGGACTTTCAAAACTCGACTTGATGTTTTCTTGGAGGAAGCAAGTGGATAGGACTGGCGAGCTTTGTTGGGCTGAATGGCCTGTTCTCGTCTAGATTGTTCTAATTCTAATAATTCTAATTCTATACCAATGATTTTGGTGGAATTCCTCCTTTTTCAGCAACTATTCTACCCTCCTTCCATTCCTTTGGTATTCTTCCTGATGTCCATATCTTGAGTAATAGTGACTGGAACAGTGGTGCAGTTGAAGCTATGTTAGTTTTCATTATGCCAGGGAATATGTTATCAGGCCCTGCTGCTCTGATGGATCTTAGACTTTTGATGAAATGCTTTACTTCGTTCAGTCTTGGAGCGTCAGTGTCGATTCTGTATGTTGGCACGTCTATATCAGCTATAGGGTCAAGCTGAGCAGATACACAGAAAAGTTTTTAAAATGTTCCTCTCACCTTCTTATTTGTTGAATCACAGTTGTCAATAGCTCACTCTTTTTATTTCTTGAAGGTCTCAAATTTGGTGTCTTTTTTTTTTTGCTATATTTTTCATTATGTTACACAGTTCTCTAACATTGTCTGAACATGCAGCTTCCTCCGCTTTAGTGACAAGGTTTTCAGTTCATCTCCTTTTATCTCTTCTTGGAAGCTTTTTAACTTTTTTCTGAGTTTCACTGTATTATTCTGTCAGAAGGTTTCTATCAGCAGGTAAATAGCCTTTCAGGATCTTTATGTTAGCCTCTTTGCTCTTTTTAATTTCTTTCCAAGTTTCACCTGAAATCCATTCTGCTTTTGTCTTCTCCTTGCATGCAAGGATTCTTTTCATGGTTGCGCACAAGGGTTGCACAGATGTGTTCCATTTTTCAGATGGTTGCAAGTCTCCAAGTTGTAGTTTAATGCCTTCCACTGTATTATTGATGTTCTCCTGTATGCACTGTCTGAGTGTATGAAAATTATATTTGTCTTGTCATTGGAAACTATACTAACTACTTTAGAAGCTATAACACCTAGGATTTATAGCCATAAGTGTTAGAAGAAATTCCCCTCTAAGTAAACAGTGATCACTACTTATGTCAGCCTCTTTTTATTGCTGACATTAAGCAGTGATTGTATCCATGTGCCACTAATTGATGTAATTATGCAGCAAAGAACAATTCATAGAACAGTAATAACAATTATCTCAGTAGTTCAGTAAAATATTGAACCGTTATAAGCATTAGTATGCACTACATTCAGTCGTCGTATGACAAATGAGTGTCAAGCACAGGATTGCTGGATTTGACAGACACTTTACAGCCCAATTACAGTCAAAATCCCGGTCAATAATACACAATCTTGCCCAGCATTGGTTACTTCATTTCAAGCCAGCAAATTGCCACCCAAATACCCTCCCCGCCCCCAAGCTGCAGACATCCTTGGACATCTCTCCTCTGATTGGTGAGTTGGTTCTTAATCTTCATGAGTAGGTGGGGCTAAATAGTTATATTTTAAGAGTAATTGCAAGTGGAGAAGGACAAACAAACTGTAATTGCCGTTACTTCACTATTAGCACATAGATCTTATTTAACTTACATATCTTACTCAATTGGAAGAATCCTAACTCATCTCTTTTATGTCAGTGGGTAACTGATGTTATATACTATTTGAAACTGGAAAAAATCTGATTCTCACTTAGAGGATCTGTACAAAACTTTTTCAAAACCTGGCAGGATCTGATCAATAACATTTTAGAATAAGCATTTAAATTGAAGAAGCAGGTTTTCTCCACTCTTTTATTCCATTTATCTTTATTCATTTATTAATTTATCTATTTACTTATTTTTACCAGCTTAAAGTTTTACACTGCTGGCCTAGCTCTCTTTCTCAGGGGTCGGGGTTGATCTGTTTCAAACCTTTTTTTTTTCTTTTCGTAAAACTTGAGTTATGTGTATGGAATGTTATTTGATTTAAATAAATTCAATAAAATTAATTATATAAATACATACATACATACATATATACATTTCCCAATAATAGTAATATTCCCAAATGGCTGAAGTCAGTAATATATACAGTAAAGCCTTTAAATTGATTTTTTTTAATCAATATGATAAATGATACAAAATAAATAATGATGAAAGTCTATTTGCTATATCTGTAGTATTGTTTTTATCTCTGAGGTGAGACAACTTAACTACAAATTAGTGAATGGCTTTGTCATTACAAATCTGCGAAGGAAAATATAAAAAAAATATTTTCATGCTAAAAAGGAAAGAAGATAACAGACACGGCTTGTGTCTCTTACCTTCTTTCCTCTTCAGAGTAGAAATAATCTTCCCCTAAAAGAAATGTATTACACAACTAAATCCAACATTATGGTGGAATACAAAACATTTTTTCACACAGAAACTATCATTTTAAAAATGTGCTGTCATTCATTGTTTCATTATAAATGTGCCAATTTATTCAACAAGAAAAGTTGTTACCAATAGTGACAGGCAAACTTGCCAAAATGCACTGTAATCAATGGGGAAGGAGAAAATGAATAGTTTTGAATGGGATATAAGGGTGCAATGCTCTTTTAAGTGCCCTTAAGGGCTAGAGAAACATCTTCTAACAACGCTGGACCAATTATTGTGGTCAGTAATATGACCAGAGCAGTGAAGCAGCAGTGCTAGCCACTGTGCTTCTGTTTCTCTCTGAAATAAAATTATACTCCCAGTCAACAGGAAAGGAGAAACTGAACTGGGTTTTGTGCAGAATATAATGTTACAATGGTCTTTTAATCTTTCTTGAGGACTAGGGAACCATCTTTAAACAATGCAGGACCAAATATTGAGGCCAAAAATGTGACTACAGCTGCGAAGCAGCAGTAATAGCCACTGTGATACCGTTCCTCCCTAAACTAAAATTATACTCCAAGTTGACAATACTCTGAGTCTTTTATGTTTTTCTGCAACTCCCACAAAATATCATGAAGCAGCCTTCACAACAAATTTTCAGGGAAAAATTCAGCAAACAAGGTCACCAGTAAATCTGCTACAAAAAACTTTTTGCCAAATTTCACTGATCAACACTACTTACCAATTATGTTACAGCCTTTAACATTTGTACTGTATTATCTCAAAAAAGTGATGAATTGTTTTAGATAGAGATTATCTTTCTATAATTTACAACATATTTTTAAAAATATTTAAATATTATCCCTATATATTCACAGACCGTAGTCTCAAAATACTAGAGATACTGCAAAAATGCTTTCTGAACTGCAGCTATCCCATCTCTGCATTCCAGTTTTGGACATACATTTGTACGTTTCTTTTTAGATAGAACATTTTTGAATGCAATTCTCAATTTTATCAATAATTGGGTAGAAGCAGCTGTGACTATAAGGTGCCTATTTGAAAGAGTTGTTATTATCTGTGAGACTGACAGGTTTTAAAATGAAGGGAACGGCCCGCTTCTCTTTTTTCGTCGGCATCTTTTCACGTTAAAACTGATTATGTCAGTGTTTGAGTTGCAATTACTTTACGTTTTATTTCATTTTTCACTTAAGCTGGCACTTAAGTCTTCAATCTGCCTCAAGAATGATTTAACATATGAAGAGGTATGGGAAGTTACAGCAAAGTTGGTAGGGATGAGAACGGCTGCTGCCAAGAGTTGATCCAACAATAAAATAAAATGAAAATAATAAGAGGAACAACCTTGGAGGTCACGTAGTATATAAGTACCAAATATCAGGTCAATTGGTCAAATGGTTTGCGAGCTACAGGTGATTTAAAATCCTGGACAGACAAATAAACAGTCACGGTAGCATATATAAAGATTAGTGTACAGTGATCCTTTGCTATATCACACTTCGACTTTTTTTGAGCGGCTTCACTCTATCACGATTTTTTCTCATACACGCTTACGTCACTACGCATGCGCTTTCTGAGAACTTTTATCTAAGCCCCATGATGGCTCCTAAACGTGCTGCTTTTTCTAAGCCTTCTGACAATAAAACTAAGCGCCGGAGGAAGATGCTTACTATCCAGGAGAAGGTGAAACTCTTGGATATGATCAAAGATGGCAATACCCTACAAAAGCCTCCTCACGCATATGAAAAGACAGCGCCAGCAACTGCCTATCAAGATGTTCTTCAGCCGCGCACCCAGATACCCACTGCCTACTCCTAGTACTCCTTCAGCGGAAGAAGACAACGATGCAGCTGCTGAAGATACTGCACAACCTGAAGACTCTCCTACTGAGGTTGTGCCTTCATAGGTTAGTGGTTGTGTGTAAGAACTGTGTGTGTGTGTAATTAAATGTACAGTACAATAATCTACTATATAAAAGCGGTCGGAATTGTCCTTCCGTCCCGTGAGTGCAAAGCGTAGCGGTATTCTGCTTATCATAGACTTACTACTTGCGGCTTGCGGTACGAAGCGAAGTGACGCGATGTGAGCAGAGTTCTGGTGCTCCCACCGTTCCCTTGCTTTTGTGCGTGATGCGCTGGAAAAATAGACAAAATTATGTCTCTGGAAATAATGTTGATGGAGTACAAATGCCTCACCATGTAGTAAATATCAGGGGAGATGGTGATTGCTTATTCTCATCTACTGTATAGCTTATTTAGTGCATGAAACTCCGGCTTTAGCGGTACAGATTCGAGCTGACATTATACGACTTTGGACAGGCACTTGAGGGGATACAAAAACTTTTCGGGAGATGTTATGAATGGGCACTTTAATGTTCTCATTCCCTACACTTACATGCCTGATGTACACATGGAGCGCACACAAATTGAGGATAAAAATCGGTTGCCTTAAAAGGCGGGTGAGCCTAGTAATAATATGATATTTGTAACGTCTAATATGTCTTATTTTGTCTAATATATTGGGTAATACAAGTGTAATGGTGACTAAAGTGTGTTATTTCATGTCTAGAGGGCTCTAATAATGTTAAAAAACGTATTTAGAAGGTCGTAAACAGGTTTTCTATACTCTAACTGCAAAAATATTTGATTTATAAATAAAGAATCCTACTTCGCGAAAATTAATTTATCGCGGTACAGTCTGGAACGGATTAACTTTGATAAACGAGGGTTCACTGTATACTACAAATAGCTGGAAGGTTTGGTAGAAATAGGTGTTTTGGTTTTCATATAATCCTTGAACAGACAGTCAGACTTACAGACAGAAAAGAATAAAAATTAAGAATAAGGTATAATATAAGACAGATTTTAAATAAACAAAGTGCCATTCCTTTTCAGCAATTTTAATAAGGCATACTATTGACTTGCTGCTGCCATCTAGTGGATATGTACAGTCATTACTTTAGTATTTCTTTATCTGATCATAGCAACGTTCAGTGAGTTTGTCTCACTTTTTACTTTTTGCTATATATTTATATGTGGAAAATCAAAACTTTCACTAGCCTGTATTGTACAATAGACGGTACCAGAAATATTTGCAAAGTTTTGTAGAAACAGGTGTAGTGGTTTTCATGTAATGTTCTAAAAAACACATGGAACTTAATTAATTACTAGCCGTGCCCTGCAGCTCTGCCCACGTATTAGTGCACAGGTGTCAAATTCCAGGCCTGGAGGGCCACAGTGGGTGCAGATTTTCTTTCAAACCCTTTTCCTAATCAGTGCCCAGTTTTCACTGTTAATTAACTTCTTTACCCTCTATTTTAATAGCCCTGTTTTAACGATTAAGTCTTCTGAATTGATTAGTATCTTCTTTAAATGACAGCCAAACACAAATGAAACATGAGACGAGCCACCAGATGACCAGCTAAATTGGGGCTTCAAACTCCAACCAGTTCCTTAATGAGGAGCTGATTCCTGCTGTTCATTAAACCCGTTATTCAATTCCATGGCTTGTTGCTGCTCTCTTTTTGCCACAGCAGACATTTCCAAAACTGCTGATATATCTGAACTCCTAAAATGTTTTGGTAACCTGAGGGATCAACCTTACTGAGACGTTCATCTTTATTTTCAGATTTTGTTTGATGAGTACAGGTGAGCTGCTCATGTCCTGCTTGTTTTATGTCCAGCTGCTAATTAAGGAAAGAAAACAACTAAGGGGCCTGAGTCAAACTAATTAAAGCTAAGGCTAACGAAGTTAATTAGCATCAAAAACTGGTTACTATTTAAGAGGATGGTTAGAATGAAAACCTGAAGCCACTGCGGCCCTCCAGGACTGGAGTTTCACACCCCTGTATTAGTGAAAAAGGACAGAGAGGACGTCCCTGCCTGGCTCCCTATTCCTGACTTCAAGCTTTAACCTCCCCTCAGCCTCTGTCTCGTATTAGCGCAAATATATCAATCCTGCAAGCAAACTATGATTCTTAGCGCAATGAGACAAGTTGTAAAATGAACAAGAATGTTCAAGCAAACTGTAGAAAAAAACATAATCTAAATCCATTAAGTAGTTCTCTTGTGAAAAGCGGACAGACATACATACAGACAGACAGACGTTGGATTTTATATATATATATAGAGAGAGATATATTGATCAGTTTGTGCCAGGGTAAATTTTGTAGCTGTACACAGCATTGATGTCCACACCTGTCTATTTTCTAATTGCAAAACATCTTTATTCCATCTGTGGATAATTTTACAACCTTTAATGTCAGTATGAAAACGCAGCTTGAAAGTAGAAGAAAAGCCAGGTGAATATGTTCCTCTGCATTGTTTCACATATCACTCTACCTGGTGTTTTTGCTTCAGTCATTCTTTACTAATTCTGAAATCGTCATGAATGTATAATCTACACTTTCATAAACATCACAAACTGCACAATGATGTAAATTTTTCATTTATTGTAGTTTTACACTTCATTAATTATAATCATAATTTTGAGCCATACAAAAAAGCAATGAAAAAGGCAATAGGCCTGCTCTAATTGTGATGATTATGTGCCTTTGTGATGAATGTAAAGTCTTTCTCTGATGCCATTGTATGCTTTTTGACACAAAACCCCTTACTTATATACAGCATAATTTGAGGTCATTTTCTTGTGGTTTATAGTCAAATCCATTAAAAATTTTAAATAAGAATGTTATGTGCTGCCAGGATAAAGATATTAAAGCAGGTGAAATAGTTAGGCTGAGACCCCCACGACCTTGAGATGAAACTACTTCAGGAAATTAATGGATAGATGAATGAATTACTTATTATTTAATTCTGGTTAATGTAATAATAATAATAATAATTCTTTGCATTTATATAGCGCTTCTCTCACTAGCATATTATACCATGCATTTACAAAGTAGCTTCTGTGTGTATTATAGTGTAACAGTAATAAGTGTAAACTAGTCATCATGCATTAGTAAGTTAATTTATTCATTCAATTTCCGAACCTCCTTATGGTAGGGGTTATGGGGTTATATGTCATTCACAGGTTTTGAAGGGGTTTCTTGATTTTGCATTTTTTATTATTTTCAATCTATATTTGAATGGCGTTTCCACACCTCCATTTTGCATATTGTTTTGAACCATAGCTGCTGTGATTTTGTGTATTTTCAAATGTGTGTGGCAGCATGAAGAGTGATAGTGCCAACATGTGACATCATTAGTTAAGAAGGTGATGTGCCACTTCTGTTGTCAAACCTTGCCCTGTTTAGTTAAAGATTGAAATCTGCTTAGGGAATTAGGACATGTTCTAATTTTCTTCTTCTTTTTTTATCTTGTCTTTAATAATATTTGGTTGGTGTTTTGGGGATTTCAGCTTTATTATTTTTCTGGCTTTTGGCCTCATTATGTTACATTTTACGGTACTCTGTTAACATTTCCTGGCCCTTTTCACTGAGAGAGCTGATTTTTACTGTTAATAATGATTTTAAATATTTGATTACAGATTGATTATATTGAATGACTTATGTCCTTGTTGTTAATTGTTAGTTTTTACCTTTAACACTCTTAGAAAGCCTGTTGATCAGTGATGCAGTCCCACTTCTACTTCTCTGCAAGGTTAAGTATTAATAAGAGAACAGACTCCAAAGGGTCTATTTATCAGTAACTTACAAAGACATGAGAAATAAACTAATCAAGTACTTTTTGTAATTATCTGTGTATTCAAGGAGTGCAATCAACAGCTGTAAATCAGTCATCTCCTTCCATGAACTGAGTAACTCTACGCACGTGTCAATAAAGGCATTTTTCTTGTCCTGCACTGGCTTTGATAATATGAATTTGACATCTCCTTGCTTGCCTCTTTTGGCCTGCTTATTTGTATCTGGCAGAAAAAAATGTTCACAAAGTAGGGAACAACCCTGAACAAGACATGCTTAGTTTGATTCCCTCAAATCTGCAAAAATGTCCTCTATTTAACATTGACAGTTCTTAAAAATAAAACTGCACAATATTGTAAAGTAGTGCATATGTTACTTAGTAGTATACTGTCAATAATTAATTTTCTCAGTTGTAACATTGCTAGAAAACAGTGCTAAATTAAAACATGCAAAGGTTAATACATTGAACCTAAGGAAAATAAGAGGTTAGGTTCTGGCAACCACCAAACACTACAATCTTTCACCATAGATCTCTCAAAATACACTTATCTACATAAAAAATCTTAATATCAAAACATTATTTCCGATGATATGTTCTTTTCATAATGCATTAACCATGAAATAAGTAATAAAATGCACTGGACAAAATAAAACTGGTAACATGTAAAGCATTTTGTTTCAGTAGCCATTGCCTAGAATTCCATGACATTTTGTGCTAACATCTTAATAAAAAAAGTTTAGTTGCTGCTGTTGGAAGACACTGAGATTGCCGAGATTGTGACATCACTTCCATCACTATGTCTTTCAGAAAAGGCGCACTGGCTTGAAATAATCAGTTAGGGATGTCTGTTTTGTTAGCCACTGGAGATCCTTAAGGGTCTCGAAGTATGAGAGCATAGCAGAGGTGAGTTGATGCTTACTTTCAGGCTGTAATTGATGGGATCATCAGCCTTGATGTTTCTAGCTAGTTGGTCGATTTGTTAACACTAAACCTCCAGGCATCAGCAGCTGCTGATATTCCAGCATGAAATTTATCTAACACCTTTATTTTCTCATTAAGCTCACTGACTTTGCACTGACTTTTATGAAAACATGCAACAAATACATGTACATGCAGTAGAGTGAATTTGTTTCCTGTACCTTTTTCAATTTTTTTGCAAGTTGAAATATGAAGTATCTTGAAGAGCAATGTATTTCCATGAAATTCTGTGAGAAACTGGCAAAAACTTTTACCAAGACTTTTCGGATGTTGCAGCAATATTATGGTAAGGATTGTTTAATTCGCACACAATGTTAAAATTTGTACCGATGTTTCAAATAGGGTAGATGACCCCAAAACTGGACAGGAATTACGTTAAGAAAGAGTGTGCTTCGTTTCCTAAATATTATTACCTAACTGTCCGTAAACTTGCTGAAAGGAGATCAGTGAAAGTTTGTGTTGTACAATGTTAGCTGAAAAAATGCAGGTGCATCATGTTACTGCAAAATTTGTACTGTGTCACTTCATAGTTTGGCAAAAAATGAACCATGTCACAGTAAGTCAGGTGTTATTGAATCGTTCAAATGCTTATGAAAATTTTCTGAAACATGTGATAGCAAGTCATGAAACCAGGGTGCAGATTTATTTCTGAAGTTAAGTCTGACAATTTTAAACAATAAAAAATTCGCCATGGGACCTACTCAGCATTCCACAAAATTAGTTCCAGGATGCAAGCCAGAAATGAGGAAACCATTGGGAGCAGTGTGTAAACAGAGAAGGGGAATACATTGAAGGAGACAGATCTGATTAAGTTGTAAGCATATTAGTATTCTTTTTAGTTTGGCTTCTTTTTGGACAGACCTCATATAAATAGGACTGCATTTCATTCAGTCTTCTTTCTTTGGTGGATTTTATGTTTTGAAGTTAATTGGTTAGAGAAATGGTAAGTAAGCCATAGCGTTAGTATTGATTTTTGGCTCTTGTCTTCCTATGTGTTTGACTTGACAGTTTTCAACTGCCTGCTTTTTGACTACGTCTTACCTATCATTTATCAACTCCTTGTTGTTTTTCTATTTAGTGTCTATAACAAAGGATAGACTAACAATGATAAAAAACTTATTGACACAGCACTGGCTCTGAGGTTTCCTGAAATATCTATAGGCCTGGTGTAGTCCCCCTTCTTCACTGTCAGTAGGCCCTGCCTCCTTAAGCTCATAAGTTATAAATAATAAATAATTAGCAATGCCACAAAACAAGATTCACAAAATAATAGCAAAATACAAATAAACAGACAACTAAAATAATTTCAGTAACTTAAATTACAACAAAATACATAAAGGAGAATAGATTAAAATACATTTAAAAATTAAACATTGCACATTACTTGTGCGCCATTTTTTTCTTTGCTTTCCTTTCCAAATCCCAATGAAGTTCCTGTAGCTGTTACTTTGATTATCAGCTCTAAACTGACAAGATATAAGTGAGTATGTGTGTGTGGATAAGTATGCCTCTTTGTCTATGACTAACACTTGTCTTACCCTCATGAAACTGCGAACCATACATACTCCTAAGACACTGAGGAACAACACCTGAACACTACGCCCTGCTCAGTTTCATTGAAATTTCAGCTGACAAGTTCTAATGAGCGAACCCTGTGGAGTTTGGTGAAATCGTGGAAATGGTCAAGGACTTTTCCAATGGTGAAATGCTTTGAAGTCAATTTAGAAAGGAGAAACTGAACTAGTTTTGTGTTGATTATAATAGTGCAGTGGACTTTTAAGTGCAAATCTAGCTAGAGAAGTGATATCACGCATGCAAAGATTAGACAGCGACGTAAAATGTGAGGTGGAGTACACTTACAGTACACGTGTTATGAGACGTCAAGTAAAATGACACCTTTTATTGGCTAACTAAAAAGATTACAATATGCAAGCTTTCAAGGCAACTCAGGCCCTTTCTTCATATTGTAATCTTTCTAGTTAGCCAATAAAAGTACTACAGTACATATGTGTGAAAGTTCTGGGCATGGTTGCTACTCTGTGATGTCATGCTGACCTTGCAAAGCATCATATTTATCTGAGCCATCTGCATACCAAATTTCCGAGAAAATATTCAGCGAACAAGGTCACTGGCAAACAAGGCATATTCAAAGTAAAAAATGCTTTGGTGACTTTTGCTGATAAAAACTATTGAGAAGTTACCACATTAATATAATAGAAGGGGTTGAACAAATAAGATTGTTTTTTTTTTTTACCTTTACACCCACTTTTCTAAACCGTGCATACCAAGAATAGTAGGGCCACAATCCTGAAATCTTTCCAGCAGAACACTGGGACCCATGATGAATAAGTATATCTTAAATGTATTTGTTTTTTTTACTGCTAAAGCTACACATTTAACAGCTCCCTTCACACATAGAGCTTTTAGACAAATGCACTGGTCCCTCTGGCTGGAAGTCTCTTCACATCGGTCAGAAAATGAGGCTAACATAACTTTGGCCCTTCTGTTCTCTTATACTACTGAGACAGTGATGAGAAAAACCGCATAAAAAAATTAGCATCCTTTATCATAAACACACAAAAAACTTTCTTTAATATTAGGGTAACCTGCTTAAGTAACAATTATACAACCTTCATTATTCTGTTTCTACAGCTGCCAAGAAAAAAAGTAAAATTTTGCTGTTTTAGATATTTAGAGACTTATTAATTCAGCATCATCTGCCAAGATCTTCTTGGCTTATCGCATAGGCTAGTAGAGTGAGTATCATTAAGAGATAGTGCCTCAGATTTAGATTCAATAATGCCTTATTCATGTTCTTCCAAGACAGCTTATGCAGGGGTTTTATAGTGCGTCCTTTCTTAAAGGGTAATATCCTCAGTTAATAAAGCTGCCACATTTAATGTTATTTCACCGATAAAATCAGTCGCTTTGCTTTTCCTAACTTTCATACTGTATACATTAATTTTGTTTTTTATACATTAGTACATCATTCCTTTAAGCAGCTTTAAAATGCTCTGCCTGTAATGAATCTTAATATACTGTATTGGGAAATTGCTCCTCGGTCATATTTGCTTATATTAGTAAATAAACTGACAAAAAATTTAATAATTAATTTGGGATTTTTTTCAATAATATACATGAAAATAATTGTTTGCAAAGAGGATATTGAGGTCTGGCGATGTTAAATTGGCCCAATAAACTGCCAGGAGAGGATGTGCTGCACACAAATGGGCAGATCTGAGATCTTTTCAGAACATTGCCCGAATTCTCATAGGCAGTTAGTTTCCACCACCAGGCTTTCACAATATGAGAACTGCACAAAACATTTACAGCCCTTTATTATTCTTTGGTCGAAATTAAATGAAAGTGTCTATAACTTATTCGGTTGTTAACTTGAAATGCCTCACTTGCTCTTGCAGTGTTTCTCTGGATCGCTTACATGTGCCATTTGTGGGAAAAAGTGTGCTAGTGATGATGGGGTTACTGAAGAGCAAAGTGGCTGCAACTACAGAATTAAGTTGGGTATAACATCACAAGCCCATTCAAATTAGACTATATAGAAAAATGAATGCAGGGAATATTGTATAGGTAGTTATCTTATAAGTATACCTAAACAACTTTAAAATAAATTACTGACTTTAAAAAATGTGTTGGATACATTTCTGGAAGCCACCTTAAATTTTTGATTTAACTGAATAGTGAGGTAGAGGCCTCTATTAGAATACTATGCTAATGACCATCTCTAAAGTTTTATTTACAGCTTTTCAAGTTCAAAAAGTGTGATAAGTGGATCCACCTGTTGGAAGCATAACATATAAAACAATCATGAAAATAGTACTCACAAAAATATGTGACATAAAAGGAAAACACAGTAACAAGAAACATTAAGAGTCAAACAAATGTTAGATATGTAATGAATTGCAAAATAGTGATGGGCATTTTAATTCACTTTATTGATTTGATTCTTTTGAACTACCATTAGCTGCTACATCAGAACTCAAATGTTATAAAGCAGTGCCTCCCAAACTTGGTGCTGAGGACCCCCTGTGGCTGCAGGTTTTTGTTCCAACCACCTTCTGTTTTTAATTGGACTCCTGGGCTAATTCAGTGAACTGTTAGTTCCCAAGTTCTGTGTTTTGGGAACAATGTAGAAATTAGAAAACTACGTTTGGTAAAAATAAATAAATAAATAAATAAATAAATATTAAAATGTACCAATCAGTTTTTTTAACAATATTTTCATCTTGATTTTCATTCTACTTTTCCAGGTGTTCTAATTGCTTAATTAATCTGCTATTTACTAATTAGTGGGTCTGACACTAAAGTTCAGTGTTATTCAGTGTTGTTTGCCAGCGTGTCTGTTCTGCTCATTTTTAATTATCATTAATAAGATACAACTAAGGGGAAAACTACACAGAGAAAAAGCAAAACATAATAAAATGAACAAAAGAGAGTTAAGCATTTAAATCTATAGCAAAAGCAAAACTATTTCTAAATGTCTTATTAATGTAAAAATCACGCTGCTGTGCTTTTCTGAATGTAGAATAAGAGAAAAAATATATCAGCTAATTAAATGAGATCACAGTTATTAGGTGTTGTCACTGATTATGAATCTGGTTGGAACAAAAACCTGCAGCCAGAGTGGGTTCCCAGGACTGAGTTTGGAAAGCACATGTATAAAGTGATATCAGTCTTACAAATTGTTGGAAGGTTAGCCCTGTCTTTCTTATTGAACTGCTTTTAATGTAGAAATAGTGGTAGGTTTTCAGGCAAGAAATTAGGTCCTGTTTCAATCTTTATCAATGCTGCTTCAGATTTTGTATTGAATTTTTCTGAACAAAAATCATATGGGCGCTTAGCCATGTATATTTTCTGAACCCACTCTTCTTTTTTAAGCTAAAGGGGAATCGGACTCCAGCTAACTAAAAAAGAGTGCTAAATAGAAATCTGTTACCTGCTCTGTGTACCACCTTGTGAAATGCATGTTGTATTTGGAAATTAAATGCAATGAAATGCATTTGTTTTTGTGTGGCACGACGGTTATGTCTGCTGTCTAATGGATCCATCATAGATCCATATATTTGAGTACTGCACTGAGCGTCAGATCAGCTGTAAATGTAAATTTTTCAGTTTTATTCTCTCAGTCACATTCACTCCCTCCCTCACCCACCCTACCATCCCCTGATCTGACTCTAACTAACAGCACCAGTATAAATTCACACCGGATCTGACACTGTTCGTTTTCAAATAATATTGCATTAGTGCGATGATGTTTTCTGATTGGTACTACTCAGGTCATAAAATGATTTCTTCAAAATATCACATATATTTGTCTGTTTCTTTTTGTCCGGTGCTGCGTTGACATCATGCACCAGAAGGTGTGAGCTTATTCAGTGGCAGCAAAAGCAGGCAGGTGGCCGGTTGCTTGTGCTATAACATGCATGACTTGGTGGCAATCAATGCACATGTACTGTACAAGGCATGCACGGGGGGCACTGAGAAAAGAAGAGTGTTCTTTGCTTACCTTGCAGAGGAACTTCGTTGTCGCTTCTTTACAAGAAAAGGCGATGGATAAAGCAAAAGAGGATGCAACATTGACAAGCTTCTGTTCCAAGACTGCCACTTCCCAAGCCCCTTCAGTGTAATAGTAACCACAGCACAGAGATATGTGTGTACATTGCAACAGGTACACATGTCGTAAACGTAGACGGGTGAGGTGTGTGGGAACTGTTAAAATTTGAATCTAATGATTGCATACAGCGCAGAACTGACCTCTCTGTATTATTCTTTCCTCTGTATGTCCTGGAGTACAAAAGAAACAACACTGTGCATCAAAATGAGGAGGCTGCATGGGCAAGATAAAAAAAAAAACACGTTCACTGATTACAAGCACAAGAAGGCATGCAAATGAATATGAATAATGTTGCATCAGTGCCACAATGTTTTCCAAAATGTACTATACAGGTCATAAAATGAGTTATTCCAAATATCATATATACATATGTCTCTGTTTTTTTGTCAGTACGGCTTTGACATTATGGACCATAAGGTGCATACTAATTCAGCGTGAGCAGGAACACTCAATAAAACTGAATAAAAAAGAATTCAAGTGATGGTGAGATACGAAGAAGGCAGATTCACCAGCGTTTGTGTGTCAGCTTCTGCCCCTCCAAATCAGAGAATTTGCAGTTCCATTGTCTCAAAACACCACTCACATCTACAGTTATTCCCAGTTTCAGATAAAAAGTAACTGCGTCAGATCTGACTGAGAGAGAGAATAAAAGTAAAAAAAAAACACTAACTTTTACAAGTACTATAAATTTACAACAGCTGTTACAAATACAAATCAATTGTATGTTTTATTGTATAATATTAACAATAAGAGCAGCTCACTACTCCAAATGGTAAATTTCCCTGGAAGCTGGTTTCGAACTCACGACCAGAAGATTATAAGTTGGCAGTTCTAACCACAGCACCACAGAAGCTGTCGTATTGTACTTTGCACCTTTTGTGAAAGTATTTATTTGATATTTGGCCATCAGCCTTCACACAGTTCATGTCTACATTTTGTCATTTATTATTAAAACATGAAAAACCTTTCTGTTTTAACGATGGGTTTACAAAGATTGTTGTAGACACAAAACACACATCAAATTATTTCCCCTTACAATTCTGGGTAGCTAACTCCCAGATATTCAATCAAGGCAGGAGTTGGGAGACTTTTTTGCCCGTTCTACGGCAGTGGGGGGGATGGTATAGCAGGCTGCTTGGGCTTATCAACACATTTAGAAGACAAAAGACGCTGACGGAGAGGTGCAAAGGGCTATAAGGTGGGCCAGATTTACGAGTTTTTTCGTTGGCTTTGGTAATTCTAGTATTAAACATACTAAATGGGTTTTGATTTGAAAGACAATATTTTTGCATGCAATTTAAGCAATAAAATGTTCAATTTTGTAAAAAGAAAACCAATTAGCTTTTCATTTGAAGAGATCTGTCTTTTGTATATTTACTATTGCTCTTTAATAAGGCAAAAGTCTTTCTTATCCGATTTACTCAGTTAATCAGTAGAATACTCGATTACATAAATACTCGATAGCTGCAGCTTTTCCTGGGCTTACTAGAGTTGAAACTAACTAATGATAGGATTCTTCAAAGATTCAGAGTTTAGGTAAATTTCGTGAATGCTGACATATTTATAGTATAACCTCTGTTGACAGTCACATGATGCTGCTAGAATGGCGTAAATACATACAATGAGATATTAATAAATAATAAATTCTTTCAAATCAAGTATAAATAAAAAAACTAACCATAAATCCTTACATGAAAAGCAAAATCCAAATAATATTACAAATGCAAACACATACTGAGTTATTAAAGGTCACATTCTGAACCACTCACCAAGTTACCAATTCACTTAAGCTTTAGAGCATTTCTTTAAATTGTAAGTGGAATCCAGAGTTCAATGATGATTCCTGTGGAAACACAAAGAAAGTACAGAAGTTACAAAATGAAATCACCATAGGCAGTATTTGAGCCAGGTTCCAAGAAGGACGATGAACATTGAAATTTTGTGGGAAAAAAACAGATAATTAGTGTGCTTCCTTCTTGCTATCTATTTAATTGATTTACAGTGTGAAATCAAAAATGATATGTTCCTACTAGCATCTGTGTTGTACCAAGTATGTATTAATGGTTTTTCTGCTGCGCATAACACAAGCTATAATTTGTTTCAGCTATTAAGTACAGACTTGTGAATTATTCTGTGTGATCTATTGAAAAGAAATTAACATTTGAAATTGTTGTAATAATAAATGAAGGAGTCAGTGAAGCAGTACAAACACAATGACCATGAAAAAACAAATTAAGACCTCAATCTGTGTACAACTATAAATATACAGTATGATGATTATACTGATGTTTATTGGAAGGGCTTCTGCTACACCACAGGATAGGTGGCTTGTACAAAACAAAGAAGCAAAACAAATCAAATACAGCTGGCACCTACTGTAAGTCAGTTTTCTTTATGTCTCTCTAGCTTACTGATGCTTCATTACAACATAATGCACAAATCAGCCTGCTGTCGGTTGGAGAGTAGGAATCTTTTGTCTTTGATGCTTGGCCAGCACAGTGTGTGGAGGACTTCAGAGGCCCTGTTATGAGAGATTTAAGAATTTTATTGTTGCAAAGCCAAGCTGAAAAGACAGAAAGAATTAAAAGTGTGAATATTTATACTTTTGAGTTGTATCATGTTACTTTAATTGCAAGTACTGAGGGAAGAAGGGTTTTTGTAAACTGAAGAAAATCAGGCGATGCCCCTAATGTGCTACACACAGCACTTTTCTTTGACGCAGTCAACTCTCTGTCATAAACTCTAAACTGAAAATGAGGAGCAATATATAAAATAATGGCAAAGATGCCTTAAAGTGTACAGAATGATAATGTAATGCCTATATACCGGACATGGGATATAAAAGACAAAAGGAGAACACAAAATGTGAAGTAAGGAGAAGTATAACAAAACCCTGATGGGCCTACCAGTTGGTTGTGTGTGCCATAGCTTTGGTTACCTCTAGATTAATTCTTGGTCATTTTTTTGTTAATAATCGTTACTAAGATTTAACACTATTTTGTTAACACTAATTTGTTTACTATGGGAACCACCATTTTGTTACTCGATTTTCCTGATTGTGACTATATTTTTTATAACAATGATATCCATTGCTGGTGACATGAACAAAAACATGTGAGGTCATCATATAATCACTATAAAAGATGGCAGTGCAATAGCATATGCTAGTTACAAATTCACTATACTAGGAAACTGGTAAATTGCCAGAGTCTAAAAAAATATTTAGGGTACAAAAAACAAAAAAATAATGTAACTTTCAGAGATGTACAAAAAGGAATGTTGTTAGAAACATATCATGAGTTAACAATATAATTAAGCTTTCAACGTTGATTTGTACAATTCTTTCAAGTGCCCCAACTTTTGCAAATTACTTATAAACCCTCTATCATTGTTAAAAGCACTGTGGGAACAAATTGTGTTACTACAATTATTTGGGCAATATTGCAATGTATATTGCTATAATAATGTTGAAAAAGGCAAATAACCAAGTAAGTCAGACAGACAATTATAACCCTTAGTTCTTTACTTTAAAAATATTGCAAAGAAAGCCAAGGCATCAGGGAATACAGTTTCCTACACCATTAAAAGGGTCTTAGAAACTGGAGGAAACTCACAGAGAGCTCAAGGGTTCGAGAGCTTGTGTGATAGCCATCTTGCAGAACAACAGCTTTTAGCACAGCTTAGCAGTGGTCGTAGTAAGTGCACAATAATATGCTCATAGCTACAGAGTGCATTCTAGAATTATTCAACATAGGAAATTAAGAAGGTAATGTGATCTATGTAAAAAACAAAAAAGATCATCTTTAAAGAAGTGCTATTTGCCAATGGAAGACAAATCCTTATCCTGTAGAAGGCAAATGGGAGGACACACCTAAACCCCTACATATGAGCAATTCCTGATACACTATCTAAAGAAGGACATAATGTGATAATGTGTAGGTCCAGAAAAAAAAATGTTTTATATGTGAATTGAAGCTTACCAGCCTAACCAAAGGTAAATTATTATGAATAGTAATAATAATAACACAGCCCCAGAACCCCGTATTCAAATCCACACCCAGGAACTGCCAGCGTGGCATTTACATGTTCTCCACATGTGTGTTTTCTTCAGATACTACAGTTCCTTCCAACATCCAAACAACATAAAGGCTAAATTTAAATTGGCCCCGAATGAGTTAGTGTGCTCTGTGCTGGACTAGGCAGACATGACACCTTCTTTACAATCGATGCTGCCAGATTAGACTTTGGCTCTCTGTACTGGAAAAACCCAGTTAAGAAAATGAGTGAAAGTGTTGGTGAGCTCCAGAAATGTTCTACATTTTGAAGGAGCTAAATAAGGTTAAAGGCTTTTACATCAAAACTAGGGCATAGCTGAAAACTGGGTAAGAGTGTATTTCAAAGAAATGTCAGACAGTGTTTTTTTCATATAGAGAATTGTAGATACATGGAGTAATTTACCTAATTATAATGTAGAACCTTGCACACTGTTAAATGCCCAATTTGTAACATATAAGAAATAATCAGAACTTAGGAATTGACAAAGTTACATAAGGTGAAGAATATTTTCTTGGCTAGAATTGTTTTAATATCTGATTACTGTACTGTTTTTTTGCAATTATCTACTGAGTGAGTACATTAGTATTAATGGTAGATTATTGCATTTCAGGTTTTACCAAGAAAGAATTATGTCAGCCTGCGGTGGGCTGGCGCCTTCCCTGTGGTTTGTTTCCTGCCTTGCGCCCTGTGTTGGCTGGGATTGGCTTCAGCAGACCCCCATGACCCTGTAGTTAGGATATAGCGGGTTGGATGATGGATGGATGGATGAATTATGTCAGCAGGACCAGTCTGTTATAAAATGTTAATAATGGTTTACTAAAAGCATTGTTTGCTTTTGGTTTGGAAATGTTAATGCATGTACTTCAATCAGATCTTTAATCAGATTTTACAACTTACAATAGTTATTGCTTCTTGTGGTCCAGTGTTTACTGAAAACTGGCAAGAATTTATGGGATGACATTGTCATTCTGCACACAATATAGATATTCTGACATTTTCTTTTTTAAATTACAGACGTGATATTTATCTATGCATCTTGAAATGGGCAAGTGTTCTGTCTTCCATCATTTTCTGTGTAAAATCATCAGAGCCAACTGATTTAACTTGTCGTGCTTTCACAATCTGTACATCAGTATTACTTTAATATACTTCTCAAAGGTCTTTCTTGTGAGTTGAGTTGAACTAAGAATGGGTGACTTACATATAGTAGTGGGGAATAAAAATGCAACATCAAAGTGTGAAATTAAATTCACAGGATACTCTGACATCTAAATGACACTGAAGAACATTACTTTATGCTCTCAACAGAGTCTGCTATCCTCTGTACTGTTGCCTATAAAAAATGTGTCTTTTCTGTAGCATTCCAAGTAACTCTTCTGACTATCAGGTAATACACGTTCTGCTCACAGAGCTGTATTTTGTAATCAAACCACACAGTTAAAAAATGTGCTGGTACACAAGCACAGCTCTCGTTGATCCTTAATGATGATTTTGGTCATGACAAGCCTAATGGGTATTGTTTTTTCTGGTTCACTTGAAAGCTTCCAGTGTAAAACACAACTGAACTAACTGGAGAAATGAACAAAGTAATTCACCATTTCTTATTTCGGTACATACAAAATTTTCCCTTTCACCCTACATAGGACAAAGCAAACACTTACATATGTAAGTGTACATATATAATTTATAAATGCATCATCATTTTCAGGGATTATTATTGCTAGAAAATTCTCACACCTTAAATACTTTTTGAAACACATCACAAGTAGATTAGTGATTATCCAAAAATAAATTTTGAATTGTATTCTTCAGGATCTGTATACCTTGAAGTATTGATATAATTTTTTTTTCATTTATTTGCAAATCATTCTGAATTATTATTATTCTAATAAAGTCTGTAACTGCATTTTATATGAGAATTTGTCACAGCATTCTCTATAAGCATTCAGCACGCTATGCAAAAATAAGCTGAATCGAGTCTCAAAGAGTTCATTTAATATGATAGGAAGTCCAATCTGCTGTGTCTGAAAACAGTCCTATTTTCAAATGTTTAGTGAGTAATGTATGTTTATTCAATTTGAGACAGACATGGTGAGGCAAATTATTTCCTGTTATCTATTATGACAGTGAAGCCTAGATTGAGTTTTAAATTGGCACAGAGTTCTCCTCATTGCCTTTCCTGTTTCTAACCCCAAAGCCACCTTTAGTTTATGTTCATCCATCCTCAAAATTATAAGATATCATTAAAGCCATTCTGCAGCCCTATTCTGTTGTAATCCCTATAAACAGTGTATATATATATATATATATATATATATATATATATATATATATATATATATATGAACCAAAGGTTTAGAGGACTATGCTTTGCACTTTGGTTGACCTCACTTTGACGCTGTTGTATTTATTAAACCTAACTTACCCAAAGTATTTTTGTGGCAAGAAATTAAAACTTTTGTTTTTTTTCCTCTGTAGTTCAAAGCGTGTTCTAAAAGTATCTGCTCATTACTGAAATAAAGTCCCTTTAATTAATAATGAAGCAAGAGAAGTAACCTAAATTACTGAGAACTGTTTGGCAGTGTTCTTCATCTGACTGAAGGCAGTCTGGTGTGTAAAGAAATCTTCAAAGAATACATTTGCCCAGATGAATATACCAAGTAAATGCAATAACTTTTTGTAACATTTTTTTTCTCTCTCTTCATAGTCGTATTACAGATCCATCCATCCATTATCCAACCCGCTATATCCTAATTACAGGGTCATTATGGGGGTCTGCTGGAGCCAATCCCAGCCAACACAGAGCGCAAGGCTGGAAACAAACCCCAGGCAGGGTGCCAGCCCACCGCAGGTATTACAGGTCATTTTATTATATTGTGTCTTTGGATCTATAATTTTAAATAAAATAAAATTTAGCATATTACATTAGAAATGAAGAAGAGGTGCACAGTAATGGACATATGCAAAGAACAGTATATATGTTTTTTGTACTTTACACTAATCTTATAGGAGTGATTAATTTTTAATGATAAACAGTTGCATAACAGACATTGCATTCAAGATCTATATGACATGAATTAGGCAGAACATTAAATACTTAAGGAAAGGAAAAAGTATAAAACTCATCTGCATGAAACTACAGTGAAATTTATTATTTGGGTTTGACAATCTTAAGTTGCTATAAAGCTGTCATATTCACATTCATTTTTATATTGTATCTGCTTATTAGAATTAGAATATTAATCTGAAGGATTAAGCGGATCTGACAATTTAATGTTATATTAGTCCGATATCCTCCAACCTTATGAAGAGACAACGCTGTGTATAGTAATTCAAATAAAAGATTTATTACTTGTAATTATGCTTCACCATAGCTGCTTCCTACATTATATTAAAATATTTGTACAGTCACCACACTTGTGATTTTACATAAACAAGTTTTCATTAAAAGCCAACAATCTGCCTTCTGAATACTATGGATCACTAGCTAGCTGTGCATAAACTTAAAACTCTAAAGCAGAGACACCAAAGCTCAGACCTCAACTGTTATTATCTGTTTCTTTGCTTACACTGGTCCCTTCTTTATGAAAATGTATAAAAACACCCCTTTAACATCATCATTAAAATCTTAAAGTTAATAGTCCACTTAAAGTTAATATGGTTTTCTTTAATAGGTAGTGCTGCTGTATGATAAGAGAATGGATGGTTTTCTAGTAATGGATTTAACTGTTCACTTTATAAATTTCAAGACAAGGTGCTCTGGAATGTTTGAAAAGTAATATTCATCATATGCACCATACAGGTAAGAAATAACAGAATACAACAATTTAGTTCATGTTAAAATATTCCTCTCTTCCATCCATCCACTCTCTAACAGGCTACTCTGATTAAAGATCATCCTCATTTAGTCCAGTTTTATAACAGAACACACACTAGCACACACTTAGAAGAGGCCAGTTTTATGTTTTCACTTAACCTGAGATGTAAAAGGTGAAACACAAATATAACTGGATTGGTAAAAAAAATATATTTACTGATGATGTACAGCATTCTAAACATTGTTACCTTCTATATACTCCCCATTCAGATCTCTACACCACTCCATACGTATCTTCCATTGATTGAAACAGTGCTGGAAGTCTTCTTGCTTGAGGCTCTTCAACAGGCTTTGCCATTTTTGTCTTCACTTCATCCAGTGAAGAAAAATGTGTTCCCTTCAGGTCACTTTTGATTTTCGGGAACAAGTAAAAATCACAGGGAGGTAATTTGGGCGAATAGGGAAGATGATTGAGGACAGGAATGCTTTTGTCAGTCAAAAAGTGCTTTACAGAAAAAGAGAAAATTCGCAAGAAATTTGATGTTGATTCCCCGTTCGATTATTTCATCTGACATTATCGTGGCAACTTGTGTAGCGATTGTTGTGCAAATACTGACTAGGCTATTCACAGGATATACCTAGCTGGTCAGCGGTTTGAGAGGGCGTGTAGGAGGGGATATGGTTCTATGATTCACATCCGGCCAACGTCCAGACGGTTTTCCAGGAAAGCCCCAAGACCAGTCCGGTTATTTTTGTGTCTCACCTTGTATACTCTTACGATGTGGGAGAAAAAATATAACATCTACAGAACACTGTAGAGACATAAGGGGAATATGCAAACTCCATAAGCATACTGATTAGGCCAGGGGCTTAAACACAGGCCCCTGAAGTTGTAAGAAGTGCAGTGTTAATCATGTGCCATATTCCAGTGTCCTCAGACCTAAAAAATATTCTCCTAGCTGGCAGGGGTAAAAACTCTTCTTCTCTGTGAAGTAACAGGTGAAAAATCTGAATATATCCTTTGTGAAGCCCCATTTTGGATAATTTCTGGAGACTTACAGAAGGCTTTTAGTATGAAAACTCTGTCAGTTTAAAAATTATGATTTATCAGCAGGGATTCGTGGGGCTGCAGATTTGGTGAGCTGTCATAACTTCAGTGCAGTCAGAAGGCAGAGCAGGCAGGCAGCCACTTCTGACTTAGTCTTTTCATGGGGACAGATGTGATTCTCAAATGAGAATATACATCTGAGGACATCCCATAAAACTGTGTAGTAAATAGCAGCAAAATCCAGGAAAGCAAAGACTGCACCCACAGAACTTCTTCCTACAACACCCACCCCCGGTTACTCCAGTCCATGCGTTTTAATCCGCTCCCAGGGTTTCAGGGAGAAAGCAAGAGATACTGAACAAAAGAGTTGATGCTGAGAGAAAATAAAAGCTAAACTTGCTCTTATCAATTCACAAACTTAGTAACACAAGGTAACTGAAGTTTATCAATTAATTTTCATGGAGTGCTGTGACAGTGGAGGCAGATTAACATTCACATATACACACACACACACGCACACAGACCACCACAGGTACTGAGCTCCACATGTTTGAGAAGTTCCTCTGTCTGCTATGATATCTTTATGTCATTTTAAGCATTGCATCTCTGTATGACATAACAACAGCAAACAAAATTTAAATAAGCATTGTGGTCTTTGGATATGCTACTTGTTAACATGTTGCAGCTATTTTGTTAATGGCATGTTTGTTTTTCCAATTAGACATTAATGTTAAGTTGCTTTGGTTACTCATTTGGATGTGCAGCTAGAAAGTCAATGTCTGTCAGCTTTCTCCCTGATTTTACTGGTGTCATTAGGAAGTTTTGTTGATTCGGTTGTTTTGGATATTGTGGCTCTTCGTTGCCAGCTCTCCTGATGGCAGTCCTTTTGACAGAGTGTGACAGGTCATTTACTTCAAATGCATATTTTGCAGTTCATATTTTTATGAATATAGCTGCCAGTTCTTTCAAGCTTACATTGACTCCTATATTATCATAATGCTGAATAACAGAGAGCATATACAGCACCTGCGACAACATATCGTTCACGGTTCGGTGACAACTGGGCAATAGTCGACTCGGCAAAAAGACAACTCAGCGAAAGGACAAGGCAGCGAAAGACAACCCGTCGAAAAGAAAGTCGGTGAAAGACAATTTGGCGAAGAAACAACTTGGCGAAATACAACTCATGATATCCTTTACCTGTTGGGTAATAGTTAGGTTCAAAGTGATTTTTTAATTATATTTAAATGAGAACGTGATTCAAAATGTTGAAAATAAATTTATATATTTGACAAACGAACATTATTCTGCAAATCGAACAAACTCTTTCTTATCTTCTGCAACCAAAATTGCTAATCCTTTATATAAATTGTATTGATTGGAATCATATGATAACGATATTTAGAATACAAAAGGTGACCTATGAGTACGGCTTAAGGAATATCTTTACACTCAACATATTGGGACTCTCATAAAGCAGGTGATTCTGTGGATTTTCCTGCTCCCTATGTTGTCATTTAAATATCATTAAAAAATCTCTTTGAACCTAACTATTAACTAACTGATAAAGGATGTCGCTGTGTTGTCTTTTCGCCGAGTTGACTGTCACCCAGTTGCCCTTGAATGCCATTGAATATCAATGTATAATCTCATGCTACAGAAAGGTTTTTCCCTTGCAACAGGTTATGTTTATTTTTAAAATGTTCGATGTGTTCTCTGCACAAACGACACACTTTTGTATGTCTAATAGGGTTTTTAGGTTGTAGATGGTTCACCGTAAGCCGAAGCTTGCTGTCTGTCAGACCAGGTCAAACAGAGCACCTCTGATCTTTGCAGTTCAAAATCAATGGCCCTACTTTCAGTGCCACCTTCATGAGGCATTGAAATGATTTAGAAAAGTGAGATGTGTAATTGTTCCCAACCAGTTTTAAAGAAAATGCACTCATAGTTATGTCTGGCTTCACCTAGAATACTTCTGATTATATATACATTATCTCTAAATTAACTTCAAATTTAATGCACTAAAGCACTGTACAAATCTTAACAAACCTTTAAAAACAGTCTGAAAGAGGTATTGGGACAAATTAGCTTTTAGGTAGCCAAACAAGCTTGACGGAGTTAAACTTCTTAAGTTTTTCTTAAATTTTGCAAATTTCTAGATTTTAATTAATAATCAGGGAGGTTGTTTGTAAAGTTAAGTTCGATAACGTTTCTACAGCATTTACACTGAGGGGATCAAGATTGGATTCATAATCAGAATGATTTTTTAGGCAAGTGAGATCTGCATGCTGATAATGACACTTTCACGAAGTGTGTTATTTAAGAAAATCAGATGGCCTACTTTCAATGAAGGGTAGTAAAAATAATGAAACTGAAAATAAGGATGCTAAGCTCAAGACTTGGACAACCTTCTTGACTGAGGTGTCATGGGACCCCATTATGCTAAATTCATAGAGCCTTTGAAGGTCCTAGAAGCTATTTGGATTTTTTTTATCTTTACTGGATAAAGAAACTTGTGTTTTGTCCATCGAATGCCTGGAGACCCATGTTTTAATCATGCAATTTGACTCATCAGAACTCATGGCCTCTGAATGCTGCTGGGTACCATATTAAGAAAATAATATCAGATGATGTTTTTTCTTCCAATCTGCATCATATTTGATAATATACTATGACACATTCAGGCTAAATTGCCCAGCATAGTTCAATCCCACCCTTAGATAAAAGTTAGTTGCTTATCCAGTTGAAATAAAAAACACAAGCTCAAGGTATTTTAATGTTATGGTAATCTAATATGACAGGCCAAGATAAAATAAAAATCTGATTAATAAAATGATATGGTGTGATATTAATATTAAGCACATACAATGGATTTAGAAAGTATTCAGACCCCTTCATTTTTTTTCACATTTTGTTATGTTGCAGCCTTGTGTTAAAGTCAATTAAATTAATTTCCCTCCATTATCATTATAAAACACTCAATTTCCCAGAATGTCATACCAAACACAGGATTTTAGAATTTTTTGTAAATGTTGTCATATTGACACAAGTATCCAGATCCTTTGCTATAACACTTAAGTTATAATGCTTAAGTGCATTCAATTCTATTGATCATCGTTGAGATGTTGCTACACCTTGTTTGGAGTCAGCTATGGTAAATTCAATTGATTACATATGATTTTAAAAGGCATATACTTGTCTATAGAAGGTCTTACAAATGACAAAGTGTATCCAAGCAAAAACAAAGCCATGAGATTAAAGGAATTGCCTGGAGAGACAGAGACAGGATTGTGTTGAGGCACAGACCTGCTGAAGGCCACAAAGCACTGAAAGTTCTAAACAGCACAGTGGCCTCCATAATTCTTAAATGGAAGAAGTCTGGAACAATCATGGCTATTCATAGAGTTGGACACCTAGCTAAACCGAGCATTTGTGGGAGGAAAGCAATGGTAAAAAAGGTGACAAAGAACCCAAGCTCCAGAGAACTTCTGTGCTGGGAGAAACTTCCATAAGGACAACTATCACAGCAACACTCTACCGATCTTTTCTTTATGAAAAGTGGCCAGACAGAAGGTACTTCTTTAGTAAAAGATACATGGATAACCACTTGGAGCTTGTAAAAAAGACACAGAAATGAAATACATTTTCTGGTTTGATGAAACCAAAATTAGCATCATGTTATAGGCTTGTTTTTAAGTGGCAGGGACTGGGAGGCTGGATAGAATTAAAGGAAGACTAAATAGAACAAAGTACAAAGCTATCCTTGACGAAAACCTTCTATATAGCACTCTGGCCCTTCGGACTGGGCCAAAGGATCACCTTTCATCAAGTACATGAATGCATAGTCAATTAACATTCCTACATTTTAACAAAATTATCAAGACGAATCTCCATACAATGCCTCAGAATAACATGTCTACCTTTAAAATGACAGACCCTCCATATGATTTGGAATCTTGTTCCTTCCTCAGTACTTGACTTGAGCCTTAATTTTCAAGTAATTATTTAAAAAAAATTGAAAAATGCATTTAATATGGTGTGATCCTGTAATAATTTTTAGAAACCTTTATAAGGCTTTTTACTTTGTATTGTGAGACCTTTTGACACCCTCCTCAAAAGGACAACATGCAGAAGCACGAGTGCCTCTTCTAAGATCCTCCACAATGAGACAACATGCAGAAATCCGAATACCGGCATCTGTTGAGGGTTGCTTGTCTGTAGCTGAGGCAACTGCTGGTTTGCAGCACCACAGAAACAACTACAAGCTGACCACTGCCACGTGCAAAGCACCATTTGCCCGATGAGTGATGTCATGGCCCCGACCCTGTCTGTTTGCTGTGTCTGTGTATACTACAATGGTAGATTCTGTTACAATAAATAACCTCGACGTTTCTGTTTGGAGTTGATTAAAGCTGGTTTTACTGAAGTACTGAGACTCCGCCTCGTCTTTGGGGTGTAAGACACAAACTCATGAGTCCCAGTATATTCTGATGTTTACTCCATATACTACAGTATATACCACATGAGACTTTTGCCATGAGATGCTGTCTCAAACATGTTAAAATGGGATGAGGCCACCAAAAGAGACTATACAGTACAAGAAGGCCAATATTTTCACTGGACAGCCCAGAAGAGGCTCACCCAATTCAGTTAATTTCCAACTACAACAGTAAGCTTCAATATGAATAGGAAAACTGGATTAAAGATTGAAAAATGTAAATGTTTATGAAAAAAATAAAACAATGATTCTTTATAAATGGGAATATGTATTAAAGAAATACATAAAGAATTACTGTAGGGTACTCTAAAGAGCATAAAGTAATTGCCTAAAAGGTAATGCTAAGCAAATAAGTCCCAGTTGGCAAAACCAATAGCAAATTTAGAAGACAGTACAAATTGACACATGGAGAGGTAGAGATTATTATCTAGAAAGCTAAAATGATACTTTGTATTGCTTGCTTTTTCTATATTGGGTTAGTTGTTCATGAAAGAGGTCCGTTTGTCTGTCCAGGATTTTAAATCACCTGTAGCACGCAAACCGTTTGAATTATTGACCGGAAATTTGGTACACATATACTATGTGACGTCTACTGTCCGCTTTTGGGGTGATGATTTACCTCCAAGGTTATTCCTTTTTTATTTTTATTTTATTTTATCTCATCCCTACCACCTTCGCTGTTACTTCCCCTACCTCTTCATATCTTAAATCATTCTTGAGGCAGATTGATCACTTAAGTGAAAAATTACGAAAAACGTATTAAGTAATATATAGTTAAAAAATGGATGGATTATTTTTTACATAGTATTAGTTCTAAATGTTAATGTAAACATCCTAGACTTAACTGTTTCCTCCGCACTTCAGAAGATTGGCAGATGGATTGTATAAGAGAACTATTATGGAATCCAGTCATACTTCTGTTTTGGAGCTAATCTTTAGGTTTTCTTTTGTCATGTTTCAGTGTTGTTCTGGCTTAAGTTTATTTTTTTATGTATTTAATATATTTGTTGTTGTTTAAATATTAACTAAGAGCCAATCCTAGAAAGTTGATATTAATGTTAAAACTCACACAAGTGTTTGCTTAATGTGAATTGAATACAAGTTTCAGATAGTTATTTAGACAATGGTATAATATTTTGCCCTTTGTGAACTAAGATAACATCATCTTAAGAAATGTATAGTTTTAAGAAAACAAAAATTAAACAAGAATCCAATAAAAGTATACACAGTAGAGGTTCAGGATTTAGGATATTCATGTGGCATGTCTGCAGTGCTGTTGAAATACTTTGTGTTGTGTAATGATATTGAGTGGTTAGAATTAAAATTGGAAAAGGAAAAGGTAAAGGAAGCATACATAATAAGTGAATCAGGTGATTTTCTTGGCTTAACTAATTAATTAATTTGAAAGGGATAGTACTAACAACTTCAATAGGATTAACAGCATTACAATACAGTAAACAAGTAAGGCAAGGAGAAATCACAGCAGTACAAAGGCAATTTAGGTTCCTTGCTCAACAGCCTTCTAATTAAAGTTTTCACATTCAGGGCTGACAAAGCTAGCATGAAGAATATGACCTACAGTGATTGATTCATATCTCTCCTTTAGATAAACAGTCACACTATATCACATCATTAAAATGAAAACAAGAAAAATAATATATTCTAGAGGAAAAAAAAAACTGGGAAAAAAGTAAGTCATTTGAAATGTAACATTAATTAATAATGTATCCTGCAATGAACTCTCCTCCGCCCTACCTTTTTAAATGCTCTCTAAGATACAGTATGAGTCTGTGTGCTACCCTTTGTCTTTTGTTAATTGCTATGCTCAGAATGAACTGCGTGTGACAAAGAGATAAGTAATGCAGTTACAGGCTGGTGTATGAATAGAAAAAAAGATGCAGATAATTCTTATCTACAGTGAACTGTGATGAGATTAGAATGAATGATAACTGAGATTTGAGGATGAGCTTTTTTGAAAATAGTATTTGTGTGAGGCAGGGCTGCTGTGTGGGGTATGGTGCTGAGGTGGCATTTTGTTAAGAGTGGCATGTTTATGTAATTTTTGTTTTTTAACTTTACAAAATAGCAATGCAAAAAAAGTTACCCAGGATCAAGCTAGAAAACAGTTAAAAGTGTCTCAATTCTGCTTTGCAAGTGATTCAAGTCTGATACGACTGCATACTGATATATATTCTGAATCTGGAAAATTAATAGAAATGACTAAATCAGACAGATGCAACCTAATAAACAAACATGAATACCAGTTACATAATGATATCAAATGCTTTACCATGCAGGACATTTGACGAATTGCCCAAAGATGCTTTGAATGGAATCATCCCTGCTGATCTGTCTACAAGACTCTCAGAATAAGATGTATTTGAGCTGTGACACTGCAGAAAAAACATACCAATTGGATTGTATTGGTGGTCTTTCTTTCCTTTTTTTCCTTGGATTTCATATTTATGTATAAAGACTGAATCTTTTTCACATTAGTGAATAGAATATCTTTGAAACAGCAATAAAAATAGGATTACACAGAGAGGTTCTCTGTTTATTCTTTCAGATAGCTTACAGTTATATTAATAACACATTAGATTTTTACCATATAAATTATATTTAAACTCTTGAACTAATTTGGATAGCCTAAAATAATTACTAAATTCAAAGAAATTGAAGTATAATGTTTATTACTAATCATTTACACATGATCCCTATTTCCGTATCTTTTCTAGCATATAATAAGGCAATATATTGCAAATAAGGCAATATCACCATCCAGCCAATGCGTGGTGTCAGATTTTCCAGTAAGGGAGAACATTTTTTAGCATGCCAGGAACAGGAGCAAATATGATAAGTATAATCATCCACCTTATTCAAAACTCAGCTGCAAGAGTCCTTACTTGAACCAGCAGCAGTGAGCACATCACACCCATCCTGCTCCATCTTCACTGGCTCCATGTATCTTACAGAATCAAATATAAAATCCTACTAATAACCTACAAAGCCTTAAATAACCTCACGCCAAACTACATCAGCGACCTTCTCCATCACTATGTGCCTGCCCGCTCACTAAGGTCCTCTGATTCTGGCAATCTTGTTGTGCCCCACGCTAATCTACACTCCATGGGTGACAAGGCCTTCAGCTGTAAAGTGCCCAGACTCTGGAATGACCTACTGAAATGAATTAGATCAGCTGACTCCATGAATTCTTTTAAAAAACACTCAAAACTGTTCAGGAAGGTTTTTAGCTCTTAGACTTTATTACCCTTCTCTCAGTTTGCCTCTCTGTCAAGCTGTCAAGATGCTCATGTAACCTGTATGCGTGTGCTAGACCATCAATTATGTTGTCGGTTAGGCTTTTTTTTCTTCTTTTTTTCTCTGAATTCACTGTTGTAATCTTCTTTATTTATTTATTCGGTTTGTACAATGCTATATACTGTATACCCAGCCGTTCTTTCTTATATTCTATAAGTGCTTTGAGCATGGGAAAGGTAAATATATAATAATAATATAAATGAAATGTATTATCAAGTCATGGATGGTGGTACACTACAGAGGACAGGATTTGAAGAGTTTTAAGTATGAAATCTATTTAAGGTGTCAGTCAGAATGTCTGTTAAAAGGCTCTTGAGTTTACACCATGCATGTTTAGTTGAAAATGGCAGGTGCCTTTTACATTTCATGGCACTTAAAAATAGCCAAGGCATCTAGACAAACCTGCAGGAAGAGGAACACAGGAGAGTTTTGTTTTATATTCAGTTTCATATTATACATTTGTATTGTTTTTAAGTTGTGCTTTATTGTTTTAAAGCTAATTTTAATGGATATTACATTTTTCATCTGATGTTCACAGAATGTACTGTATTGCAAAGCCAGTATAGCAATATATATTTCAGGTGAATTAATTGCACCGTTTCATGCTGTAATATGGTGTGGGTTTAGTGTAAAAATTACCTCAGCTGCCATTTTGTAATGCACTGGCACTGGTGTGAGGTTTTCAGCATGTTATGTGTTAATAAAACTAATAATAATGTTGACAATTTGTATGCAACAGTTGGCTGCATTTCACCTTATATTTATATCAAAAGCAAGAAAGTGTTTGCACACAAAAATAGGAAAGCAGATATCTTGGCTCTTCACATGAGCCCTCATTCTCCAGACTATCATTTGTATGAATGGAATTCCTTTCTGTGCACTGCACATTAATGGTTATTTTATTGAAGATACTGAATATACATACATGTTTCTATGAAGGACTAAATCAGTTTAATTTTATCCAAAACATTTCCATTTAATTAATTTCAAACAGAAATACATCTTTATAAATAATACACTACCATGGCTGTCCATTTGTCTGTGCAGGATTTTAAATCACCTGTACCTCACCAACCATTTGAAGTATTAACCTGAAATTTGGTATACATATACTATGTGACATTTACTATCTGCTTTAGGGGTGATGATTGACCTCCAAGATTATTCCCCTTTTTATTTTTGTTTTATTTTATTGTAGAATCAGCTCTCAGCAGCGGCCAGCAGGACATCCCTACCACCTTCGCCGTCACTTCCCCTACCTCTTCATATCTTAAGTCATTCCTGAGGCAGGTTGAAGACTTAAATGCTAGCTTAAGTGAAAAATTAAAGAAAACATACTAAGTAATTGCAACACAAACGCTGATTTAATCAGTTTTAACGTGAAAAGATGCAGATGAAAGAAGAGAAGAGGTGGACTACTAGAGTGGAGAAAAGAAGAGCTGTTGAGGAAGCAGCAAGTGCATCAACCACTGAGCAAATGAATGCTAAACACACAGAGAAAACTATGAATGTTCAGGTCAAGTGTATTCACTACACGTTATCGTGTAGTGCGCCGTTACTGGTATCTTTATATTTAATGTCTCAGTTTTTCAGGCTAGTGATTTTGTACTTTACTCCTTCAGCTTTGATTTTAGATTTATTGTATCAAGTGTATTTGTGCAGTGTGCCGTTACTGGTGCAGTCATAACTGTGAAATACTGCCCTTAAAATATTTTGGAGTGGTAGAAATAAGCTTCTCTACTTTAGAAATAAGAAAAATGAACTTCTTAAGAAAAATGTTTAGATGCTTCACAATAAGCTATGCAAGGTATGTAGTGGGTTTTCATAGGAAGAAATCTGCGATCTGATGGTTGTTTTTGGAATAGCAAGGAGCGTTAAAAAGAACATTTAAAATCTTTCAGTCCTCGCTTATGGTTACAAGCTCTGAATAATAACAATAGTGTACATTTTTGTGAAATTTTTACAGATTTATTTTTTTCTTAGTACAAATGCAATCTTTGCGGATATTTTTACATGTTTCTTAATTTAATAGAGTGGTTTTCAAACAAGGTTGTGTCCTTTTTTAAGATTTTGATATTTTGATTAGTAGCTGGTTTACTATATTCATTGATGTTGTCCAAGAACAGTAGTGAAAAGTTACTGCTATGCTGTAACTTGTGTTAATTAAAAATATAGTACAATATTTAACGTGGAATTTGACTTGATTAGTCAAACTTTTCTGTTACACATAGCTAAGACTTTATCTGCCAGGTAGTATGCTGTGTTTGTATTTGGATTTTTCATTCAGTTTGGAAGATTTTAGGTTTCAAACCCTTCCTCTCCTGAAGGTCGTGGCTGTTCTCATTTTGATTTTCCTCTTCATTTTCTCTCTCACTGAAAGGTCCAATTCAGATCTATGGCTCCGCATTTATTTGCATAGACAAAATGAGTCAATGTGGAAGACCATATCTATTTGGAAAGCTATCTGTTCACCTCTAGCTTTTGTGTCTGCATGGACTTTTTCATATTGATTGCTTGCTTTAAACAACAAGGCATAAACAAACCTGTTTGCTTTTCAGGTGCTGCAGAAATGTGCATGTCTAACCTGATGGGTAACCGCTTTAGTGTGAAAGGACTACCACTCACTTTTTAACCCATGTGCCTGAGGATGTTTAAAAGGTAGTGAATTGTTTTTTTGCATTGTTTTGAAATTTGTGTTTTTTAATGTTGTTTTCATTGTTTATTTTATTTGAACTATGTTATGTTTTAAATGTGTATTACATTTTTAAAGTTGGGAATAGGAAGTGAACCATGTAAAACTATGAAGAATGTTCTCTTTCATCCTGACTAACTTTTTTTGAAATTCCTCTATGGTACAAAAGAGGTACATTTTTTTTTTATACAGCAGTACAGGCAGGTATGGCATATTTATAGTCGCATGATACCCAACCTATGTAACCTTTGTTTATTGGGAATTAATTGGTTTCTGTTGCTGTGTTTTACTGTCTGGATTCTGCCACTCTGGGAACCAAGTCAGTTCTCATGACAGATTGTAGGTCTCCAGTTTTAAGGTACCTCTTGACTCTTCCACACTCAGACACTGTAAGACACAATTTACTGTTTCAAGGTTTTCCCATGAATTGACATTTTTCAAAATTGTTGTAAACCTATGAAAAAATGTGAAATTTTGTAATATTTACGTTTATTGTACATGTAAATTTTAGTTGGCATTTGGAAAGGTCACCAAATTTCAGGTAGAAAAAAAGACATTTATTGTATTTTCCCCAAAAGAAGAAGATGTAAGACTTAATTTAGACCCCAAATCATTTTAACCCAAAAGGTTAGATTTCCGATATCCCATATGGTATTAGTTTTCCTCCAATATCCCAAAGATATGCATAGTAATGGGCAATTCTAGTTTAGCCTCATGTTGGCACAGGTAGGGCCTGTGATGGACTGACACCCTGTCCTAGGTTGGGTCCTATTTGTCTTAGGGTATTGTTGCTAAATGTCACTCAGTCAGTCATTAGACAACCCGCTATATCCTAACACAGACTCATGGTGATTCTACAAACTACTGACTCATATGATTTCATGCATTTCGTTTTTCTAGGATGGATTCTGTTGGCTTACTTTTTGTAGTATAAATTGTGATAAATTAAAATCTATTTTGTTGTTGCATTTATCTGTACATTTGTGTAAAAATATAGAATTAGTGTAGATTGGTTAGTTATTGTTATACACTGTAGTTATAACTATAGATTGGTGTTAGTGTCAACATGAATCTGCAGTGCTAAAAGGGTTAAATGAATGTTAATTCCACTCTGAAAAGGAAAGATGATTAAAGATACCACATTTTGGCTGTAGGTAACTAATAGGAGAAGGAGGGAACTAGAGGTCTGTGCTCCCGCTGGACCCAATGCAATTGTTTGCTATGTGAGACTAATTTTCAGTATTACGGGGGGGAGTGGGCGGTTGACACTCATGAAAGGGTGGAAGCAGGCAGTTGACATCTGTGTTCAGACAGGAGTCTGGGAAATTAAAATTTAAAAAGAATGTACATTTATTCAATATATCAGTTACGACGCATGCATATACTGTCTCACCTGTGACGAAGACAAAATCGTCAGAGCAAAAGACGCTTCAAAAGGTCTTCACCCAGAATGAAGGCTCTTGGGAGTCAGAGGATGGGCAAACAGAGTTTATTGTTTTATTGCTATAAAACAATAACACGGACTCAACCCAATTTGGCCAAATCAGGTAAAGCCCCAAACAGTTCAAAAATCACAACTTACATAATCATTTCTTATCATTCTGACCTCGCTCGAAGCAGCTCATTCACTGACTTTCCTGACTCCTTTTCTGCAGTTGGCCTGATTAACTTTTATTAGAAGCACCAATATTTCTTATTTTCTGTCAATTATCTTTATTTTTGTGCTTTGCTTATTTTTAGGTCGGCTGAGAGCCAACAGGTGTTTTCCCTTCTTCCACCCTTGAGCTGTCTTTATCTCATCATCCTCCCTTCCTGTGTCCTCTAGCTAGAGCTAAAAGCTTTAATTAAAAAAGAAATATGGCATGTGCCTTTATTTAACCATTTGTTTAGCAGGCCTAACTTGTATTAATATTTGCTCTAAGGTTAATGCTTATATATTTTTCTATATAAATAAATGTTGATTGATTGATTGATTAATACACGAATACGCTAATTATATTTTCCATACACGCAGCCTTTTAAAGATTGAAGATTAGAAACAGCAAAAAAAGTAGAGTACTAGACTGCAAAAGTCACTAAAATAAAGTCTTGACAGTCATTGGCAATCATTTTGACAAACTTGATGGTCACTGTCAAGTCTTGGCAGTCATTTTCAATTGTTATCGATGGTGATGGCAACCAAATGCTTTTTGATTGCTGCAATAAATGTGCTAACATATAGTGGATACAAGTCGGGCACCTCAGGTTTAAACTGCCACGTGTGTGCAGTAGCGAAAGGTCAATCTAAACTGAAATTCTTGCCAAACCTGTCAAAAGTATCAACTTAAGCTAAAAGCAAAGCCCTGGATAAATGTGCAGATTTTGTTTTCAAGCATATACAACTTTACAAGACAGTGTCTGGTGGGTGTTGTAGTCAACTTGAGCAGTACCTCGTTAACACAGCAGCAAAAATTTGAAAATCTGAAGTTTAAAGAGATACTGTATTATGGCACGTGGTAGAAAAAGCCCAAAAACTGAGAAAGGATATTGTGCATGACATACTAGAGACTGTCGATTATTATGGGTGTGCTGTCACTACTGACATTGTGACTGAAAACTTTGAGAAAACCTCTTTCATATCTGCTACCAGATATGAGAGCTACGATCTTGTGTCAAGGGTGTTTTTTGTGACCCCTTTTGAAGCAAGCATATTAAAATGGGTGAAAACACCCAGTTTTCAGAATTGATTGCAAACATGATCACTACCTTGTGTGGTTACACCAGATTAAACTGTAGTGCACATTCTTAACACGATTCTCTCGGGTGCTTTTACACCAGCAGTGAAAGAGAAAGCACCCAAAGTTGCATAGCTTCTGGCTAAAGTAAAAAAAAGGTTAGTCAGGTATTTTAAACATAGCGGACAACAAGGCAATTTTGCTTGGCTTTTCTCTAAATAAAAGAAAACATAACTTGAGCCAGGGATGTGACCCTGGCTAAAACACAACAACTGCTAACTCACAATTTAAGAAACGTAGTGGTGTCTGTGTCACTTTTTCACATTCTTACCACGTTTATATGATTAGATTGACTAACGAATGTGATGTAGCCCACTGAAAGTATGCTTGAGTGTACAAATATAATGTAGCCCACTGAAAGTATGCTTGAGTATACAAATGTGATGTAGCACACTGAGAGTATGCTTGAGGGTACCATGTAATAATCCCTTGTTCCTACTGCTTCTAGTGACCCTGATGACACAGATGGATGGATGGGTAGTGGATGGGCTGCAACAATCTTTTCTGTTGGATATTACAGCCTAAAAAATTATTAGCAGCCTAACATTAAGCAATTTATACTGACATTTTGGAACATTAAATGATTAGAAATATGATCAGATTGTTGTGCTATGCCAAGGGTGCTAAAAAAATTACTCTCCATTGCCAAATTAGATAGGAGATGGTCTGGGCCTTGTGCCAAGCACCTGGATGTAAGTTCTGAAGTTGTAAGAACCTAATTATCTCAAGGACAGAAGTGAACATCGGTGGCTGATAAAAAGAAATAATAGAAGAAAATGAGAAAATTAGTAAGATGTTTATTCAGCATTGATGCTTAGCTTAGCATGGTATAACTGGTCTGATCTGAGCCATTTTTCAAATAGTTGATTGTGTGTTTCATATTTAGAAGACAACCAAATTAGATTGCAGATTTTTTTCTAACAGGTAACAACAAAGGACTGCAGCCATCATTACTAACAAAGCTTTATGAACTGTGATAAATCAGATTAGTTATTATTTCATTTAATGAACCTATGTTTGAGAAGAAGAAAAAAAAACTGACACCAATTTTAAGATCATAAAGAACATTGTTGACGCATTCCCTCAGGGGCAAAATGTTCCAGAGGTCTTGCCTTTGACTATTTGTTGCTAATTACTTACCTGTCTAATTTAATTTAGCATTTACTGTACATCGTATAAAGATTTTTTTATTGTTAACAAGCTGCTCATACTGTGATATTTAAGGGGAAAACTACTGTATACCGCAAGGAGATTTAGATAGCTGAATATATTTTGTGTTGCATATTGGTGTATAGGTCTTTATCACTGCATGGTCAGGCCAAAAATATAACAGAAGGGAAGTCACATTTTTGTTGTGTAAATAATCTGGCTTAACATTTTTTCCAAGAAGTGATGCTGTGGTCCGAGCTGTTACCTCACAGATCCAATGCCTTTGTCTATGTGGAGTTTTTATGCTATCACCATGCCAGTGTGGGATTTTCTCTGGGTACTCAGTGTTCCCATCCACATTCCAAAAACTGTGTGTGTCTAAACTGGCTCCATGCATGAATGAGTGGGCTTTGTGATGGATTACTGTGACATTCTGAGTGTGTTGCTGCCATGCATCTGACACCATCACGTGACCCTAAACCAGATTAAGACATTTTGAGAGTGTGATGTATTCTTTAGAGAAAATTTGCATATTATTAATACCATACAAGAAAATCCACAGTTCATTTCAGACTTGTGACTCTTTTATAGCTTAACTCTCCTTACTATGCTCATGGCTATCAACTTACTATCAGTCAAAATATTCACTTCATTGTTATGCATTCTGATTTGTTGAAAGAACATTTTCTATTACAAATGTACTTTTTGTGTCATTTATGTTTAATCAAGCCTTCCATCCAGTTTAGCATCCTGAATCCCCCCAGTGCTGCCTGAACAGACTTTGGTTACCAGCAAATTGCACGGAATTAATAGGTTGGGAAAAATTGATAGATAGATGGCATCATTTAATAAGAGAACAAAAGGTACATATATATATATGAAGAAAGAAAGAAAGTGTCATAACTCTTAGAAATCAACATACAAAAGTTCTAAGAAAGGAAGAAAATCAACTCCAGGATTGCAAAGAAATATGCTTAATCTCAGCCACGGATATATTGCTTTGCTGTAGCTGTTGTTGCCATATGTTTGCATATTCTTGTATATGCCTGATGCCTCAAGCACCACTTTATTTAAAACAAAGTGAAGAAGGATAATGGGCTGGGTTCATAATTGTTTTTTATGGTTTTATTTTCACTTCTTTTTTCTATTAATGTTTCTGTTATCTGATGAGCTTATTTCTACTATTTTTTTATTACTATATTATTTTTGAGATTGTTTATGTTATTTTCAGGATATCGTTGTTCTAAGAGTCCTAAAAATGTTTAGTGTCTTCCTGCAACATCATTTTTGTTTTTTATTGATGTCATCATTTTATGCATTAATGTAGTGGTTTCTGTGTTGTTGCTATGGGAAATGTCTGGGATCAAGCTGCATGTGTCATTAAGATGTCAAGAGTATAAAGGTCACCTCCATACATTTCCTCGTGTTATGTTTTTGCCAGGGTTTATTCCCTGGCTCAGGTAAAATTTCTATTTTATTATTGTTTTTGAGTTATTGTTTTTCATGTCTTTATGTAATTTCTGTTAGATTTCCTTATTATTTGCTAATTGTGTATTATAAATGTTCTGCCATTTCTTGAAGTTGGGGCCACCCTGATGTTATTGCTGTTGGGTGCTGTCTCTGTGTTTATATTGTAGTCAGAGAGAGGGTGCCAGCAATAGATCACTGAGAGTTTCTGATTTGGAGCTATTGTTTTTCATATTTTTATGTAGTTTCTAATAGATTTCCATATTATTTGTTAATTGTGTACTATAAATGTTCTGCATTTCTTGAAGGTGGGGTCAGTGGTTGGGTCCTCTCTCCGGGACTCATGTATAAACGTGTGTATGCACAGAAATGTTGCGTAAGAACTTTTCCATGTTCAGATTGCGATTTATAAAACCTACACTTGGCGTAAACCCTCGTATTTTTCCATGGTACCTCATACCTTGTCGTACGCTAGTTCTCCACTTGGTTTTGCAGAATGGCAGCACCCAGCGTCAAAGCAATGCTACTGTTTCTGTGTGGTTACTCCTTATTTTCCTGACGCAGCTTTATAAATACACTGAAACTAACCGCATATTGTTTATTAGTATAATGCATCTGATTGTTATTAACTTGTAACAATATAATGGTCCAGGGAATAGCCATAGTATTCCAAATACTATAACTGCTTTAGCGCTGTTATTCCCGTTGCACCTTCTACTTCTTCTTTCATTTGTTCCCATTAGGAGTTGCCACAGCGGATTATCTTTTTCCATATTACTTTCACTGCACAACTAAGAGTATTTATATAACTGTATCTGAGTGTGAATCACAGCAGCAGCTGATTGGAAAGAGAATTATCGGTATACAGCTTCAAGCACACGCTACCTCAGCCACGGCAAAACGTTTCAAAGCCTTTCCTGTATGGACCTTTGCGGTTCAGAAACAGTTTCATCCCAAGAACTATAAACGCACTCAATCAAGTGCTCCTTGTAGAACTGTTTGTACTTATAAGTAGAATTACCCCCATGTAAACTTGACTACAGTTATAATATTACACAACCTGCGCCACTTTATAAAGCGCGTATTTACATATGATGACGATTTTATTTTTAAGATGAAATGCAGCAAAATATGTTTATTATATTATACAGATAAAACTTTAACTTCATTTAAATAATCTATATTCTTCACTGGGACTGGCGTTAAGGATAGAATAATTAAACATGTACTACAAAGATACTGTATTGCAATGTTCCTTAAACATTTTGAAGAATCGGCGCTCTAAGCTTACAGATGGCTTAATGTCTATTACAGAGCTGATTGTGTGGTGATCGGTTACTTGGAGAAAGAAAAGCAAGGACTGCGTGGGTGGCCACACCAATATGTATCTATACTAATAAAAGGCAAAGCCCTCACTGACTGACTGACTGACTCACTCATCACTAATTCTCCAACTTCCTTTGTAGGTAGAAGCCTGAAATTTGGCAGGATCATTCCTTACAGCTTACTTACAAAAGTTAAGCAGGTTTCATTTTGAAATTCTACACGTAACGGTCATAACTTAATCCTACTTACGTACATATATACGTCCATAGCCTGCAGCTCGGTCAACGTGTGAGGCGGAGTTGCATCCTCTGTCACCACACCTCCCACGTAATTGACTGCCTGCCCATATAAGGCCGTCCTTCGCTGCGTTCTCTTCATTCCTTTCCTTGGTTCCCCACGGAATTCACGTCTCCCCGCTGATAACTGCAGCCTTTTTATTTAATCCATGGTTTATCCGTTGTTTTATTGTTCATTTATTACGATTATAGTTATTGTGTAGGTATTTTAGACTTAGTTTACTGTTCAGGTATATTGCATCCTCCATCCCCACGCCTCCCATGTAATTGACAGCCTGCCCATATAAGGCCGTCCTTTGCTGCGGTCTCTTCATTCCTTTCCTTGGTTCGCCACGGAATTCATGTCTCCCTGCTGATAACTGCAGCCTTTTTATTTAATCCACGGCTTCTCCGCTGTTTTATTGTTCGTTTATTACGTTTATAGTTATTGTGTAGGTATTTTAGGCTTAGTTTACTGGCAGTGGCTCAGGTGAGAGAGTTTTTATTCCTCGCATCCCCGTTATGCCTTCAATTTCCAGTAACGCTCTGCTTCGCAATGACAATTAATAAGTCTCAGAGACAAACCCTACAAAAGGTTGGCATTGATTTGAGACAGGATTGCTTTTCACATGGCCAACTGTATGTTGCATGCTCAAGAGTAAGATCAGTGCACAGCTTGGTCATGTTACAACTGGAGGGCCGAACTGACAACATGGTATACAAAGAGATCCTTAACAAATAATTATTTGTATATTTTCCCTCAGTTTAAAAATGTTTACTTTTTTTCTTAATAAAAATTTTAAATCAGAACTTCACCACTACGAAGCACGGGTATTTTGCTAGTTGAATATAAAACATAAAGAGAAAATAATGACACAGCTAAAAATGCAGTGGCAAATTTCGACAACAGTTAAACGCTTGTGTCATGAGCACGAGGCGGCTATGCAGTCGCTACAACGGACATGGCCATCCGCCATGCATAAGATACCATATTGACCGATTCTTTCTCTGCCCAGGGCCGCCATAAGCCTAGAGCTGCTCATGAGTACTGCTGCAATAAATAATTTCATCAAAGGTCGCACACAATCACTGTGCCGTGAAACCCATGTTTAATAACGTGCTTTAACTCCTATCATTATGAAAATATTATCACGTATACATCTCAGTATTTTAGTTATTCAGAGAGCTGTAATATCACAAATGTAATAGATTCTGTGTCCAGTTGTAGGAAGAGAGCTGGTTTAAGAAGCAAGAAGTGATTCACACACATAGAGCACATAGAAGATCACATACAATACAAAGCATTTAACGTGCTACTTTAATTACGATGTGATTTGAGAAACTGGTTAATTAAACGATTTTAAGATGAAGTTTATGATGTTCTACTTTAATGACAAAATAAACTACATGTTTAAAGTGGAAATTGAAGTTGACATTTCGTGCTTTTTCCCCACTGTGTGCCTTTTTTCTCTGTACCCTAATAAGCTTTCATATGACACTCAGACAGTGGGCTACAACTCACCTTTTCACGGCGACTTTGATATGTGACTTCTTTTTTATTTCCGGCACTGTGCGACTTTGTGAACGTGAGCTTTCAAGTTTCTCCAACACGCTGTGTCACTCGATCAACTTCCTTTTGTTGATTATACCACGGTTTAATTAAACAAATAGTATGTTTTTCCTTTGCCTCCACTTGGTATTCGCTGAAATTCTTATATTTTCCCCCATGCTTTTCCCATTGTCTTTTCGCAGAAGGCTGAGCTTAAGGGCGATTTATATTGATTTGCATATTCAAAGAGGCGTAATTCTGGGAGGAGTTGGGGCGTTACATAAAGCGCGTGCACGAGCGTTACTTTTCATGCTGACCGGGATTTATGTAGCAGAAGAACATGGAAGTTGGAGTACGCACAGATTCCTGCATCTGAATTTTTCTGTGCGTAAGCACATTTTGGCTTTTGTGCTTACGCCATGTTATAGTGCGAATTCTACGCACGGCGTTATACATGAGGCCCTCCGTGTTTATACTGTTGTCAGAGAGAGGATGCCAACAATAGATTACTGAGAGTTTCTGATTGTAAGTATTGTTTTCCCTTTGATTTTTTGATTTTTAATTAAAATGCCCTTTTGGCATTTATTTTTACCCTTTCCTATGTTTTTGATCATTTTAGTTAAGTATAAACTAAATTTATAAAAATTCATTGTTTGGACTTGTCCCATCTAGCTAGAAGTTTTATGGTCCTTGTCCCTACAAGGTGATTTTTTTATAGTTTGGGACATTTTGTGAACTTCAAAAACCAGTTCCTCGTTTTGTGCTTGTGTTGAACCTGCAGGTAGTAATCTGGGGTTGACCGCCTAGGGTAAGGCCATTTTTGGGGAGGTCTGTGAAGACCTGTGTCTTCTTTTTGGAGTTTCCTGGGATGCCTTACACTGCTTTCATCATGTTTGTGACTCCAAATTATAACATGTTATAACACGGTGTGCTTCCAAGTTTCATTTTCTGGTTTAACACTAGAATCCCTGAAGTCTACTGAAAAACTCATAATCCCGGTCACCTTAAATTCCTTCATGCCTCTCCATCAGCGTCTTTTGTTTTGTAAATGTGTCAGTCAGCACAAGCAGCAAGCAGCCTGCTATCCCATTCTCCCAATCGCCACAGCTCAACTCTGTTTATCTGCATGTGAGGTACCTGAAGTTGATACATGATATATTGTTATTTGTAACACATGCATTTCATGTTTGTTACATGTCTACAACAATCTATGTATATGTAGAATGACAGAAAATGCTTTTTTCATGTTATAGTACTAACAACAAAATTTTGACATGAAATATATAATGTGTGAAGACTGAAGTCCAGATATTGAATAAACACTTTCACAAAAGGTACAAATTTAACAAACCAAGTGTGCTTTTGTTCAAGAATATAACCGAAGAAAAAGAAACCGGGTCAGGGTACAACACTGATATGACTGCTTGGGTGGTGCAGTGGTAAGAACTGCAGGCTCAAAATCAAGAGGTCACGGGATTGATTCCAGGCGCTTCCCAGAATTACCATCTTGAGTAGTGAGTTGCTCTTATTGTTACAATTATACAATAACAACATTTATTTAAATTGAGTCTGTAACAGCCGGTGTAAATTTATGGTAAAGATTAGCATTTTTTTTATTCGGTTTTATTCTCTCAGTCACGTTCACGCTCCTGTCGATCAGACACTGCTGTTTTCAAATAAAGATGTGCTATAACAGAGGTGAACTCAGATGAGCATGAGGCTTCTACATCAGAGAAAGAGAATCCCTCCCCAAAAGAAATGTCCACTCACACATAAGAACAATGCAGCTGCACCCAGGCGTAGAGGCAAAAGATGACACCGTTTGGATGCTGCAAGAGGTCAGGTGTCATCCTGCCGGTCAATCTGCCACACTTATGTCCTTCAATGAAACAACAGGGCATGCCAAGCTCACCAAGGTATCGCGCAAAGTCTTATTTGTGATGGTCTTTATATGAAAAACATTTATATATTACTTGTATAAAAGCCACATCAAACATTATTTACCTATTAACTTATATTTATTTACTTCATACAGCATGAAGTCACGCTGTGTTTCATCGACACGGGCATGCTGACAAAGTACATGTGCAATGCTTCTTCAGTATATAAATGACTTTACCTGCAGGTGGAAGCTTCTGTCACACTTTACACAACTGATCTTTTCCTAAATAAGGAGTATCACCTTTTTATTCATGACCATCTTGAGAGAGTTTAAGGGTGGACTTCTATCATTTTAAAGATTGCCATCTTCAGTGTGGTAAAAAGCAGGGCTAGTAAGTTTTGATTTCATGGTTTAGCAATTTTTTGTTTAAATTTTTGAACATATTGCATTACTGATGAGTCTTTATCCAGTTATGTTCAGTGATTCTGGATTTTTGTGCCAGACAAGTTCTTTACCTACAAGTTTGAGTTGGAGCTACAAAGTACATTTTTTCAACTTTCAAGTAAACTTTCTCCTGCAAAAGAGAGATGGTTCAGCAACAGTGCAGTAATTTGTTTGAGAAAAAGAAAAAAAAAAACAGAGGATTGGTGGAAGGAAGGAAGGTCATTTTGTTGGTCTTCATTGTTTAATTGATGAGAGAAATAATTCTGAAGTGAATCAATGGTGTATATGATAGTGACTACCCTGAAGAGTTTAAAAAGGAAATTAGAACCATTTTTAATATTTTGACAGAAATTAGTGATCAGCTATTAAATCTTAAAATAGGTAGCTTCTCAGTAAGGATCAGTGTAATTAATTTTAAATATCCTTCACCTGAAGTCAAGTGGAATGTGCCCGTCTTCACAGCTTTATTGGTAAGGCCTATCAGAGAAGTTAAAGGCTTAAATTATCAGTCATAACTTCGGTCAAATGCTGATGGAGGTCAAAATTTATCCCTGAAATATGTGCCATGATTTCAGAGAAGATGAGAATTGGAGAAATTTGTAAAACAAATATTGGTCTCATACCTCTCTACAAGAGAGAGACATATAATCTTAGGGTGGAATGACAGATTCAATGAGTAAGTGGAGGAGGAATACTCTTATTATGTGGGTTTTTGCCATATTTAAGTTCAATTATTTGGTGAAGCCATTATAGTATGCAATTTAAAGTAAAGGCTTTTATTGACTCTAAATTCATGAGCTGGGTTAAGTTTTAACAAATCTAGCATTTTTGGCCTCTCTAAATTTGAGGGTGTTTTTAGATTTAAATTCCCATTTTTTATGTCCTCTGTCCTCTCCTATGTACCCGACTCCAATTACATGTTGTGGTATGCCCTAAGAAAAGCCAGTTTTCCATCTATGAATCTGAAAACAACAAAAATCTCCACAGTTCTGTTCAGTCAAAAGGTGTTGCTTTTCAAGAAGAATTTACCACTCTAGGGACCACCATGTAACCTACCTCCCAGATATTTTATGTCTGTCCTACAAAATCAGGTTGTACCATTCTTTCCTTATTGCAACACTGAAGTTTTGTATATTTACATTTATATCATTAGTATTAACATCAATTTTAGTTGATGGCCCTCCAGAATTCAAGACCCAAAAATACTTGACTATAATTAGATTCATTATCTTGTATGTTTATATTTATCTTGGATCTCTGCCGAGGATCTCGAAACACTAAGTCTGCCGCTCTAATTTCACAGCTAAATCAATGCACTAGAAGAGAGGCTGTAAGATGTGTTTTTTTGTTTCTGACCTGTTCAAACCTCAACAGTGAAGTGATTTAGTGGAGTGGTTTATTAAACATTGACGATTATTTGAAATACAACATCCTAAAGTGGAAAATTATTATTAATTATTAATATTATACATATCAGTCTGATTGATCATGCCATCATGCATAGAAGTAAAAAGTTATATCCCATCCTTTTGCCTTGTATCTTTTCATTTAAAGGCAGACAGTTTGTTGTGGGTGCTGATGCACAGGACTTTAAACTACAGAGCGGTTTGTTAAACATTTATCTTTACCTCGCTATCCTAGTGAGTCACATATTCCACCTCTGCTCAGGCTATAGTAAACATACAAGGTGAGACACAAAATAACCAGACATGAATCATAGAACTATATCCCCTGCTACACGCCCTCTCAAACCACTGACTGGCTAGTTATATCCTGTGAATTGCTCAGTCAGTATTTGCACAACAATAACTACACAAGTTGCCGCGATTATGTCCGGTGAAAAAAATCGAAGAGCGAATCAATATTTTTCGTGAAACTGAACAGCTACAGAAACTTATGAAATGATAAAGCAGTGTTCGGTGATAACAGTTTGTCTCACACACAAGTTTTTGAGTGGCACAAACCTGATTTAGCTCCCTGTGATTTTTACTTGTTCCCGAAAATCAAAAGTGACCTGAAGGGAGCACATTTTTCTTCAATGGATGAAGTGAAGACAAAAACAGCAAGTCTCTTGAAGAGACTCAAGCAAGAAGACTTTCAGCACTCTTTCAATCAATGGAACATACGTATGGAGTGGATAGAGATCGGAAGAGGGAGTATATCGAGTGTGACAATGTTTAGAATGCTGTAATTCATCAATAAATATTTTTATTACCAATCCGGTTATTTTTGTGTCTCATCTCTTATATTGCTAATTGTAAAGAGTCCTGATCTTGGAAGAAAAGTCAATAAAATAGCAATACTAATAACAAATCCTAATTGTTCATATTAAAAACAGCTATACTAACTCCACTGCACAAATTCTTGTTATGAAAATATAGTAACTAGTGGAGCTAGATGGGTTGAAATTTAAGTAATCAACATGGACCTTATCCTTAGAGCCTTAGAGTTTGAAGTGCAGTGTGTCTGTCTCTCCTATATACCATTTTGTACAGGATTTGTAAAAGCAGTCCTGATGTTTGTGATGCACCATCTGTTGGATAGCAGAGGCATAGCAAACTGAGTCATTTACAGCATCAGTACAGGGTGGAGGACAGCTGAATGATTGCTACCTCTGCAGCTCCATCACTGCTTCTCCATCTGTTAAGGTTCATTGGATTTGGTGTGTGGATGCCAGCGAGGCTCTGAGCTTATGGAGCTGGGAAGAATGTGGCAGATTGTGTTGTCTCTGACCCCAGTTGAGCCATAGGAGGCAATGCTGATAGTAAAATTGCATGGGCAAAGGGCGAGGCATTTCGCAGAGGCATCATTGTGCAGCAATGGATTAATGGGCTCAAAGCTGAGATCCAGACGTGGAATGTTGTTTACAGTTATCAGTTCAGTGAATTAAAACAGCCAAGAGACTGGTTCATCTGTAGCTTCTTACAAGTAGATTTGTCAGCTTAGTTAAAATTGACATATCACTGGACAGATGTAGACCTTTTCTGCACTGCCTCATAGTTCTTTTTCTTACCAAAAAAAACTTTTTGGCCACCTCCAAAAATTGTCCAGTAACAGGCACCACAAATGTCAAATTCACAAATGTAAAGGGATTACTGTTTTTACGTTCACTTGTATGTAGGTGATTCTCACCAAAGTGTTTGTAATTGGTGTACACAAAATGGTGGAGAGAGTGAAGTCCTACAAAAAATATGTACAAACCAGGCCAGAGCCTTCACTTCGCTGTTTGTTTGTTTTGCACAAAATGGGCAACTGGCCTTCAAATTAAAAAAAAACCCTTAAATGTTAAAAAGGCACAAAATTGCCTTCTACTGAAAGCTAGAAATGATTTTCACTTAACAAGGGAGCCTCCACACAGAATTGATGAGGTGTATGAACTAACTAGCTGCGTCTATGAGAAGAAAACCAGGCTTAAAATCAGGAGATGAACTAGTGGTAGGGGGTTTTGGTCAGTTTCACAGATACAACCAGCCACCAAGAAAAGGGATGATTTGGCAATCCAGATGACCACCAGCTGTTTGAGGGTCTACAAGTTGTTTAGATGAGGATCATGCCTGACGTGTTTACAATCTACAGTGTTCAGTCAAAAACTGGAACACTACGGGTCAGAGGAAATTATATTTTTACATGTTGCTTACCCACATAGTTAAAATAACAGAATACAATAACACTGTCCGTCTTGAGAGACGCTGCTATTTCTCTAAGATTATAAATAACAATGCTAGTAATCCCAGAGTCTTATTTTCTACAATTGATCACCTACTAAACCCAGGTAACTCAAAGGAATGCCTCCTAAGTACTTCCAGTAAAACCTGTGAGGCTATCGCTGTATTTTTCAATTAAAAAATTAATGATATTAGAAATAACATAGTATATCCCGGCAGCACGGTGGCGCAGTGGTAGTGCTGCTGCCTCGCAGTTAGGGGACCTGGGTTCGCTTCCCGGGTCCTCCCTGCGTGGAGTTTGCATGTTCTCCCGTGTCTGTGTGGGTTTCCTCCGGGTGCTCCGGTTTCCTCCCACAATCCAAAGACATGCAGGTTAGGTGGATTGGCGATTCTAAATTGGCCCTAGTGTGTGTTTGTGTGTGTCCTGCGGTGGGTTGGCACCCTGCCCAGGATTGGTTCCTGTGTTGGCTGGGATTGGCTCCAGCAGACCCCTGTGTTCGGATTCAGCGGGTTAGAAAATGGATGGATGGATAGTATATCCCTCCAACACTAAGGATCCTCCTAAACCCCAACATTCTGTTATAAACAAATTAAACTCTTTCACTAGGATAGATTTACCTGATTTAAAAAAATAATATCTCAATTAAAACCCTCCACCTGTGTCCTTGATCCAATACCAACAAATTATTTCAAAGAAGTATCGGGCGTGCTAATTGATAATGTTCTTGACATAGTAAATTCGTCATTAGATACGGGGGTCTTCCCAGACTGTCTTAAGACTGCTGTAGTTAAACCCTGCTCAAGAAAAATAATCTTGACCCTTTGGCTCTTGAAAATTTTAGACCCATCTCCAACCTGCCTTTCTTAAGTAAAGTTCTGGAGAAGGCATACATTATGCAGTTAAATGACCACCTAAATAAACATGCTATTCTTGATAAATTTCAGTCGGGTTTTATAACAAATCACAGCACAGAAACTGCACTCGTTAAAGTAGTAAATGACTTGCTTGTAAATGCAGACAGAGGCCATTTATCTGTTCTCATCCTCTTAGATCTGAGTGCTGCATTTGACACCATTGATCACAATATTCTTAGAAATCGCCTTAGTCAATGGGTGGGCCTCTCTGGCAGTGTCTTAAATTGGTTTGAATCCTACCTGACAGGGAGAAAATTCTTTGTTAGTTGTGGTAATTACAACTCAAAGTCACATGATATCCAATATGGTGTTCCACAAGGCTCTATCCTGGGTCCGCTGCTCTTCTCAATCTATATGCTCCGTTAGGTCAGATTATCTCAGGGCACAACGTGAGCTACCACAGCTATGCTGATGACACACAGCTGTACTTATCAATAGCACCTGATGACCCCAATTCTCTTGATTCACTAACACAATGTCTGACTTGTATCTCAGAATGGATGAATAGTAACTTTCTCAAGTTAAATAAAGAGAAAACTGAAATCTTAGTGATTGGCAATAATGGATACAATGAGGCTATTAGAAATAAACTGGATACATTAGGATTAAAAGTCAAGATGGAGGTAAAAAGCTTAGGGTAATTGTTGACTGTAATCTGAATTTTAAATGCATATTAATCAGATCACTAGGACAGCATTTTTATATCACTTAAAGATGCTGAGAAATTAGTTCATTTGTTTTCAGTCGACTAGATTACTTAGACCTCTTATATCACTGAAAGATGCTGAGAAATTTTTCCAGTTTGATGTCACTACACTGGTTACCTGTTTTCAGTCGACTAGATTACTGTAATGCACTCTTATATATCTCTCAGGACTACCTCAAATGAGTGTCTCCTTAGAATTCCAAGAACAAAACTTAAAAGAAGTGGTGAGGCGGCCTTCTGCTGCTATGCACCTAAAATCTGGAATAGCCTGCCAATAGGAATTCGCCAGGCTGATACGGTGGAGCACTTTAAAACACTGCTGAAAACATATTACTTTAACATGGCCTTTTTATAACTTCAATTTAACTTAATCCTGATACTCTGTATGTTCAATTCATCATAATAACTATTCATGGTGGCTCTAAAATCTGTACTGACCCCTACTCTCTCTTCTGTTTCTTTTTCCGGTTTCTTTGTGGTGGTGGCCAGCTTCATGATGCTCCAACAATGATGGATGGATTAAAAGGCAGAAGTCTACGTGACCATCATCATCAAGTCCTTCCCTGAGAACCCTAAATCCAAAGAGGACTGTTTCATTTATGTTAGGTAGAATGCACAGAGGGGACTGGGTGGTCTCATGGTCTGGAATCCCTGCAGATTTTATTTTTTTCTCCAGCCGTCTAGAGTTTTTTTGTTTGTTTTTTCTGTCCTCCCTGGCCATTGGACCTTACTCTTATTCTATGTTAATTAATGTTGACTTATTTTATTTTATTATTGTGTCTTTTATTTTTCTATTCTTTATTATGTTAAGCACTTTGAGCTACTGTTTGTATGAAAATGTGCTATATAAATAAATGTTGTTGTTGTTGTAGTGATGGCCAATAAAACTTTTTGAATTGTTTTCATGAAGAACAGACTAAAGAGCACTTCTTGATTGAATGGAAGCCTATGCTGACCACAACAGACATATCAAAATTGTCTATGAAAAAATATCACGTTACTAGTGTCGCATAATCCACATATCAAGTCATCCAGACATATGCTCACAACATATGGACTGCACATATTGTTTGCTAAAATATTGTTAATTAAATTACTTCAGAAAATGAAAGTAGTCCACAAACAGGAAACCCCTTCACACAGGCTTGCATCTTTGAATTGAAGACCCACCACTCCCCCTCATTTACTGGTCAAGAGTCATGTCTTCAACTAAAAAGTTTGATGAGATTTCAAAACATGAGATTATTTTTTTTTTATTATTTGAGAACATAAACTTAGGGTCCTATCCCTAAGTTGAGAGACAAAAGCCAAAGTCTTTTGAAAATTCCAAACAAACCCCAAGACAAATGTTTTTCTTTCTTTTTATTTCAATTAGTAAACCACCACTGAATACTGGCTTTTATAAAGTGATTTCTGTGAAGACACAAAGGAGTATAGCATTCAAATGCTGTCTCTGACGAAAACATTTCTGGGGAAATAGTGTTTTAAGGTTCTGAAGGGACTTTGTTATTATTAAACTGTCTAGAGATGGCTTCAGTTTTAGCATTTTTATTATCCACATTATAAGAGATGATAAAATTAAAGCAACAAAAAAATAAAGACCATCTGGCCTGTCTTGAGTTTATACACTTAGTAGATTTTAAATACATTAAATTCTTATTTGTAAAAATGATAAAAGAACACTTAGCTCCCTACACTCAAGGCTCTTCAAGAGCAAGTGTAATAGCAGCAAATTCACAGTTGCTGCCATCATAATTTTTTCTGCAGGTGTTAATTTTTTTCAAATAATATGCACAAGGGCGTAGTTTTCGTGTGTATGAGAAAAGCCAAGGATAACCCTAAAGGTAATGCGTTTGTTCCTACTTTAATAGGCAGACTAACAGCTGGGTGACACAAAAAAGCAGCAGAAGTAAACAAATCGTTTATAGGTTTAAAAGACTGCTGAGCCTGAGGGATCCACACAATTATTTTACAAAATTTGTAGTTAATAAAATAATAAAAAAAAAAACAATCCTAGTAGTTTAAGAGTCCAAGAAAGTGTTGAATTTGTTTCAGATGCTTATGGACACACTTTGGACTTTCAGTATGTCCTTACATACAGTAATCCCTCTGTTAATTGTGTCTTACCTGCAAAACAAAAATCATATGCTAAATGTGTGGTTTCATAGTTTGAGAAATAAAACAGAATATCATATATAAAATTAAAACTAAATGCATAGACTCTAAAGATGCCATTGATGTATGACTGGAAAACCATCCGGTCATTAGTAGGGCATAACAAAACATTCATATCAGCGTGAGAATTATGTTAAAGACCATTTTCTACCTATCACCCTAACCTAATACATATTAACTTCTAACAACTCTCCAAATAAAGCTTTGTGAAGATAGAAGAGCTGTTGACTAGATTAAGTAGAGAAGAGGTGAGTGAAAGAGGGTAACATGCTTTTAGTGTGATTTTATTGAGTTGTATGATGTCTATTCCAATTCTACAATTTCATAAAATTTTCATGACACTATTAATGAATGTATAGTGACCTCCTGGCACATCATCGTTTGGTTATATTGCAGCTGCCTGACTTGAGAAAACGGACTGGATATCATCTCATGGTAATACTTACTTAAGGGCCAAGCTTTTTTAAACTCCAGAGATGAAAAGGCAACTCTGAAGGTAATATTTATCAGGACCAGGATATCAGATAAAGATTATGCTCAGAAACATATGGATTAATTACTGGAAGGTTTATTTAATCCATACATGAAATTTATAAATCTTGTCTACTCTACATACAGAAACATTTTGTTACATGTCCACAAATCTGTACTCCACACATCATGCTATATAACCTTTCTGTTTGCCTTCTTAATGGCTACTGAACACTGTCTGGAAGTCGATAGTTTAGAGTCCACTATGACTCCTAACTCCTTCTCATAAGGTAGTAAAGTTGTTTTAAATAGAGATGTAAGGGTCATGGAAGTAGTAATCTGCATAGTGTCGCCCATTAAAAAATATTCAGAATCCATGCCACATGCTGGTGATATTATGCAATATCAAGACTGTCAAGCCATAAGGATGTTGTGAACCCGATGAAAGTGGACAATCACAGAGGGTGATTATTAAGATAAATAGGCTAATAAATGAAGAGTAAACCATGTGGGATAAACTATAAGAATAGTCAGAACACAGGCTGAGGTCAAATGCTAAAAACAATGAGTTTTAACTGAGCACCAAACTCAAAAAATGAGGCAAACGCAAAGTCAATAATCAGCACAAGAGATCCCAAATCTGTCTGGTATTCATTCCCTAGATAAGTTATGATGATAATTAATTGGCACTGTTACTAATATTTTCCTCATTAAATAAATTCTTTTGACAGTGTTTTGTAGATTTCTGACAGGTTTTAAAGACAAAGAATATAGATAGATAGATAGATAGATAGATAGATAGATACTTTATTAATCCCAAGGGGAAATTCACATAATCCAGCAGCAGTATACTGATACAAAGAAACAATATTAAATTAAATAGTAATAAAAATGAAAATAATTAAAATAAAATTAATGTTCGCATTTACTCCCACAATATGTTTATGTTACAAGTTTTTCTTTTTGACTTTTTCACTAGGGAAAACATTAAGATTATTTATCTTTCTGTTTTTTGTTTATTATGACACCCCTGGATTTTTTTTTTGCTACGATCCAGCAAGCTGTTGATAAGGGTGTGTCTTTGATTGTCATCATTGTGATGTCATTAATGCAACACATTATGTGACAGTGCAAAATGGGAAAGTGGCCAAGTATACGGATATTTCTCAAAGGAATAAAACATCTTCTTATATAATACGCTACCATGGCTTTCCGTTTGTCTGTCCAGGATTTTAAATCACCTGTAGCTTGCAAATCGTTTGACCTATACGTGAAGTCTAATGTCCGCTTTCGAGGTGATGATGGACCTCCAAGGTTATTCCTCTTTTTATTTTTACTTTATTTTATTGCAGAATCAACTGTCGGCAGCGGCCAGAAGGGCGGCTTTGCGACACATGCATACGGGTACCATTCTCATTCCCTACCACCTTCGCTGTCACTTCCCCTACCTCTTCATATCTTAAATCATTCTTGAGGCAGATTAAAGATTTAAGTGCCTTCTTAAGTGAAAAATTAAGGAAAATGTACTAAGTAATTGCAACACAAACACTGACTTAATCAGTTTTAACGCGAAAAGATGCAGATGAAAGAAGAGAAGAAGTGGGCAGCTAGGGTGGCGAAAAGAAGAGCTGATCAGGAAGCAGCAAGTGCATCAACCTCTGAGCAAACGAATCCTAAACGTATAGAGAAAGAAAGAGTATGAAAACTATGAATGCTCAAGTCAAGTTTATTCACTGCATGTTATGATGTAATGCGCTGTTAGTGGTATCTTTATATTTAATGTCTTAGTTTTTCAGGTTACTGACTTTGTACTTTGCTCCTTTAGTTTTGATTTTAGCTTTATTGTATTAGGTATTGATGCATTTTTTTTGTCTTTCTGACCTGTGCTTGTTAATGAATTTGTTTCATCATTTTGTGGGTGGAACCCCCAAAGAGGCAGGACCACTCTTTGCAACACTACTATGGATTGCCACCAGCCTATAAAAAGTAGGCTAGGAAGCGAGTTCCTTGTGGTACATTGAGTTAGTTTGGTTGGAGTAAATGAGTTTGTAGATGGATTCTCTGTTTTTTGGTAATTTTCTGCTATGTTACTTGTATTTTGTTTTTGTGACTTATTCATCTTAGAATTGCCTTTCATGCAACTCCTCTTTTGCTGTTTTGAACTATTTCTAGTATTCTTCCTATTTTGAAAATAAATACTGTTTTATAAAGATTCTTGTAGAACATGCCTCTGTATAAGAAAGAGTTTTCATGATGTACCCTCTTGTGAGACATCTTTTGAGATACCCGAGACTGTTTTGTGATTTTTGAACTTTAAAATCCTGTTCTCCATTTTGAGGCCTAGATTGGCCTGAAGCCTCCCATTTGCTTTGGGTCAGCCTATTTTTGGCATGCCAATCAGGATTTTTAGGGGGGTCTTTTTGTAAGCCTCTCTCAGTTTTGCTATTGGTGGTGGTGCTAGTATCAAAACAAGTAAGCTCATATGACCTTAGAGGTACACTGAGCATACAGTGTTGCCAGTCACGTTGCGTCTCTCACTTAATCTACTGTACTGCACGTGTGCATGCACACTCTCTGAATTCAATTTCACTGTCTGTTTCATAGTTTGCGGCTCAGAGAGAGCAGCCCACCAGAAATTGTCCCAGTAGAACAGATGGCCAGTCCATTCCTTCAAGGCACGTGTGCTCCAGTTTTTAATTTAATTCATTTCGCATTTACCAGCAACTGTATTAATGAGGTCTCACTTCCAGAGAGAAACCCAGAACACAAATAGTTTGCCTGATTCCTACTACAACCTCCATTATTCAAAAGAGCATTTTCATGATTTAGCAACACCTGCTTGGCACAGTTTGGCCAGCCTGTGAAGGAGATATACAGCAAAACCGTTTGAGTTGTACTTGAGAAACACCTCCACAAAATTTCTGCTCGGCCAAATCTTACACGCTAATGATGCAGATACAAAAATGTATGTTTTTTTCAATTTAAGAATGCCATAAGTTGATTAAAAAGAGAATGCCAACCAGTAAATTTTCCAAAACAACACAGCTGTGAATCCTGTTACAAATATCACTCTGTTAAATAGCAGTATGTCTCTGGACTGATTTATTTTTCTAGTTATTTCTTTATCTAGTAAGCTGCACATGTAATGTCAGGTAGCTTTGACTTTTGGAAGCTTAAGCAGCTTTTTAGCTGACATTTCAGTGACCTCGGTAAATGAGTCACCCATTCTGGGACGCTCATTACAATGGAGAAATTTCTGCTGCTACTGAGACCGACAAGTACATGTCTGAACAATAGCTGATGGACTATCTCAAAGAGCAACATGTGCCGCTTTCCAGCAACATTTATGCACACTGGCATCCAAGTTAATTTCCTCTGCTTGAAGCTGCTGAGAGGATTATCTATCACCTTCACCAATCAGTGCAGCAAGTAAACAGTTCAGGTCTGCTGGACAAATTAATGCAGATAATCGCAGCAATCTTTTTGTCAGGAATAAACTTTTGTCATTCCCTGCTATATTTGTTTTTTGTATTTAATGCAGACCTGAGATTTTCTCTAGCTAATTATTGTCATAATCTTTTTTATTCTTTATTATACCTTTTTGTTGTGTTACATTTGTATCATGGGATTGCAGTTAGGTAGAAAAATACTTTTCGCTTCTGTCCTATATTATTTGTCATTTGCTTTGGCTTTGACTAAGCAAGCTCATCATTTTCAGTCAGTCTCTACAGGCAACCTTGAACAGAGGACAAGCAGGATGAGAAAACATGAACAGTGTATTGCAATTATTATAAGTCCTACAAAATTATAAGATGCAGAACAAAAAATATATTGTAATCGCCTGAAGGAAACAAGGAGTGCACATTTACAACCAGCCAGAAGCCAGCCGGAAAACCTCATTAATTTAAACAAAACAAAAACATTGGCCTAAAGGCAGAGAAAAGAAAAAGTAGCCCAATCCATGCTCTAAAGCTACTACACAAAGGGTAAAGCTTTGAGTATCTCAGGAGCTTCGTCCACTAAGTCAGGAATGAGACATCTCTTGTTGGACAAGCCTCCTTTTATTTCATCCTAACTGCAAGAGGAGGGACGTTCTCTGGGCTCAGTGGGTTGGGTCACAGCCTTCTGTGGTGTTCTTTCCGAAGCTGCCGGAGTATGGTGAAAGGACAGTCAGCGACAGCACCTCCTCTCGGCCTGGGATGGCATAGGTTACCTCGGTTGAGTCACACGTGCATGACAATATGCTTTTTCAATTGTGATATTGTGAGTCTTTTTGTTTGGTTTTGGCCAGTATTGTTCTACTATACAATAAGTTGTACACATTATGTCCAATAACAAACATAAGCTTTGAAGGAATACAGATGTCTATAAAAAGTCTTCACTCCCTTGAGAGATTTCGTATTTTATTGTTTTGCAAAATTAAATCACAGTAGAATAATTAGACTTTTTTGACAAGGATCAACTAACAAAAGACCTATAAGCTCAATATAGTTCAATGAAGATCACCTGTCTGTGGTCAAAAAAATCTGTCAAAAATGCCAAATTAACTCCACTCTAATTCAGTGTTGTATAAAAATTAAATGTGAAACTTCAAAGGGACTGGATGCTTTTTATAGACACTGTATATTTCAAGTGATACAACATGTAGTAAACAAGTTACACTTACTAGGCAATTAGGCTTGTACCATTAACATGGATAAGAATGTTATGTTAAATGCACACATACATTCATTCTCAAACCTACTTAATTACAATACAATACAATAAATTTATCTTTATATAGTAGTTTCTTCTCAACCTTTTTCAATTTTCGTAAAGCGTTCGACTCAGTTGATCGAGCTGCCCTGTGGGACATACTGAGGGTTCACAGGATCCCCTCGAGGTTGCTGGATATCATGTGGCTGGCCTATACACTGGTACTGTGAGTGCTGTGCAGAGTGGAGGCAGAACCTCTGTGTTTTTCCCATTTGATTCTGGGGTTCGTCAGGGGTGTCTTCTTGCTCCTACTCTGTTCAATGCTTGTATGGACTGGATGTTGGGCAAGGTCGTGGGGTCCAGTGGTTGTGGGGCATCTGTTGATGAAGAAAGATTCACGGATCTTGACTTTGCTGACGATGCTTATGATCTTCACTGAGTCAATGGAGGTTCTGATCGGGCCGCTCAAGAGACTGAGCGTCTGGGATTGTGAATGTCCTGGATAAAAACCAAGATCTAGTCCTTTAATGACCTCTTGAGCACAGCCAACAATAGTGTGACTGTCTGCGGAGACAGTGGCAACCTTGTCGAGAGGTTTACTTAACCTGGCAGTACATGACATGACAGGGGTGTGTGGCGCTCCCAATATCTATGCAAAAAGATGAAGGCCCAAGTCTTTAGAGTCCTGGTGCTTCCTGTCTTGCTATATGGTTGCGAGACATGGACGCTATCCAGTGACCTGAGGCGAAGACTGGACTCCTTTGCTACTATGTCTCTCCGGAAAATCCTTGGGTATCGTTGGTTTGACTTTGTGTCAAATGAGCAGTTGCTAATGGAGTCCCGAATGAGGCATATTACCTGAATTGTGAGGGAGCGTCAGTTACGGCACTACGACCATGTGGTGCATTTCCCCGAGGGTGATCCGGCTTGTAAGATCCTCATTGTTGGGGACCCAAGTGGTTAGACCAGGCCAAGGGGCCGCACACATAACACCTGGCTGCAGCAGATAGAGGGTCATTTACGGAGGGGGGGACTGGACCGCGTGTCTGCCTGGTGGGTTGCCAACCAGGATCCCAAGTTGCTTCATCGTGTAATGGGTGCGGCAATGCACTGTACCAGTGCATGCTGCCCAACTTGACTTGACTTGACTTGATCGCCCAAAATTACACAAGAAGTGCAGCTATAGACTTTAACAGGCCCTGCCTTTTGACAGCCTTGAATCTCTAAGAAGAACCCAAGAACCTTGGGAAAGACAGTACAAAGAGAGACCTCTTTCCAGGTAGATTGGGCGTGAAGTAGGTGTCAAAAAAGGGGGTAAATACAATACAATATACACATAACAGAACACAAGTAATCCTCACTACAATACAAAATATAATGCAATAGAAATATTACAAGTACAGAGCAGGATTTAACAGTAGATGATATCACATAATATAATTTTGATTTGTTCAGAGTCCTGGAGACCTTGGCCATCAAGCTGCCTTCCCCTATTGGCCTTTCTATAGCTGAGTCAGTGCTAGGCCAGCCAATCCAATGAAAGAACCCCTCTTCCCGACGATTCCTGTGAGCCTCCAGAGATTTCAGTTTTTAGTGTTTATTAAACTTGCAAACCTTACTGAAAACATGTTTTCACTTTGTCACTATGGGTTATTGAGTGTAGGTGGATGGACCAATTTGGCAAATATATCCATTTAAAATTAAATCTACAATACAATAAAATGGGCAGAAAGTGAAGAGGTCTAAATACTGTACTTTCCAGTGTTCAGAGACCATTAAAAAGGCTAACAGAAAGCTAGATTACATAGCACCCTGATGAAGGTTCTTCTCAAGCTTTATAACGCACTAGTGAGGCCTCATTTGGAGTGCTGTGTGCAGTTTTGGTCTCCAGGCTACGAAAAGGAAATAGCAGCACTGGAAAAAGTACAGAGAAGTGTGACTAGGCTAATTCTAGGGGTCCAGGGAATGAGTTATGTTTTGAATTATGTGTGTGTCCTGCGTTGGGTTGGCACCCTGCCTGGGATTGGTCCCTGCCTTGTGCCCTGTGTTGGCTGGGATTGGCTCCAGCAGACCCCCGTGACCCTGTGTTTGGATTCAGCGGGTTGGAAAATGGATGGATGGGTGGATGATTGGTGTTTAGAATTATGAAGGGAATTAGTACAGTGAAATGAGTTCATCAAGAACACGGAGACACGATTGGAAAATTGTTTAGGGTATGTTTCACACAAACATTAGAAATTTTCTTCTCGCAGAGAACAATAGACAAATGGAATAAGCTACCAAGTAGTGTGGTAGACAATAGAACTTCAAGGACCTTCAAAGCTAAATAATGTTATTTTCAAAAAATTAACTGGATAGGACTGGAGAGCTTTGATGGGCGGAATGGCCTGTTCTCGTCCAGGTTGTTCTAACATTTTAACGACTTGACTGTACATTTTAAGGACTAAGTATCAGAAACAACTGAAAATTTTATAGCTACAATATATGGCTACAAAGAATGGTATATTGTGAAAGTGACATACATATTCTCAGAACAGGATAAACTGAAATATTAAGGAAGAAAGTTCTTGGGCAGCAGAACAAGTTTCATATACGGTGTGATAGTGACTGTAACGTTAAATGTTGTGAACTGTTAAAACTTATACATGAAGGGACAATAAATAGAAAGTTAGTTAGTACAGGCAAGTCTGTATTTCATTTAAACAACAGACTTAGAAAGTGTGCTCCACAGAGTAGGAGCCATCAAGTTGTATGTTCCCTAACTTCATGTATCCAGCCATCTACTTTCTGGGCCCACTCTTGTCCAGTACAGGATTCCGGTATGTCCTTGAACTTGACTGTTTGAAAGTTTGCTCTTTCTCTTCATACAGAAACATCTTAAGATCAGACTGACTTGCCCCTCTCTCTCTCTATCCCTCTCTATAAAAAGTTCTTCTTTTCTCTAAAAATATATGACACAAAGGAATGGAATCCAGACAAGGAAATCATGTAATATTTATTGACAATACACTACTATAATACATAACAGCAAATGGAAACAACTAAGAAGTTAAATGAAAACTGACAAAACCCCATTTGCCCCAGACACAGCAGGCAGGTTAACTGTCTACTTCACTTAAACTTCTGTTTACTAATAAAAAAACCAAGGAGCAAGGCCAGTGACCCATCCATTTATTTATTTTCTCCTGTTAGTAAAGATGTGGTAGCTGCTCATAATCTGTATGAGGTTTGCACTTGACTTTTATTATATTATTAAATACAAAAGAGAAACTGAGCAATTGTAAAGTTAACAGATAAATGTATAAATGATTATGTGAATTTGTCTGTTTTCTATATATTCTAGGAGTGGTAAAGTGAACAGCTTATCTAATCATTGGGTAATGTACAAACTTGTTGCAAACACATTACCAGTTAGCATTTGATGCTCATTGTGCTGAATTCTGAACAGTGACACTTGTTTTCAGACCACCACCGCTACTGTCTGACTATTCAACATAAAGTTAACTCCCATGTTAATCATCTTGTAGATTTAGTAGAATGTTCTCGATCACACATAATGGATCTACTTGGTAATTCTGCAACCGGTCAGGACTGCCAAAGTTGTTTTGTGGCTGCTTATGTGTTTTTGTCTATTAACTTTGCTTTTTGTAACAAAATGTCGATTACATACACTCAAGATCAGCTTTCACTCAGCTTAAACCAAACAAGGGTGTTTAAATGCAGACTTACTACTTATGAACCCTCTGACTGCAAATGTGGACACCCTGCCAGGAAATGTGCACCTGAAGCAGAGGAGGGGTAAGCACACAGGGTCTCTAGTGCACTTCAGGAACTGCTGATTTTGAGCACCTCTTCCAGGTCTGTTTTTATCTAACATAAGATCACAGAGGAACAAAATTGATGAACTTACTCTTCTCCTTACAACAAATAAGGATTATTATCTCACTTCAGAATATTCTTTTGTGGACACGTGGCTTAACGCAGCAGTTCCCGACCCTGCATTAGATCTGCAGGTGTTCCTGCTTTACAGAGCAGATAGAGATACAGATGTTTGCAAGGCAAAAGGCAATTGTATCTGTTTCTATATTCATAAATATTTGTGCAACCATATTTTCATATTGTTGAACCACTGCAGTTCTGAATTTATTCGCTATTAACTGTCAACCATTCTATTTACCTAAATAATTTTTTTAAGTAATTTTCATTGGAGGTTACTTTCCACCTGGGGTGAATGCAAATGAAGCACAGTAGAAGTTATTATATTACATCACAAATTTAGAGAACAGTCACCCTGAATTCTCCGATTATAGTAATGGGTGACTTGAATGGTGCACATTTAGCCATCAGGCTATGCATTCATGAACTGCAGAGTCAGTCAAAACATTATAAGATCATTCGGATTATACTGATGATTGAGTTGTCTTTAAAAATGCTTGTGAAAACATTCATGGTGCTGACAGACACTTTAACATCTTATATCAGCTTCCGTGAATAGGTTTACATTCCTAGCAAAACTATTGTGATTTCTAACAATAGAAAGAGCAAAGGATTCTTTGTCTAGCAAAATGAACTGTCTCTTAATCTGGTGATAAGGAAGCCTACAGTTGGACCAGGAATTGGTTAAACAATGCAATAAGATATGCTAAATGGAAATGCAAAACTGAATTGGAGCTTCAGTTTTTGCCAACCAATAGCAACTGTATATGAAGAAGCCTTCAACCACTTACCATCTATAAACTACCAGTGCTTAGTCAGCTTCATCCCTCCATGAAAAAATTAATACATCTTCAGCAGATTTTAACACACAGGGAGCCGAGTACCAATAATCCCTTTGTTCTTCTATTCCTGAAATGCTTCTAAAACCAGTCACTTCTCCAGAAAAGCTTCACTTCTCTTCATCCTTTTCTATCTAAGAATAAAATTTATAGAATCTGTTTTCAAGACAGAATTGCAAAACGTCTGCCTTTCCCAATTCATTCTCACCCAGAACCAACGATGTGCAAACCAGCTTGCTCCTCCCCCTTCACTGACATCTTTAACCAGTTTCGTTGACAGTCTAGTGTCCCAGATTGCTTTAAATCTTCTGTTATTGCTCCAGTTCCCACACAATAAACTTCCTCAGTTATTACAGGCCTTTCTAATAAAAATATTTTATGAAACTATACCTTAGTGTACCCATGATATAAGCTCAACAGACAAAACATTAGTCACCCCTGGCTAAAATCTTATTTAATAGCACATAACTCCACCAAACCGAAGAACAGCTACAGTTTTGTCTGGCATGGATTCCACAAGTTGTGAATGTAGACAACATCAGTTGTCATGCACTCTTTAGAACCAGATCCAGTTCACTCGCTTCAAGTTGTCCCACAGATTATCTGCACCAGTAGGGACAGGAGAATTCTTCAGAATACTGTTTGTTCCATTCACACACAGTTCTAGCCCTGTGCACGCAACAATTGTCATCTTGGAAGTCTGGGGTAGCCATTCTGTTTTCACTCTGGAGTTGAAGCACAGAAGGTAGTACAGTTCGTTCCAACACTGGTTTTACACAAGCGTTTACACAGGAGTTTTCAAGTAATCAACAAAAGCTGGTACTGTCGGAATTGTTTGCTATCACAATGTATGACTTACAACGGCCGTCCTTATTTGTGAGCAGCGTCTTTTGACCACAGTTCTGGCAATGATTAGTGATTGACTGAGGTGTACACCACTATCATAAGACCCATTGGAGATTACACCTTGACACTCCCAAAAAGTTGGCAACTTCCTGCACACAATGCCCTTTGGCATGGCCAAACGCAATAACCAATTTTTGCTATTCACTCGCATCTTTCATGCAACCCATTTTTCATGGAGAAAACCAAACACATGTGGCACGCCTTTACTCCTTGTCACTATACGGACCTCACTGCTCATAACACAGCTATTTTTAAAATGTTATTCATCCTGGGGTGCCCTCTGTTGGTGCCTGAAGTATGTATCACCACTTATACAGGCGTTGGCTAATTTGTTGCCCAGTGGACTTTTAGCTTCAATATCTTTTTGGCTCCCATTAAACCAATTTTTCTTTCTTCCATTTTTTACCTGATTCTTCTCTCCCTGCCATCCTTAGCCTGAGTTTTCTGTGATTTGTGTCACTGTGCTCCTATAAACACCGTTTTATTTTTACTTTTCACGTTTGAAGGAGCCATGATTGAACTTTGTTATGTTGTTGCTTTCAATTACATTCTTGTGTGCTTTCAAATGTATTTTGTGATGATATGCTTGGTGACAAGTGCGTTAAACAGGTACTGGTGAAATGATTACGTACTTACTTCAGTTGTGCAAATGGTTGTACTTTATATGTAGTTTGATGAACTTGAAGACACACTTCTTGTATAATTTTGTATGTACGGTAGTGGTTAAATTCACTTCTATTTAATGTTACGCCGTATCCTTCTCAATGTACAGGCTCATTGGGCTGAAACGGTCACATTAGTAAGGCTGTGTCCTCTTTTGTATTGTCCTTAGCTATAGAGAATGAGTCTTGCGTAATCTGACAAAAATCTACTTCTGAAAGAGTTAACTGTGCTTTACTGTGGCTCACTCATTTTACCTTTACATTTTTATATCATACGATTCAGCTGGCATTTAAAAAAAGTAGAATGGGGGCTTGAATAAGGAAGACTGCTGCTGGCATAATAACAGCTCAGTAGGAAGTTGCTACAAGCTAAATACAACATAATGGGCCAAGTTTAATTTTGAACACCACATTTGATAGCACCTAGATTTTTATCAAGTTTATAAACACATTTTGTGTAGCACATTTCCACATACATCTGTGTGACAGAGCAATACGTTTACAGCAATACATCCCTGAGTAACATGTTCATTAAAAATGCTTTATCCATTCATTCATTTTATTGCTTTCATTCCTACTACTAAATGGCATATCCAATTCATTTTATTTACATCATGTGTTTATACAATGTCATTATTATTTTCTGCAACAGATCTTTTCCTATTCAGGGCTAAGTCCTTCTGAACCTTACTTATAGCTGCTGGCGGAGGAAGTGGCACCATATGTCTATGTCTGGGACAGCAGTGCTTTACATTAAACAATACGGTATATCTATGATCTCACTACAGTTTATCTATCTATTTATTTTTACTACTGTTGTCAGTTTGACCTACCTGTTCTTGCCACAAGTATGAAATAAATTTCATAAATAGGAGAATAATTGTACATTTAAATCCAAATGAACTGTGCTGTTTTGTATTGATTCCATGTCCATGCACATTCTGATCAAAAATGAGATTTGATCAATATCATAAATGCCTCAATGATAATCAAAATATATGTTTGTATTTTCTAAATAAATAAATTAGGGTTTGTCCTTAGACCTCATTATTATAGCTACAGTATAATGAAAATAGTAATTATACATTATTTGTTATTTATGCCTTGTGAAAATGTGGTTCCCAAATTAACAACACTGTACAGAAATTATAGTATTCACAGGAAATTAATGTTATCATTTAAGTAAAAATGTATAAAGACCATTTATCACAATTATAGTCAGCCTTGATGGAACATGTGTTACAAGGTAGAATTGGCATTGGTTGTTTGGAGCACAATTATAATTACATTTTATTTATTATATATAAACTATACTAGCTGTGTAAGCCCGTGCTGTAAAATGCCCACGGTCTTAGAAACTATTGAAATCCTCAGAAAAAAAATGAAATGTAGAGATGTCAGGTATTTGAAAAGAACTACTCTGGGCATCTCTCTCCTAGGAGGATTAGTTTTCCTGACATGCTCGCATCACTTGTGCATTAGCAGTGGGAGGGAAATTAAAAAGGATACCATTTTGCCAATGTTAGCAGCTAAGTTCTTCTGAGGTTTCATTTTGCTGACGTGCTCGCCTCACTTGTGTTATTACCAACTAAGCGAGTTTTCTGTTTCCTCGGAGGTGGAGCCCTTACCCCAACTCCACCTCTCACTTCCCAGGTCGGACAGACACACACACTTCCACACGTAGACATTTATATATAACATATGTACTATGCAGAGGGGGTTGAGCACTTTTTTCTGTGTAGCTCCAAAAGTGAAAATTCAAAGCAAATAGTCTACCCAAGAATAAACAAAAAAAGGTTGTTACACATGTAAAATAAAAGGCTAAAACTTAGAAAAACTGTATCTTTTCTAAACTTAACTTTTTTGTCAAACTTTAGTTGTTTCTATACTCAATGATGCTTCAATTCTTCTTCAGTATGCTTTAGACATATGGCACTGCATTGCACATTGTCTTTCATGTTACTGGACATGTAAGGCACAGTTTAAAACTGTGTGCCCTCCACGCCTTACACATGGCAAGGCAGGTCACTAACTGAGTATTATTTATAGTCAGAGAAGCTATAAATAGTTAGAAAACACCAATTAAATTCAGCTTATGGGGGTTATAAGAACCTCCCATAGAATATGCACTAATAATTAGCAAATGACTCTTACATTGTGTATATTTTGATTATTGGATTTGTTTTGCTGTGTTATTCTGTTAGGGTGCTGTAGTTTTTCTTTTTTCATGCCAATATTCTACACCTAAACACCTACAAATGAACTTTTAATTGATTATTTGACCTGTTTATGAAGGTAGAACAATGTGGACCTTGGGCCAATGAGGTATAGGCTAGGGGAGGGTCTAGAAGATTTTAAGAGGTGCAGCTTTATCCCTAAAGACATTGAGAGGGACAGAAGAAAAGGGTGCACACGTACGGTGTCCATTTTAGGACATCCTCCTCCCTCCGAGAAAACTCCATCATTTCTACTACCTTCAAAAAAATATTCCTCCTCCCTGCGAGGAATCCCCCGTCACCACTCCTCCCTCCCCTCTTCTCCCTCCTTCCACCACCGTCTGCTTTCAGTTCTCCGATGTCCGTTTTCCATCATCCACCTCCTATCTCCGTCATCCGCCTTCAGCTCTCCGTCAACCCCCACACCACCCCCGCCCCCCAATCACGGCCATTTTCGTTAATAAAGTGACGTAATACTTCAGCTCCACCTTCTTCATAAGTTCGTTCGCCGAATTATTTGTCAATTATATTTACAACAACATCATTTACCTTCGTTCCCACGTTTGAGTCGTGCTGTAAATTCTTACTGTAAATATAATTGACAAATAATTCGGTGAATGAACTTGTGAAGAAGGTGGAGCTGGAGTATTATGTCACTTCATTAACGAAAATGCCATGATGTGCGGATGGGGGGAGTGTGGGGGTTGACGGAGAGCTGAAGACAGATGACAGAGATAGGAGGGTGGATGACGGAAAACGGACATCGGAGAACTGAGAGCGGACAGTGGTGGAAGGAGGGAGGAGAGGGGAGGGTTGATGGGGATTCCTGCGGGGAGGATTTTGTATTTTGTAGAAATGATGGAGTTTTCTCGGAGGGAGGAGGATGTCCTAAAATGGACACTGTACACACGAGATGTATCGACCTACAAAGCCACAGCATCATGCATCATGCATCACCACAGGTCTATGCCAGCAGTTTCAGGGCAGAAGTGACATCACTGTATGTCTAGACCAGCAGTTTGGTAATAAACGTTTACAGGTTGTCAAAAATCAAATTGATTGACATGTTATCTACACCAAGCCCCGACCTTAACAAAATTAACCCCTAACAATAACTAACCCCTAACCTTAACCATTTATTCTACTCGCTATCCATACTAGCTCCTAATCTTAACTTCCATCTCATAACTACTGGTCTAGAACTACTGGCGTAGACCTGCAGTGACGTATGGTGCTCTGGCTCTGCAGGATCCAGAGCTGTTTTCTCATGTGTTGGGTGTGGAAACCCTCTGTACCAGTGCATGCTCCCAGAACTGACCTGACCTGATCTGACTTAGTGGCTTTTTTTTTTTTTTAATTCTTATGTGAAACATTTTCTACTCAAGTGACAAGTTTGCGAGCATAATAAATAATACATTTAAATATATTTTAGTTATTAAAATATGCACAGTAACCTCCTTTTGTTAAAGTACTGCAAATACTATATTCAAAATTGAAAAACATGCTTTCAGGGAAATGTATTTAATGACAGTCCACATGAGAATTATTTATAACATTGTTTCTATTAGGGGTTTCGTGGTGTAAGACAGTATTTGTTGTAAAAGTATTATATGTTAAGCAACAAAGGACATCTGAAGTGATAAACAGTTAAATGATTTCCAATGATATCATATTGGTATGTGACATGTGCCAATAATACATTACATATAAAAAGGAATATTTTACATTAAACCTTCTGTATTGGTCAATCATCGTTATATGGTAATGTCTAGTAAGGACCTATCCAGAATGAAGAAAGTCAGATCAGCATACAGAAGAAGATGAAGCTTAAGTTAGAGTAACAGGTGATAAATGAATGTCAAATTGTCTTTAGCTGTTATATTTATATGTGTATACTCTCCATTCATCCTTTCATTTACAGAAACGTCTCAATCTACTATGTCATCACAGGGAGCTAGAACCTATTTCAGTATTCCACAGGGTTCAGGACATCCCTAGAGAAGTCACAAGTTCATCACTGAACTCACTAACATACTATCACAACCCACAAACTGTTGTTAAACTAACAAGTTATGTGGATAAGGAAGAAAACTGGAAAACCTGTCAAAAAGAACAAAGTGAGAGAACATGTAAGCTGTATCTGGGAAGTGCACAAGAAAACACATCCAATCATCCATTTTCTAAACCTGCTTCATGCTGAGCAGGTTCTGGGTGGCTGGAGATTATCCCAGCAAGCATAGCATGTAAGGCAGGAGCAATCCCTGGAGAAGGCACCAGTCCATTGCAGGTTGAACACACACACACACACACGTACATGTTATAAACACACTAGGGCCAATTTAGCACTGCTAATTCACCTAACCAGCAGGTGTTTTGACTGTGAGAGACCCACACACACACTGGGAGAAGATGCAAACATCACGCAGAGAGGATGCAGGACATAAACACTGGTCTCCTTATTACAAGGCAGCAGTGCTACCACTGCACCACTTTGCCACCCCAATAAAAACATAGGACACCTAAGCATTCATTATTTACAAATTTAAAGAATATTGAAAATAAAAGGATCCCTGCAGTGGGCTGGCGCCCTGCCCCAGGTTTGTTTCCTGCCTTGTGCCCTGTGTTGGCTTGGATTGGATCCAGCAGACCCGGATATAGCGGGTTGGATAATGAATGAATGAATGAATGAAAATAAAAGGATACAATTTCAATAGACACAAGTTAAACAGTGTGGATAGCAACCGAAAAGAGATGTTTTTCAGAACAACTGTAGGCTTTAGCTGATTTGTTGTATCAGCCTAATTTTGCATAGGATCTTGACCGGCTGACCCATGTAACTCTTTGCCATCCGTCTTCAATGAATGTAATCCCACTAAATGAATGTACTTGTTTTTATTTTGTTCTGTACTGTTCTTCACATGCTTTCTGTTGGATCAGTGGTGGAGCAGTTATTTTAAATTGGGAGAGCCTCTCATTAATAGGTGCCTCTCAAGCACCACCATCACCTTCTATCTTAATCCACACCTAGTGCACAGCACACACAACTTCCAAGGATGTAACATTACAAGATCAAAGGAGAACACCTGATTTTGGAATGTGAGCGGACTGATTATGTTGCACTCTTAAACTTTAGGCTTGAACACGTCTGCTTAGTTATTAGTGTCATCACTAGTAATGTATGATGGGCCTGGGCCACTGATACTGTCATTTTCAATACTTGCTACAGGTTCACCTCTCTCTTTTTATTAGTTTTCATCTCCATCCATCGCACCATATTCTAGGTTATTTGCATGGTTGTTTCTTCATGGGACAATCAGTCTCCCTCTTCCTTGACATTCCTGCTCCTCTTTGTACACTTTGACAGTTGACTTGAAGCAAATAAGCATGTGAAGGAATCAAACTGAAGTAAAGAGAGCTCATTCTCACTGTTTTGTGCTCTCCAATGTACCTGACATGTGCTTACCCATTTCCTAGCAGGAATGCATGTTGGGGAAAAGTCTTGTGACGATGTGATATGTTTACACAATCAACCTGTGTCCTTTTAAACTTCAAAACTGCATTCTCTAATATAGGAATTATTTATTTGAAGCTTTATTTTCAACATGATTATAGTTAAAGTTTTGGCAATAAGTTACTGTCCGGATGCCCTTCCTTGCAGCAGCCAATATTATTAGTACTCAACCTAGCCTTTGGCTCGAGAGCCTAACCCACAAGGCAGCAGGTGCCAGTATTACCGGTACTGGTCCTAGCTGTTGGCTAAAGAGCCTAAGCCTCAAGGCAGCAGGTGTTGCTATGTTTGCTGTCCTTCAAACTGCCTGAAGCTAGAAAGGAAGGTTCTTGATCTCACCACAAGAAAGTGTAGCAGCAGAAGATGTTCAGAGCAGAGAGAATGATGCATGGGTTAAGAAAATCCAAAGCTGCAGTTCAGATGGAAAGCATCCAAAGGGCAGACCCAAGAAAATATGGCGTGAAGTTGTGCACATTGATATGAAGATAAAAGGTATGAAAATCGAGGATGCTGAAGACAAGTGGAGGCAGCTGATCCATAGTTAAGGCTTATACCAGTTGACAGAGAAAAACTGCCTTTAAACGTGGTGATGAAGATGATTATATGAGGCTTTATATTAGGATGTATTAGACTGTTGTTTTTTTCATGTCTGTGGACCTAAGGTGAACAAACACTTAACCTGTTATTGATTAAATTTTTCACTAAATCTTTATGATAACACCTATGTAAAGATGTTTTGAAAAATGTTCAATCATTGCCATTAGGAAAAATTTGTTCTGCAGGCTTGACAAATCAATGGCATTCTGAAGTTATGGAATGTTTGATTTTTTTGTGTACATATTACACTTGAATTATTCACACAGATGTGTTGATTCCATTGTCGGGGTTATATATACAGACAACCCCCAAAATTCGTGGGGATTACATTCCTCGAGCACCCGCGAATTGTGAAAAACCACGAATTTCGGATGTGGTCAAAAAATGCCTATAAATCTGTATTTTTATAGTTTAAACCCTAAATATGCCCCCTAAACAATTTGATTTCATTTGAAACTCAGCTTAATACATTACTCTAAAAAAAAGAATGTAAAGGTAAACCCGTATACTGTACAGTAATGTACTGTTATGTCTCCCGCAGTGCTAGATTGTAAAATACCAATGTTACCCCTGTATGTACTGTAATTCATGAAAGTGTGTTTTCTTAGGTATAAGTAGAGTAAATATGTAATAATTTAATTTAATAAAATATAAAATGTTAAATGTACGGGTACTCACCAATAATGAATGATATTGATTGAAGATGATGATGATGATGAATTAGCTGTGCAGTACGATGAAGGTATGTAATGAAGATAACGACTGCACAGCAAAGCAGAGGATTTACAGCTCCTCGGGTGGCAACTGCAGCATAACTTTTTAGTTACGGGAGCAAATCCAGTAGTTCATCCATCTCCTGGAATGTCTTAAACTTTTTCTGGCGCTTAGGTTCATTGCCAGAAGCCTTAGAAGGTGCAGGGCGTTTCGACGGCATCTTAGGGCTTTAAGAAGAATAAAACGATAAACACAAGAACACTCAGTGAAACACTGGAGAATAGCTACACACGGTAAACTGTTATGATACGGGAATGCTGGGCTGCATCTGCTGGAGATGCGTCACAGAGCAGCAGCCAATCAGCAGAAAGGAGAAATGAATAACGCTTTCAGATTGGCTACTTTCACCATCACAAGCTGCCTTTTCCTCTATGGTTGCTTTGTGTTCTCCCTACAGTACAGTATTGCCACGAAAAAAAAAACCATAAAAAAGCTGCAGAGGATATTTGCAGCTTCCACTAACAATTATTAGTTAGGTTCTAAGGAAAAATCTGCGAACGACTGAGGCCTCAAACTCTAAACTGTGACTTTATATCTCACCCTGCCTAGCTAAATGGACAGAGCTGGCTGGTATCTAAATTAAGTTTCCTCAATACTGCCTGCCAGGACCTGTTCAGGGAAAAGCAGATTGGAGAAAGAATTGCAAGATGGCAGCACAATAGAGCAGGTGTGGAAAAGGAGAGAAGCAAGTTTTCTTTTACTCTGTAGATTTATATTGTTAAAGGTTAAACAGAGAAAACAAATATATGAAAGCATATTGATTTGCTTTCCCAGTTGTTTATGCAGTTAACGGTCACAAGGAGCTGTTGTTGCTTTTCCTGAAAGAAGTTCAAGGAACTGACCTAAAAAGTGTGCTGGTCCATCACAAGAGACACTCACTTATTCATTCACAAATGGCCACTTTACTGTCTACATGTCTATATGTTAAGCTAACATGCTCACCTTTGGAAGAAAAAACAGATTAAAAACAGAATACAACAGTTCCTAAATGAAGTAGCAGCAACCACTGTGCCAATGAGTTATCCCATGGAAGAATATGCTGCCAGCATATTTTTTGATTCTGATGCATTTTTTTTTTGTTTGCCGACGTGACAAGATTATACATGTGTATAGATTTTTTTGCTTTGAACTTTAGCAAGAATTTGTTTAATCAAAGTGTTTTGGTTTAACCCAGAAAAGAATAGATTATGGGGTCAGTTATGGATTTAGATGTCCATCTTAGTCCATAATTATCCTAACAATTAAGCTACCTGACTTTTTACTCTTGAAGCTCTAAAAACTGTAGCTTTGTGACCAAATAAACTTCCATATTTTGTGCTGATCTTTGAAGCCACTACTCTACCATTAATCCGTTCTTTATGATGAAATTTTAATGAATCTGTAAATTATAAAACAAATGCACCGCTAAGTGACCTCTGACTAATGCAGTCACTGCTGGTACACCAGTAGCAAACATTACTTTTGGCTGAATTACTTAATCACTGTGATTCTACAAAACTGGGGAAAAGAAACAGTTTCCTTACTTTTAATGATGAGGTCATCCAACCATCCTTCCAATTTCCAGTGTTGAAATCATCAGGAGCAATGCAAGAAACGGTTCCAAATGGGATGCAATGCGATCCCAAGGCATTCTTGGGCACACACTCACACTGGACTTCTTTATAGTTACCAGTTGCTACCATTAGTATGGAAAGAAGATAAAGTACCAGAAAGAAACCTATCAAGAATGTGGACATTTCTCAGACATGGTGGCCAAGATTGATAAATGCACTAAGGACCCTGCTGGTAAATTCCAGCAGAACAAATCACACCTGCTACTTGCAATAATACAGTCTTTACCGTTATAGGCAACTGTTTTATTTAATGCAGGGTCACACACAAATAACTAAGTCCACATGTGGTAAGTAGTTCTGATCTGGCTTAATGTGAAGTTCTCATGCATGTTCTTTGATTTTTGTTGGTTTCGTTATCTGTGTGATTGCTGGAGAGAAGACTGTATTCATTGGAGGCACATATTTCAGCTATGGAGCTATACGTTCAAACATGCTTCCTCAAGCTGTTTCGTCAGAGATTTATGGAACAATATCCAATTGTGAGTGATCATTCAAACCACATAATTCAGAAATTAGAAAAAAAAACTACTGGTTCAATGAAAAATGTACCAAAACCAAGAAATCCTTTCATTGTCTGTACCCTAGAGGCTGTCACAGACATTGAGAGTCATTTCAAAAGAGGTCCTCATAAGTCAATTATAACAACAGATTAATATGTCATAAAGATCATGTCTGCGTGTTGTCCATGATTTGTTGGCTACTGTTTCACGTTCCACTTGGTATTTGAAGTAAATATAAAGTGTGAGGGGAGACCTGAGAATTTCTGGAATCAGTCAACAGCACGGATGTAGGGTGTTGTTCTTGAATATGTCACCAGGTATGCCTATAGTCGGGTATCTGCCAGTGGCTTTGTTCAAAGGTGCTCAAGTGCGTGTTTCTGGCTTAATTCTACAATCAAGTATGTGACTGGTGTTTTTTTTTCCAAGCCACTATGTCAGATGTTGGAGACATTGAAGACATTTGAAACTTAAAAATATAGTTTCCACATTCTGGAGACTGCTAGGCTGAGCCCTGCATGTTGTGGTTAGGGATTGGCTGGTTTGAGCTGAAGCTATTTTGCACAGGTAAATGTCGATACTCCTGTTTTTGTGTCGGTTTTTTGAGGCCTCTACTCCTTATTATTGTTCTGACTCCTGTTCATAACACCCCATGTGTTTATTGTACAGTAATATCCTCTATTTTATATATTTTCAGTGTCCTTGGCTGTTTTGGGCACAGGGTCTGATCAAAAGTGCCTTCTCCAGGGTACAATTTGAAAAAGCTCCAAAAATTCTAGTGTGAAAAAAAGTGATGATTTTATTTTATTTTTTAATTTTACCTCATATTATATATAAAATCATCAATTCTATTTACAATGTAAATTGAAAATGACTTACATATTTAAAAAATTGTATTAATAATTCTCTACTTCCACAATTGTAATTTCTGAAATGGAAAATTTTGCTGGAACAACAAAAATCAATGTAAAACTATAACTTTTATCTCTTCCTGCTTAATTCTGTCTTTCTCTCTGTAGGAGCAAAAGCCTAATGGCTATAAGGCCTCCAAGAGTTACAGTCAGCAAAAGCAAAGCACTTTAAAGCTCAGAATGGCTTGCAAAGATGGACCATGATAAATGAGCCAAGCTGTTCTTTGTGTTTTATCAGCTACCTATGGAACAGTAGCTTTGATGCTAAAAAAGGCCTCTACTGTGATTTTGCAGAAGTACATTTATGAGGGTGAATAATGGCATCTACAGATGTGGGCAATCAATGCAATTTTTTAAACTAAGCCCAGTGACACAAAGTGGCATCTTATTATCATTTTCCATTGATGACTGAGGGTGGCATGATAATTCTGTAGTTAGTAACTCACAGCTCAAAGGACCTGAGCCTGTCCAGTATGGAGTTTGCACATTATTCCTATGTCAGCAAGGGTTTCTTCACTTATGCTAAACATTTACATAATAATAATAATAATAATAACAATAATAATTATAATAGGTCTGCAACTGCCTGTTAGTGTTAGAGACCTGAGTTTGAGTCAAATCCCAGTCAGCAATATTATTGCTAAAAATATTTTTAAAATCAAAAACTTGACATTTGTTAGATTTGTAAAAATTTCTGATGTAAATAGCAAGATTATTTTTTTGTTTTTGCCAGGGTTTTTGCAGTAATACCGAGGTTTTCGAAACGCAGCATGTTCTAAAGCTAAAGTCATTACATTTCCATTTCCAGTACATTGAAATGCTAAGCTGAAACTTTTTATCCAAAGTGAAGTCAACATAATCATTCTGGGTGACTGTTTGGGAACATGGTTACAGACTTGATCAGCACAAATGAAGAGCTCAGAACAAAATATAAGATTGTTACACTTCCACAAAAAACTAACAGTCAAAATTCACAGAACAAGAGAGTCTTCAAAAGGTTCTAAAACACATTGAGGGTATAGAAGTGCAAATGGATGTGGTTGCTTGTTCCACCATCTGGGAACTACACAAGAAAAGAATCTCGTTTTATATTTGATGCCATGCAGAAATCACCAGATTTCATTCTTCAGCATTCCTGAGTCGTCACAAAGCAGCATAGGACCTCACAAGTTTCTCCAAATATGTAAGTGCAGATCCACTGACTAGTCTATGGGACAAACATTAAGGATTTAAAGTCAGCGTGTGCTGCAGGGAGCCAAAGTAGTGATCTGGAAAGAGGAGTAACAAGTGCCCACCTTGGCTGATGAACACATCAGAGCCCGTACTGATCAGGCCACATATGTTTGCTACGTAGCCAGAGTTAAGTACTTGCCTTAGTATAGCTAACTCAACAAAGATAGCACCACAGAGCTGAAAAGTAGAAAAAAACATTACACCACCTGAAAATGTTACTGTTATGATTTAGTTTCTTTTTAATAATTTTTCTGTCTTTATATTGCATCTTTTAATAAAAAAAAAGTTTTGCCTTTTAGGTTTTAGTTTATGCTGGTTCTGATTTTGCACTGTAAAAAAATATTTAAAACATATGTAATGACGTTTGTTTATTTTCACAGCTTTCTCGATGTTATCTATATTTAAAGGGCACTGCCATCTTGTGGTGCTGCTGTTATGCCAACACTATGTCAATTTGGGTGGAGGTCACTCCTTGTGATGTCAGCAGCGCGATGGTATAAAATGTCACCACCATTTACTTCTGGGTCATCCAGGATTTGGACAAAAATGCTTTACATGTCTTGTGATGATTTTTTAAGCATTTGACCCGGTTTATCGAGTTTCTGCTTTTCTTTCTCATTTACTGTTTTTTGTTTCTCATTTAGGGTTTGGAAAATGATAGGATGGACTTTTTGGTTATGGAATTTGCTTGGTTTTTTACTTACATTTCATCTTCTAATCCTTATTTATAAATCTGCTGCCTTTTTCTTAAGGCATAATGGTTACTGCTTAAAAGAAAATCAGAAAATGCTCAAAAGAAGTAGCAATAGGAGAAAATGTAACAAGTGGACCACTTTTCTTTCTAATAAACATCAGAAAAGCTGACATTTTTCTATGCATTCAAGGTCCCTTTTGTAATTCAGGAGTAGTCACTGTAACATTAGTTACAGCACACACTATAAATGGTACAACAATGCACTCGACCAGGTTCTTAACTTTTCAAGAGCTATTTGTCTTCCATTTGTACTTAATATTTTCTGTTCCTTCTGTGTTTTAAGAAATGTACCAGTGTTGATAGGTTCCATCTCCTTGATGTTGTTCTAGGTTAGAAGGACTGCATTTATAACACCCTCTACTGTTACATTAAAAATTTTTTTTATATCCAGTGCACAGCACACCTATTCATAAATGCTTTTTACAGTATTTATCACAATGCTCAAAGCTAATGTTCATTTTAGGTCTGCAGTGATAATCCTGAAACTGGTATTTCTGTTAATTTCAAACATTTGTTCATCTACTTATTTAGTCTCTAAAGCTGTTTGTTCCAAATGCACGGTCACTGAAGTCTACCTCATACATGTGCAAAGGTGAACTCATCTAAGATCATACACCTGTCCATTACTGGTGGACACATTAAGCTGAAAAGAACTTACTGATTACTGAAACAAATGTTGTCTTACTGCAAGAATGGCATGTAATTTACTTAGTAAAGTACTTTTGATGGTCTGCTTTGTGAGGGGTACTACATACAGTAAAATAAAATGAAAGTGGTAACATTTTCCCAAAATCTTCTTCTTCTATAAATACAGTACTGTAGATCATTTCAAAATTTTATAATACTCTACCACAATATTTGGCATTAACTGACTTTAGCCGGACTCTCATATTGTAAGCAATGCTTTAAAAATGTATTTAAAAGTGTGTACAGGGAAAATTCTTTTAACCCACAACAATAACTCTTATTATTATCTTCTTAATAAAAAGAACCTGTAGCATAATCTATGACAGTGGACTTTAGCAGCAAATATTATAGAGAAACTGATTTGTCATATGGGTTTTATGGGGCATTTACTATGCAAGTAAGTGTTCAGGATGTTCATCTGAATTATCCTGATCTCCACATACAGACAGCATACATACAGCAATGTGCTTTTTTCTTTCAAACAAATGTTGTAGGGCCATCTGATGACCTGCTACACCTGCACATGCAGCTCAACACGAGGTGTTTAGTCATAGTGTTATGTGAATTTCCCCTTGGGATTAATAAAGTATCTATCTATCTATCTATCTATCTATCTATCTATCTATCTATCTATCTATCTATCTATCTATCTATCTATCTATCTATCTATCTATCTATCTATCTATCTATCTATCTAGTTTGCCTAACTGCATATGAGTGCTGCATATTTATCATGTCACTCAGAGACAAGAATGGTCCGTTACCTGATCTGCAATTGAATTATTTACAAGTACGTTGCCACCTGTCTGGAAACAATTAGCCTATTTTTAATATATTTGCAGCTTAATATTAAATAAATCTTAGGAGATGTGATGAGTATTACTTTCACTACACCTTTTTACCTAATATGACCAAGATTCTGCTCTTATAACATTTAGACTTGCAAAAAGAGTGTGAACAGATTCTGTAGTCATTAAAACACACAGCAGTACAATGTTTGATTTTTCCATACACAACTTATGTTTTCAGTTGTATCCAAGTAAATAATTTTAAGGTTATTTAAATTATACTTGAAGTTGTAGGCATTCAACATGTGTAAGGAGTTCTATGTTAATTTACATAGAAATTTTCAGTTTTCTTGTTCTTCTTTCAGCTGCTTCCATAAGGGGATGCCAAACAAGATCATCTTGTTCCATATCTTTCTGGCCTCTACATCTTGCTCTGTCACACTCATCACCTTTTCTCACCACCACCTCAATAAACCTCCTCTTAGGTCTTCCTCTTTTCCTCTTGCCTGGCAGCTCTATCCATAACATCCTTTTCCCAATATACCCAGCATCTTTCTTCTGCACATGTCCAAATCAACGCAATCTCACCTCTCTGACTTTGTCTCTAGCAATGTGACAAAATTACTTTGTAAAACCACCATGTGCAACAGTGAAAGACTGAAATGATGAGTGCCATGTTTGAGTGGCTACCAGAAAATGCCAGTTGAGGCTCAGCAACAACCTTTTACTAATTCTAGAATTTAAGTTTTACAAAGTTTTGATTTTTATTGATTTAAAATTGCTGTTATACTGTAACTTGTGAATGTGATGTGCATTTTCTGGTAGATTTTGGTAGTAGTAAATAAAAATGGCAATAATAATAATAATAATTCTTTACATTTATGTAGTGTTTTTCTCACTACTGTGGCAAGCAGTCAGCCAAAGTGGATGTTTTTGCAATTTGATTAGGTTTAAATGAGAGATAAAGCAGTATATCATCCACATAAAGGTGATATGAAATGTACTTAATAGAGTTTATAATCTGAGAAAGAGGAAAGATGTATAAGGAAAACAGTACTGGTCCAAGAACCAAAACTTGTGGCACCCCACAAGTCAGATGAGCAGTAACAGACATAAAGTCTGCAATAACCGAAAAACTCCTATTAATTAAATATGAGAAAACCCGTCCAAAACAGAACAAGAGACCCTCCCCCAAGCCACTGACTGTACTAACCTGTGTGAACATTGCCCCGGGCACAGACAGGCTGACACACTCAAGTCACCCAACACACGTTTATTCTTCATTACAATAGTCAATGCTCACAAGCCCCAATACCCCTCAGTCCAGGCCAATCCAATGCCTTCTCTCTCTCTCTCTTCTTCAAGCCGCCTCCTGCCTCCTCCAAAGACCTTGTCACTCTTCTACCCGACTCTAACCTCAGATCCTCAAATGAGTGTCTCCTTAGAATTCCAAGAACAAAACTTAAAAGAAGTGGTGAGGCGGCCTTCTGCTGCTATGCACCTAAAATCTGGAATAGCCTGCCAATAGGAATTCGCCAGGCTGATACAGTAGAGCACTTTAAAACACTGCTGAAAACACATTACTTTAACATGGCCTTTTTATAACTTCATTTTAATCTTAATTTAACTTAATCCTGATACTCTATATGTTCAATTTCCTCAAAATAACTATTCATGGTGGTTTTAAAATCGGTACTGACCCCTACTCTCTTTTCTGTTTCTTTTTCCGGTTTCTTTGTGGTGGTGGCCTGCGCCACCACCACCTACTCAAAGCATCATGATGCACCAACAATGATGGACGGATTAAAAGGCAGAAGTCTACGTGACCATCATCATCATCAAGCCCTTCCGTGAGAACCCTAAATCCAAAGAGGACTGTTTCCGTTATGTTAGGTAGAATGCCCAGAGGGGACTGGGCGGTCTCATGGTCTGGAATCCCTACAGATTTTATTTTTCTCCAGCCGTCTGGAGTTTTTTTGTTTTTTCTGTCCCCCCTGGCCATTGAACCTTACTCTTATTCGATGTTAATTAATGTGGATTTATTTTGTTTTATAATTGTGTCTTTCATTTTTCTATTCTTTAATATGTAAAGCACTTTGAGCTACTGTTTGTATGAAAATGTGCTATATAAATAAATGTTGTTGTTGTTGTTGTCTTGTCCCTACTGCAGGGAGGCCGCCCCTTTAAATAAGCACCCGGATGTGCTCCAGGTGTGTTCCCGGCAATCTCCCAACGACACGCCCCAGTGTGGTGGAAGTGCCGGCTGTCTCCTTAAAAGCACTCCGGGTGTCCCCGTTTTTTCTTCCCCACAGTACTTCCGGGTGTGGCGGAATTGCTGAGGTCTAGGGTCTTCCTGGTATTGGGGTCCCCCTGGCAGTAACCCCGGGTCCCTACAGGGTCAAGCTTCAAAGCTCATTACCTGAGGCCTTCAGGGCGGTCGCCCCCTCGAGGTCTGGAGGAGGTACCAGGCCTCCTCCTGTCTTCTCAGGCGTCCCGGCTGGGTACCACCTCCATTCGGTTGTGACACCTGTTAATTAAAATATGATATCCACTGTGTCGAAAGCCACACTAAGGTCTAGCAGTCCTAGCACAGAATACTCTCCTGCATCCACATTAATAGATCATTAAAAAATTTAAGGACAGCTGTTCCTGTAGAATGCTGTTTCTTGGAAACCAGACTGAAATGTATCAAGAAGCTGCTGTTCCTCTAAAAAGGCACCAAGCTGCTGCTGTTCAACAGCCTTTTCTAAAACTTCAGTAATAAAGGGCAGCTTGGAGATAGGCCTATAATTATCCAATAAAGAAGGATCTATGTTTGGTTTCTTCAACAGCAGCTGGATTACAGCATGCTTAAAGTGCAATGGAACAATGACAGACCCCAAAAACAATTTATAATGCTCAACACATGTAGACCTATACAGTCAAAAGCACAGCAGCTGTATCATAATATAATATCATAAGTGGACATTTTGGAAACAATCTGACATTCTTTTTTCTTTTTTAAAAACTTGCATTGTCCTGATAGTGCTAATGGGTAATAGCCTAATCTAGCAGGGTACATCAAGGTAGTTCAAGGTAGGCAGGGGAAAGTGTAGTTAAGCAGCATAGGATGGTGGTCTGTAGGATGATGTTGGAGATCAAGAAGAGGAAGAGAGTGAGGGCAGAGCCAAGGATCAAATGATGGAAGTTGAAAAAGGAAGACTGCAAGGTTGAGTTAAGGGAGAAGGTGAGACAGGCTCTGGGTGGTAGTGAACAGTTACCAGACAGTTGGGAAACTACAGCAGATGTAATAAGGGTGACAGCAAGAAGGATGCTTGGCGTGACATCTGGACAGGAAACCTGGTGGTGGAATGGGGAAGAACAGGAGAGTATACAGAGGAAGAGGATGGCAAAGAAGAAGTGGGATAGTCAGTGAGATGCAGAGAGTAGACAAGAGTACAAGGAGATAAGGCACAAGGTGAAGAGAGAGGTGGCAAAGGCTAAAGAAAAGGCGTATGATGACTTGTATGAGAGGTTGGACACTAATGAGGGAGAAAAGGACCTGTACCGATTGGCTAGACAGAGGGACTGAGCTGGGAAAGGTTAGAGTGATAAAGGATAAAGATGGAAACATACTCACAAATGTGAGGAGAGTGTGTTGAGCAGATGGAAAGAGTACTTTGAGAGGTTGATGAATGAAGAGAATGAGAGAGAGAGAAGGTTGGATGATGTGGAGATAGTGAATCAGGAAGTGCAACGGATTAGCAAGGAGGAAGTAAGGACAGCTATGAAGAGGATGAAAAATGGAAAGGCCGTTGGTCCAGATGACATACCTATGGAAGCATGGAGGTGTTTAGGAGAGATGGCAGTGGAGTTTTTAACCAGATTGCTTAATGGAATCTTGAGGATGCAATGAGTAGATTTGGTGAAGGTGGATGAGTTTAAATACTTGGAATCAACAGTACAGAGTAATGGGGATTGTGAAAGAGTTGTGAAAAAGAGAGTGCAGGCAGGGTGGAATGGGTGGAGAAGAGTGTCAGGAGTGATTTGTGACAGATGGGTATCAGGAAGAGTGAAAGGGAAGGTATACAGGACGGTAGTGAGACCATCTATGTTATATGGGTTTGAGACGGTGGCACTGACCAGAAAGCAGGAGATGGAGCTGGAGGTAGCAGAGTTAAAGGTGCTAAGATTTGCATTGGGTTTGACAAGGATGGATAGCATTAGAAATGAGTACATTAGAGGGTCAGTTCAAGTTGGATGGTTGGGAGACAACATCAGAGAGGCGAGATTGCGTTGATTTGGACCTGTGCAGAGGAGAGATGCTGGGTATATTGGGAAAAGGATGCTAAGGATAGAGCTGCCAGGGAAGAGGAAAAGAGGCCTAAGCAAAGGTTTATGGATGTGGTGAGAGAGGACATGCAGGTGATGGGTGTAATAGAACAAGATACAGAGGACAGAAAGATATGGAAAAAGATGATCTGCTGTGGTGATCCCTAATGGGAGCAACTGAAAGAAGAAGGAGAAGAGGACATCAAGGTATGCCTGTACAAAGTATTGCTTTCTTTTTGTTGTGAAACTGCAAATTACAGATATAACAGATATTATGGAAATTAAAAAGCACATCTGTGCTGCAGTATAGTTGCTACCTTTGTGGAGAGTATGCAACATCCGTATGTCTAAATGAGTTTTCCTTCTATTTGCACAGACATATAAATGTACTAAATTGAAGGGTTATTGGCTACCATCTTTCACATAGTGTTTTGTAAATGCTAGCTTGAAAAAATAAAACAAATGATTTCCACTTGTTACCTTTACTGTTGTATCAATAAAAGTAATTCTGTTTTGATGAATCAGCGTTTTAGCGTGCAGGAGTGAGTGTGCTTAGCATTACAAAGTCCCCTTAGTGCTCCTGGGATAGGGTTTTGCTTCTTGCAACGTAGTGCTGAACTTAAGCGGTTACAAACATGAATGGATTTATCTTCTGATTATTTTATAAGAGAAAGCTTAATTTCAATGACTTTTTTCCATCTTTCCACTTTGGCATAATAGTAATCAAGTAACCCTCTATGGCTTGACACTGACTTCCAGAATTAGTTGAGACAGCAATATCTTATTTACTAAACTCTAATAGTTTGTGGTAAAATTACACATAACAGTAAAATCTGTATACATCAAACATGATATTCTGTGTATAACTATTTGTATATAGCTGTAGAGAAATAAAAATCTTAGTGCCTTTGCCTTATTGGGAGTGATGGCATGATTCAGTGTTTTAGAATAGCCTGCTAAGAAACTGAAAGGTTAAAATGTAATGTCTCCGTAAATTGTCAGGTTAAAATGTAATGGGTCCTTACACTGTATTGCGCAAGATGATAAAGAGTGGAACGCTAAATGATCAAATAGATCTTATTAGATCAAATATATAATGCTGAGTAATATGTGCACATAAGAAATAAGCAAAATCCATGATTGAAGTATTGGCCATCCCACCTGCCACACAACTAGCAGCACAGCTACTCCCTAACTTTGAGAAGAAAATAAATGGGCACTGACAAGCTTCCTCCTGCCTGGGTTTTAGCCTGTCTGAGTTTCTTCTACACTATCTACACCTGTGCTGCTGTGTTTCATTTTCTTTAATGTAAACGAAGAAGGTATGCAACAGCAAACCAGAGAACTTTAACCTATGAGGTTACTGTACAGAATTGGGATATACCAGAAAAGTCATTTAAACTTGAAGTGATGGTAGAAGGACAATTCTACCCAGGTTAGTGACAATCAAAGTATTTCAAGATTCTACAATAGATAACAGTAGAATCCATGAATGATACAAAAAAACTCACAATCCTGGCCCAATTTAAATTAGTGTCTTTTGTTTTGTAAATGAGTCGATCAACACAAGCAGTAACCAGCCTGCTATGCCATCCCCGCCACCGCCACAGAAAGGGCAAAAAGTTCTTCCAGCTCAAGTCTTATTTGGGTGTGAGGTGCCTGGAGTTGTATAGGGTAAATAATATATCGTTATTTGGAACACATGCATTTCATGTGTGTTCAGTGTCTACAACGATCTGTGTAAATGTAGGATAATGCGAGAAATGCAAGAATTGTTGAACACATACCTAAAACACACTTTTTCCATGTTATAGTACTAATGACGAAATTGTGACATGAAGTACATAATGTGTGAAGACTGAAGTCCAAATATCAAATAAACACTTTTGAGGAATTTTACCTATGAGAACTTTGGGAGGAGAATTACATTAAGGTGGGTTTTAGAATGTTTTCGAGGCTCTACTCCCTTGCCACTGCTGATTCATGGTTAAAACGCATTGCATTTCCTGGGATTACCTGAATGCCTGTCAAACTTTAAGCCTCTATTCTAATGAACATTTTTAACACAGTGAAGTGTATAAACTGGCAATGTTTTATGTCATTTAAGATTATATTGTAGATTATAAAATTGTAGATTATACTGTAACAATATCCTAACAGCAAGCTGTTACATAAAAGGATTCCAATCAGAGGCCCAAAAAACATTACACAGTTGAATTTGTTCTACAGACGCTTGGAATAAGTTACTAAATAGCATGGTAGACAGTAAGACTTTCAAAACTAGACTTGATGTTTTATTAGAAGAACTGTTGTGTTGAATGGCCTGTTTTCATATGGATTGTTCTAATTTTCTAATTGTTTGAATGTAAGCTTCAAACATATAAAGCTTTTAACTTGTTATTGGAGACAAAAAGCCTGAAGTTGCAGGCTAACATTGTAGCCCTGTCTCTCACTCACACCTGTCATGTCACACTAAACGAAAAAGCTTCTAAAATCAAGAAAACCCAGAACACTCAACAAACAAGGAACAGCCAGCCTCCTCTGTTCTATATGCCTGTCTCTCTTGTGTCCCTCTTTTATGTCAATATATAAACAGTTACCATAATTCTGTAATAATTGTGTTTTTCAATAAATCCTATTAAACTATTTCTTAAAAGTGTTACCTTGATACAAGTCTAACATCCAGAAACTCCACCTACAGAGAAAGGTAAAGTGGATCAAGTAGGAGCCCTACTAAATCATCTAAATAATTACTGGTATTGCCAAAAGCAAAAGTTGATTCCTGAGTCTTTAACATCAATCAATCCAGTTTTCCTTATTTCTTACTTTATTGTTCACATTGCCTACAATATAACTATAAAAAGGAGAACAAAACTGTAGTGTACACAAACTCCTGAGAAAATCAGTCTGGCCTTTGGTTGCTAAAGATAAGTTAATGTTTATCCGATCAGGCAGTTTTGCCAGCCAGCCCCTACCTGGCCATTTGGCAATGACCTGCATTACATTACAGACTAATATGTTATTTTTTTTTAGGGGGGAACATGACAGGTTTTTTCTTGAGGTTTAGTGAGTGGCCTAGTGTGTATCACAGACAAATAATTTATGACTTTATTTACTTTTACTTTCAAAATGTATTTGACATGACAGACTACTAGTAAAACTAAAAGTAGTAGGGAATATTAAAAGATGGCATGTGGCTTGCTGAAGGGCAGGAATCAATCCTCTAGGGTAAGGAAAGCAATCGATTCTGGGATAATGAATTACATATATATTTTTAAGTATAGCCATAACAAAGTGATATATGTTAGAGTATAGAAATATACACCCATAGTTCCAAAGAGAAAACAAAGTGTAGCCTATCTGTGTGTTTGTAGAAAGGTTTGGCTTTTGTCTGCTGAATGAAACATGTTATTTTAAATGCAAATATATAAATGATTCATTTTAATAATTAAAATTTTTGAAATACTAACCAAACAAATCAGGAAAATTTGGTAAAAAGTTAAAGAAATAAGTAAAAAAGTACCTGAAGCTACTGTTAGGTTCCACTATTAAAACATATGCTTTTATCAAATAAAGGAACGGTTTTATTTAAATGTTTGTATTTAAAATCAAGAAACCCTATCAATGGATTAAAACATAAGTATCCTGAGTGGTTCCTTTGTGAGATACACTTGCCTTTCCAGGGTATTTGACTGCTCAACCGAGATCTGAACTGTGACTCAATCATTCTAGGACATTAACTTTGTTGTTTGTAAGACACTCCTGTGTAGCTGTGACTTTGTTTAAGGTTGTTGTCTTCCAGGAAATAAATCTTCTGCAAGGGTGCAAACTTGCAGACTGCATCAGGTGTTTCTTCAGGATTTTCCTGCATTTTGTTGCATTCTTTTTACCTTCACAATGTTTCCAGGGCCTGCTACAGAGAACCATCCGAACAGCATGATGCTGCCATGACCATATGTCAGGGTGGTGTTGACGTGTTTTTGACAATGTGCAGTGTTTGTTAATGCAAAATGTGGTTATTAGTCTGATGGCCAAAAAGCTCTGGTCACGTCAGGCCACAGAACCTTCTTCTAGCTGACTGACAGAGTATCCTGTAGCAAACTCTATCCAAGATGTCATGTGCACTTTTTATTAACAGTGGGTTTCTCTTTTTCCAATATAAAGCTATGGGCAATAGTTGTTATCTGCACAGTTTCCACTATCTTCCAGTGTAGCTTGGGACCTTCAGGTCTCTTGGTGACCTCTTTCACTTATTTTATTCTTACATGATTACTCAGTTTTTGTGGATGACCTGCTCTAGGCAGATTTACAGCTGTGCCATACTCTTTCTGTTTCTTGATGATTTATTTAGCTGGACTCCAAAAACGTATAATGACTTAAATATTTTCCTATCTCCATCTCCTGATGTATGCTTTTCATGGAGTTGCTTGGAGTGTTCTTTTGTCTTCATTGTGTAGTTTACGCCACAATACTGACTCACCACATGCTAGAAGTGCCAAATACAGTAGCATTTATACTACATTGAATTGAAATGCATTGACTACAGACAAATGTTTGAACTAATTGTGTGACTTCTAAATCCAGCTGGCTGCACCACTAATGACATAGGTATGTCATATTATACTTATGCAATTATTTTCTTTTTATATTTTTAATTAACTTAATATTAAAAAGTTTTTGCGTTGATCATTGTCAAATAAAAAAAAAATATCCAATGTCATTCAATGTTGTTCAACAACAAAATGTGAAAACATCCAGTGGGGTAAAAACAATTTACAGGCCCAGTAAGTGGCTTTGATGTGGCACGTTGGTGGGCATCAGATACATCAGGGAGAGCAACCAATCTGGGTCTTTCATGCATAGACAATTCACGCCTGGACAAACTTGTTAAGAAGGCAGGCTCTATTGTAGGATTAAAGTTGGACAGTTTAACATCTGTGCAGAGCGACGGGCATTAAGCAAACTCCTGTCAATCATGAATAATCCACTGCATCCACTGAACAGTGTCATCTCCAGGCAGAGGAGTAGCTTCAGTGACAGACTTTTGTCACTGTCCTGCTCCACTGACAGACTGAGGAGATTGTTCCTCCCCCACACTATGCGACTCTTCAATTCCACCCGGGGGAGTAAATGCTAACATTAATTTTATTTTAATTTTTTTCATTTTTATTACTATTTAATTTAATATTGTTTCTTTGTGTCAGTATACTGCTGCTGGATTATGTGAATTTCCCCTTGGGATTAATAAAGTATCTATCTATCTATCTATCTATCTATCTATCTATCTATCTATCTATCTATCTATCTATCTATCTATCTATCTATCTATCTATCTATCTATCTAGTTAAATGAGAAAATGTCTGGGTAGCAGCAAATGTGACAGGACAGAGGATATTAATGAATGTGGCTGATCAAGGCAGACATGATCTGCACAGAGTAACAAACAAGCTACAAACAGTTAAGCAGTAATTTGGCTTTTGTTTTTCTTGGAATAATTTAATAAATAGTGAATCAAATAGAAGATTTTATTAGGATGCAGTCCAAGGGAAGTATCAGGAAACAGACTCAATTCAAATACTGAAATAACTGCAAGCATCTCTGCATCCATTCACAAAGATGGAAGGCAAAATTCATAGTCAGAAAGCACAGCTTAAAGTTTTGATACTAAACTACAAATCCTCTCCCTAACTTACAGGTATGATTTATTGTAAAGTCACTGCCAAAGTCATGCAATAGAATATGTTATTTTTTGCCCTATGTATTTTCAGCGCCTTTCCTCTGTATTTGCATATGTCTTAATGTCTCACATTTCATTATTAAATACGAAGACTAAAAATAAAAGAACAATGATGAAAAAGTAGTTTCAAGGAGAAGGAAACATTGTTTGATTCTTATCTAAAATGTCTGATAATTAGTGACAGCAACACAAAACAATGAGCTCAAGCACACTTAATAAACCACTCAAGTGAAAAGGTTCCTTTTAGAACTGATGGTCTCCGTCCAAAATATTAGTCAACGTGATGATTCAGTACAGTGTTGCATTAAGATATTAAATTGTTACTAGGTATAAATATTAGAATGTTAGCACAAATCTATCAGTTTGAAAGATGACCAATTTTATGAGCAAATTCCTTATAATAAAATATGAATCTCTGACAATAATAAAGAATTTGAGTGTAAGATCACTTTTTATGCATTAGAGGTGCATGGAAAACCAACTCTAAAGCAGATGGCTGAGAGAACTGACCAAAACATTTACAGGCAAACCACTTAACTCATATTCTGACCTGCACAATACTAATGTTTTTTGAAAGCCTTTCTGATTTACACATTTCAACAACATTTTAGCACTTGCTTAGTAATCATCATTTATTTTAAGTGCATTAAAAGACAGCAATAAATTATCTTGAAAGTTCAGGTCAAAGTAGGAAGGCAAATTATTTAGCGAAAAGAGATACTGAATGCCTCATGGCTGATTAGAAAAACAACAATAAAACAGTAATTAAGCACCTAGAAATGACAAATCTATAGAAGTGTGTTGTGACAAAATGTCAGTTTATTAAATGAATATTTTCATTGTTATTTAGATTAGTTGGCATAAAGTAAAGCATGGTTTAGCTGAATTGATGAATATAAAAAATGTAATTTAAAAAAAATACTCTTACAGTAATAATTTGTATTTAATTTTTTACAATAATAATAATTTCTACTGCTACAAAGAATAATACTTATTTAATATTTATCTACTTCTATGACTGGTTTATCTATATTTGTTCAGGGTGAGTTAAGTGTGTCTTCTGATAATCTTTCACTTGCTATTGATAACTCTTTTGTTCCCCTTCACCTCACATTTATAACATCACCCGGTCTGCTTACTTCCACCTACGTAATATTAATCACATCCGCCCCTCCCTCACTCCCCATACCACTGTATTCCTTGTTCACAATCTTGTTACTGCTTGTCTGGACTATTGCAATTCACTCCTCTTTGGTCTCTCTAATAAATCCCTCCATAAGGTTTAGCTATTCCAGAATTCTGCTGTTCACATCTTTATTCAAACCCCGTCTATTCACTGTATTACTCCGGTCTTGCAGCTGCTTCAATGGCTCCCGATTAAGTTTCAAATTGATTTTAGAATTCTGCAGTTAACATTTAAGGCCATTCATAACTTCGCCCCTCCATATCTGTCCGAACTTCTTCATGTTGCCAATCACTGCCATAACCTTAGATCATCTTCCTCCATTCAGCTGACTGTCCCTCTCGCCCATCGAACCACCATGGGGAGCGGAGCATTCAGCTGTTCTGTTCCCAAGCTCTGGAACTCATTACCTACTGAGCTTAGAAATATCAAATCATATTCAACCTTCAAATGTAAACTTAAAACCCACCTGTTTAAAATGGCTTTTTCTTTATGATTGCAGTGGCTTTGTTTGGTTTTAATTTTTACATTTTCTGTATTTTCTGATGTTTTAAGTTTTGTTTACAATGTGTTTTTTTTTTAGTATTGTTTGTTTGGTGTCCTTGAGTGCTTAGAAAGACGCCTTGTATAAATAAAATGTATTATTATTATTAACAAGTCTAGCTTTGGGCTTGCTGCTAATGGGATGTGCTCTGGCTCAAACACACCTTAGCTGAATGCATAATTAATTTTTAATATGTTTAAATTCTGCTTACACTGAAAAAGAAAATGACACAGTGGTTGTAATTTCAGGCTAAACTACTATTTAAAAAGGCTTCAAACCATCAAAAAAGGGTTGTGGCCTACAACATTATTTAAAGGGACAGGGGAACCACTAAAACTTGCTGCCCAAAAATAGAAAAACTTAAATATTTAATTTATTAAAGTAAATAATGAAAATATTTAGTGAAGGGAAGAGTGGTAAAAAGCAAAATATATTTAAAAAAATCTCCAAAAGATACAAAATTATGAAAAGGGATCAGGAGAAGAAATGTCAAAAATCACATAAAGTTCTTTACCCAAACGGTATCAGTCCAGCTGAGATTTATAAAATTCTTAAGACTCTGGGATTTGTATAGCTTGTTATGCAGACCAGATATTATTGAAAAGAAAAAAATATTGTTTAATGCAATACCAGTAAATTTCCTGAATAATTCTGTTAGAGGTTATTGCTGATGGATGTCTACAGGACATAGCTATTTACCTGTCTTGCAAAGAAGTCACCCATCAACTGAAAATCCAACTACTTTGATTTTTATCTCATCAACATACTGTGTTGTGATAACAGAACTGCCTGTTTGTATTTACTTAGTTTGAAATTAACATGTTCTGGGAACATTGGTCTCTAATCAGCATATAGTGGTATATGTACTTCAAGATAATCTGCAACAATACTATTGTTTTGAAAATGTGTTTATACTACTGTTAAGCAAAGAAAACTTGTATGTACCATTGTTTAATAAATTGTCATGTTAATCTAGTCAGAGACTGAAGCAGTTATACACCCCTGGGCAAATCAGAATAAAATCAAGTATGGTCAATAGATAACGTTTGCATCCTGCGAACAATTACACTGCAAATTTAACTTACCTTCGCAATAGACACTTTGTTAAACAAAACCTGCCCAATATTGCTCACCTCCCACCAACCAAAAATATTTGCTATACAAAAACATTTTACCGTCCCTCCCTTTCAAAGATCCCAGAGTACAGTGGGAAAAGGATCTCTCACTCAACATCTCAGAAAAGAAGTGGAAGGAAGCCATGCACATAATTCACTCATGCTCCATATGTGCAAAGTATATAATTATTCAACTTAAAATCTTTATTTGAGCACATTTATCTAGTTTAGCATTGTCCAAAATGTTTCCAGGGCAAGATCCAACCTGCAAATGCTGCAATCAAACTCCAGCCTCATTGGGCCATATGTTTTGGGAGTATACCAAATTAACATCATTTTGGACCAAAATCTTTGAATATCTCTCAGACAGCCTTGATGTCACAATCACTCCTAATCCACTAACAACTGTGTTTGGTGGACTCACAGATGGGCTTAAAGTGGAGAAGGACAAACAAACTGTGATTGCCTTTACTACACTATTGGCACGTAGACTTATCTTGCACAACTGGAAGAATCCTAATTCTCCTCTTTTAAGTCAGTGGGTAACTGATGTCATATATTATTTGAAATGGGAAAGAATCAAATTCTCACTTAGAGGATCTGTACAAAGTTTTTTCAAATCAATAACATTTTAGAATAGGTATTTAAATTGAGGAAGCAGCTTCTCTTCCCCTTTTTAGTCTATTTATATTAATTAATTTTTCCTGCTATTAAAATTTTACTGTGTTGGCCTAGCTCTCTTTCTCATGGGTATGGTTGATTTGTTGTTAACCTAGTTTTGTAAAACTTGACTTGCTTATATGGAATATTATTTGATTTTAATAACATAATTTTAATAAATTCAATAAAATTATAAAAAAAAACAAATATGGTCAGAGACTTTCAACTGCTGCCTATTTTGTTTATGCCGTTGGCACCTTACTGCTGTGGCTACTCCCTGTAGTAACAGTGGCTTGTACCTGGCCCAGGTTTCCCTAAGCCTGAGGCCGGTAACACATCTTTGGCACTTTGACCCAGGTCCTGGTAGGATGGGGCAGAGCCGTGTTAAGAATGAACACCATAACCAAAGCACAGGTCACCCATTCACAAATTACGAGAATTAGGGGTAGAACACCTCCTCAAATAGGACATTTGGAGAAAAATATTCTCTGTGCTCAACTGTGGTGGAGCAATCTACACTGCTCACAAAAATTAAAGGAACACTTTTTTTATTGGGCCTGCCATGAAATCAATTAAACCTGTCTGATAATTTTCTGGTTGGTTAAGCAGCTGAGGTCATTGTTAATCACTTTCAGCTGTATTGGTGTTCATGGACTTAACGACAGGTGCACTAAAGTGGCAACAATTAGAAAACCCTCAAAACAGGACTGGTTTTACATGTGGAGGTCATTTCAAGTTTCTCCCTCTTGATCTTTTTTGGCTGGTTTTCTACTCGTGCTAGTTTTGGCTTGAGTAATTATCTCTACTGGCAGTATGAGGCGATTCCTTAACCCTACAGAAGTTGCACAGGTTGTCCAACTTCTCCAGGATGGCAAATCCACATGTGCTGCAGCAAGAAGGTTTAATGTGTCTCCCAGCACAATCTCCAGAACATGGAGGAGATTTCAGGAGACTGGCTGTTATTCTCGGAGAGCTGGACAGGGCCATAGAAGGTCCTCAACCCATCAGCAGGACCAATACCTGCTCCTTTGTGCAAGGCGGAACAGGCTGAGCACTGCTCGTGCCCTACAGAATGACCTCCAGAGGGCCACTGGTGTGAATGTCTCTACCCAAACAATCAGGAACAGACTTCATGAAGATGGCCTGAGGGCCCGACGTCCTGTAGTGGGCCCTGTGCTCACTGCCCAGCACCGTGGAGCTTTACTTGCATTTGCTCAAGAACACCAGAATTGGCAAGTCCACCACTGACGCCCTGTACTTTTTACAGATGAGAGCAGGTTCACCCTGAGCAGCTGTGATAGATGTGAAAGAGTCTGGAGAAGACAAGGAGAATGATATGCTGCCTGCAATGTCGTTCAACATGACAGGTTTGGTGGTGGGTCAGTGATGGTCTGGGGAGGCATATCCATGGAGGGACGCACAGACATCTACTGCGTAGGAAATGGTGCTCTGACTGCCATAAGGTATCGAGATGAAATCCTTGAACCCATTGTCAGACCCTACGCTGGTGCAGTAGGTCCTGGTTTCCTCCTAATGCACGACAATGCCCGGCCTCATGTGGCAAGAGTATGCAGGCAGTACCTGGAGGATGTGGGAATTGAAACAATTGAATGGCCTTCACGATCCCCTGACTTAAACCCAATAGAACATCTGTGGAACATTATGTTTCGGTCCATTAGGCGCCGCCAGGTTGCTCCTCAGACTGTACAACAGCTCAGGGATGCCCTCATACAGATCTGGGAGGAAATGCCACAAGACACCATCCGTCGTCTCATTAGGAGCATGCCCTGACGTTGTCAAGCATGCATACAAGCTCGTGGGGGCCACACAAGATACTGAAAAGCATTTTGAGTAGCAGAAATTAAGTTTTTGAAAAAATGGACTAGCCTGCCACATCTTCATTTCACTCTGATTTTAGGTTGTCTACACAATTGAGCCCTCTGTAGGCAGAAAACTTTTATTTCCATTAAAAGACTTGGCATCCTTTTGTTCCTAAGACATTGCCCTGTCGTTATTTGTATAGCTATCCAACTTCATATTGAGATCTGATGTATCTAATGTGTTTCTTTAAACTGTTCCCTTTAATTTTTGTGAGCAGTATATGTTTGTGGTTTAATTTATTAATTGCTTTTAGTTCTTTTTTAACTTAGAGTGCTAGTTAACTAGCGCTGGTATGCATGTACACTTGCTTTAATGAGTTGATTGCTGTTTAGTGGGTTTATCCAAATGGATAAAAAGGAGACGGGCAGGTAAGAAAGGAGAAAAAGAAATCTGGAAAAAGGAACCTGAAAAGTGAGCATGAACTTGAGAAAAGCAAGAGCCAAGAAAGATGGCTGAAGCTCATTGCAGGCTTCCAGTAGAGGTGAGACAGAAAGAGACTTTAAGAGAGAGAATGCGGAGTTTGAACCGTTTGAGGGAAGATGTTAGGATCTACTGAATAATTAACAGAGCAGTAAAGGTGGAAGGTAGCTGGCACCAATCACCAATTTTGTTTACCAAAAATAACTTCAATAATAAGGATATATTATACACTTACATTAACACATATTAAATAACACTAACATTTGTATATTACATGATGTTAAGTGGTACTAATCATTTTTAGCACTGTTTATATATTTTTGGCTTACATATTATCTGTGCATTTCTGCATTGTTTTGGTAAGCTCCAAAATATTCCCATTTAATTGTTCAAAGCCAACTCACAAATAACTAAAACAGCGAATGTCAAATTCGCAAACTAGAGAATGAAGTGTACAAAAGATACACCAATGAAAGTGTCAATTTGAAGATGAGCTGAAAAATAAATACACTTGTTTCTTGACACAGATTCTACAAATGGGAAGGTGAAAGTACTCTCTGCAGAATTGCCACATACAGTAGGTGTCAGTAGGAAATAGAAGTGCAAGCAACTTTGCTGCTCTCCACTCAGCAAAGCATGAAACTGGATTTAATGAAAAGAGCACATCAGCAGGCTGTCTTGTAAGACTCCGTAAAACTGAGAAAACTGCAGTTCAGGGTGATAGTGGCAAGTTAAAGGGATGTGCAACAGTTAGTCTGATTGTATTTTATGGTTATGAGAAATGATCATGGTTTAACTTCTTTCACTTTGTCTCAGAATCATTTTGCAATGGATAAGGATTTCTCTTACATGATGGTGCCTTATGCTGTCTTATTTCATCAAATGGTAAGAGACTTGTTTTTTTTAATGAAAAAACAAAATAAAGATAAAAACATGGCTATGTTTTTGTGTTTGCCATTATGGAAAAGAAATAGCAATATTGCAGCTGTTTAAAATGTTCACAAAGAAGTTTAAATTAGATTGATTTTTTTGTGTTGGTTAGAAAAAATATGTATATAAAAATATATTTTAATAAATTTCATTTTCATGTGGTGTTCTCCAAAGAATAGTTTGTGTTTAGAAATACACACACACACACATATAGGACACAATAAAATACATTGTGCCATAAAAAATATTTCACACTGTTTAAAGGAATAATTAGTATCAGGTATTCTATTTTAGAACTATTGAAAAAAGTACTAAATAAAGAAGTTCCACAATTTTTTTAAAGGATTGCTTTGGTAATATTTTGCTCCATTTCTGGGGTGAGTATCTATCATCATATATTCTTTTCCTGGGTTTTTGAGGCCACAGAATTTAATTTCCGTGTCTTGATTTTGTAATCTTATTTAAAACGTTTTCCATCACCATGTTATTTACTGTGCGTGTTATTTTTTTCTTTCGGTTGTTACAGACACTTTGTGAATAGTGGGCAGGGCTACGGAGGTCACGAACCAAAACTAACTTGTTTTATGTTTAAAGGTCACCTGATGAAGGTGTTTTGTTATTCACGTTCACAGATAAGTTCTTATGTGGCTTTGTGTACAAAAACATTTGGTTGTGATTTTTTTTTCTTGAAATGTATTGACTTTGATGTCGTTTTTTTTTTTTTTTTACTTTTTTGAGGTTCTTCTGATCAGCCTCATTAAAAAACATTCTGCTTACTAAAAGCAGAATAGCCATAACTTAAAAATAACACATGATGTTCATTTCAGTAACAATCTGTTCAGCCATGATAGAAATAAAACTTTATAGTTATTTGGCATATATGTAAAAACATGATTATTGGCTTTTACCAAAAAAATGAATATAATGTTTTTTTTCCAGAAAAGCTTTGTCTTTTTTTTATTCTGGGAGATGAGCTATGGGAACATGCTGAAATGTTTGTGATAAAGGAGCTCTAATACTAGTGGCATGATACAGTTTCTGTAGTATTTGCTTGTCTGTCCTGAGTAATGGCTTCTTCTTCTTCTTTCAGCTGGTCCCATTAGGGGTTGCAACAGCGGATCATCTTCTTCCATATCTTCCTGTCCTCTTCATCTTGCTCTGTTACACCCATCACTTGCATGTCCTCTCTCACCATATCCATAAACCTTCTCTTAGGCCTTCCTCGTTTCCTCTTTCCTGACAGCTCTATCTTTAACATCATTTTCCATATATACCCAGCATCTCTCCTCTGCACATGTCCAACCTATTGCAGTATCGCTTCTCAGACTTTGGTGGCTATCCATCTTTAACTGTTCACGATTCTGAACAGTTTAACTGTTCATGCTTGTTGTTGGAAAGCACATTTGACTCAAAACTACTGCCAATTAAATATTACATCAACTTTCTTGAACACTTGCACCTGGGTAAAAAAAAAAAAATCCATGCACATCATAGTATTAGTAAAAGTGGTGCTAGTGCATGGAAAAATGTATTCTTAAAAAAAAAAGTGTTAGATTAAGATGACCATAAGCAAGGTTTTGGTTTACCTTTTAGAGCAAAAAATAAAATATATTTTAATAATAATTTTTTTATTATTATTTACTTTAGTTATAAATGCACTAAAAAGCAAAAAATACATTTTTCTTTAACCACAATTTTCATGGTTGTATTTCACTAAATAAAATCATGTGGCACACATAAATTAATTGATTCAAACAATTTTTGAAACTTGCTTAAAATGGTCGGGAATTACAATGGTTTTTTTTTATACAGTGATCCCTCGCTATATCGCACTTCGACTTTCGCGGCTTCACTCCATCGCGGAATTTAAATGTAAGCAACTAAAATATTTATCACGGATTTTTTGCTGGTTCGCGGATTTCTGCGGACACTGGGTCTTTTAATTTATGCTACATGCTTCCTCAGTTTGTTTGCCCAGTTGATTTCATACAAGGGATGCTATTGGTGGATGGCTTAGAAGCTACCCAATCAGAGCATGTATTACGTATTAACTAAAACTCCTCAATGATATATGATATGCTTCCCGCGCGGAGCTTGATTGTTTGCTTTTCTCTGTCTCTCTCAGTTTCTCTGACCTTCTCTGCGCCTGACGGAGGGGTTTGAGCAGAGGGGCTGTTTGCACAGAGGTTGTTTGCCTAGTGGATACGGACGCTCCTCTAAGAAATGCCGCTTTATCGCGGTGCTTCTGCAAACTTAAAAGCCCAAAAGGATGTATTGATTTTTTGATTGTTTGCTTTTCTCTCGCGCTTTCTCTCTCTCTCTGACATTGTCTGCTCCTGACACGCATTCCTAATGAATAGAAGATATGTTTGCGTTGTTTTAATTGTGAGAAAGAACTGTCATCTCTGTCTTGTAATGGAGCACAGTTTAAACTTTTGACTAAAGGGTGTTATTTCATGTCTAGAGGGCTCTAATAATGTTAACAGTGTGGGAGAGTTTATAAGGGCTTAAAATATATAAAAATAACCATACAAACATATGGTTTCTACTTCGCGGATTTTCATCTATCGCGGGGGATTCTGGAACGCAACCCCTGCAATCGAGGAGGGATTACTTTTTTATGATGATAGTAGTTATTCTATTAATTGATTGAATAAACTAACAACCAACAATTTTAATGTTAACCTGATTTAGTCGACAACATGGAAACTGAAACCTTATGAAACATGGATAACACATTCTTACTGAGGTATTCTGTACTGCATTAAAAACTTAGATACATATTATGATTAAAGCATTCTATACTTTGTTAAAACCACAATGCCTTATGGACTAAAACAAAATAAAGTAAAGAACTCAATATAACATTTCCAATAACAGTTTACTAAAATAACAAAAAAAATTTGTTTAGAAAAATCTTAGGTAGGAAACGCAGATGACCAAGGATAAAATGTAATGCAGCTACTTAAAAAAAAACATTATGTTCATTGCTGTGTTTCTTCAAATTAATATTTTACTGTTTCTTGAAAATCTGAACAAACTCTGCTGCTTAATAGCCAAGTGAATAATTACGGCATGCAGCTCACAACAAATTGATAAAGCAAAAGGAGCAGAGTTGCAAGACATTGATGGATAAAGATCCTTTACGTTATTTTTAAATTCCATGGTGATGAATTGGAAAAAAAAAAATTGTCATACCCTAATTGACCCTCCAATGTGTGCCTCCCATCACGGACCCACTGCCAAACTGGTCATACTGGGTGATGTTGCAGGCTGCATGATGTTCATCACAGCATTTTCAGACTCTTTAACGTCTGACACATGTCTGTGTCTTTCTTCTGATGGAATGTATCGATGCGCCATCCTGGAGGAGCTGAACTACCTGTGCAACCTGAATCAGTGACAGAGACCGCCTCATGCTTCCAGTAGTGATAAGGCCACCAGCAGGACACAAAACTAAATAAAAATCAGTCAGGAAGGATAAGGAGAGAGCAATTGTCTGTGGCCACCACCTGCAAAACCATTCCCTTCTTGGGGGGTGTCTACCAGTTGCCTCTCCAGTGCACCTGTTGTCACTTTCATTTGCACCAAAGCAGGTGAAGTTGATTCAGAACCGCTTTCTAACTAGACAGATTGATATTCCTGAAGCTAAACTGTGATGATTAAGTATTCCCTTCATTTTTTTGAGAAGCATATTTTGTGATGCTATGTCACTTCTTTCCTAAAGTATGTTAGCTGCTACTGATGTTTAAAACCAATTACTGAATCAGTAGTTTATCCTAGTATTTTATTAAAATCTCACACATTCAGTTTGCGTGGATACATAATGATATGAATAAGATATGAGTAAACAAGGATCCATCATGTTTTTTTAGGCTGATGTTCATCAGTTTTTTCCCATCTGAGAAGCAAAGATAATTTCCTAAACATGGTGAGTGAGCACAAAAGGTGGTGTGGTATCATGTGCTGCAGCCAGATCTGCCTTGATGTCCTCCACCTCCATTCAGTAATGAGTTTGGATGTGCTGCAGGAGTCAAGAGTGGTGACATGGTAGTGTTAGCTGCTTTGCTGGCTTCTAATGCCTGGAGAATGCCTGACTAGCACAAATAACATATGCATATCTGTGCAGTCGTCTCTCCCAATGGATCTTCCTCATATTACTGTGTCACATGATGCACAAAAATGAAATGATGTGATTAAACAAACATCCTTGAACAAAAAAACGATGTGACTGTTTAAACTCAGATCAGGTATGAATGAACACATTACCACATACAAAAGTGGCCTGTATCTGATCTCAAAAAATTGGACATCTGTGGTCAGACACGTGAAACAATTGGAATCAGGTTGGAGTCTTTCTCAGAGACTAGTCTTGCAACATCAGGCAGGAACCAACAATTAACACATTTTAATTCCATTCAGGACCCATTTACATACTGTATACTGTAGTACAATATATATATATATATATATATATATATATATATATATATATATATATATGTACAGTATTTGTGTTAAAGATAGTCCACATGTAAATTTAAGTATGGAGTTTGTGTATTATACCATAATATCTTCACTCATGCCAGTTGTTCCTTGTTACGATCTAAGTAAAATGCTGCCAAGCAAACAACTCCCAAAAATTCATTCATCCCTGTAATTTATTTTTAGTTTCATCCACATAAGGCAACTCTGTAGTCACAGTATACTGGATTTTATGATATCTTCAGTTCATTTTCAAGTATCTTAAAATACGTTCCTGTGCAATTTAGGGTATCTCAAGTTAATTTTAAGGTATCTTAAGCTGACAAGAGGTCTCACTGAAGACACTGTTAATTTCACAGGAAATTACTTTAAGATATCTTAAATTGCATTTCAGATATCTTAAAATGTGATCAAAGTTATTTTAATGTATCTACAAATGCGTTTGAGAAACTTGAAAATACATCATAGATACCCTGAAATGATGATAGCTCAAATTAACATTTAGAGAGATCTCAAAAGGCATTTTAAGAAATTGGGAAATGCATTTTAAGAAAATGTCTGAAACAGATAGTTGAAAATATATTTATTTCAGCTTGGCTTGCCATATTCACTAGCCACAGAACTGGCAACTGCATTAGTCAGAATCAAAATCGTTTTATTTTCCAGGTACACCCATGTGCTCAGAATTTGTCTTTGTGGCATGGTGCATACATACAAGGACAATAAACAACAGAGAATGTAATTCCAGAATGAACTTGTAAACATATTACCAATAATTGCAAATCACCATCATTAAAAAGATACAACCCATGCAGAGATGTAAGTGTGTAAGAATGATATGCTGTTGGACGGTGCAGTTCTTGATGGAGGCAGGATGGACTCAATGATGGCTGTGTAGGACTGAAGCAGTATTGTCTGTGAGGGGTAAAATGATCTCAGCTGACGCAGCAAACACTTCCTCTGTTGAATCTTCTTCTTTTTGATGCAGATTTGATTAGAGATTTTTATTGTCAAATACACTGTAATCCTCCTAGTTAACACTTCTAAAAGCTGTGATATAGTGGATTAGTGCTGTATTCAGTATAGTTCTGCATCAAGTACGCTGCTTGAGTTTTGCCATTTTTGACTATATAATGATGGCCATGGGCAGCCACAAAAATGGATTCAGTTTAAAAATGTAATTAATTGTGTACTAATAACTTATTTATGTGTGTTTATTTAAATGATTTCCTGTTAAAAACATAACATGAAACAAAAACATGCTTGAATTGGGCATCAGAAAACTCTTCTGTCAGTATTCCTAAAACAGGAATCATATGGTGTACTGAAAAAGTCCCCTTCCTCAATTTCTCTATTACTGGAATGTTTATTTATTTATTTTTTATACCACAGATAAAGGTATCATGAGCAGACCTCTGCTCCACATTGCTAAAAAAAAGCCTTCAGTGTAATAATATATCAGATTAAAAGCGAGAACTAGGCATGCTGAATGCCATGTTCTAAGTGAACTAGTAAGTGAGTCCACCAGGACAGTCTGTATTACTAGACTGGAAAAGCTGAGAAGGCATAAAGTGATATCTATGTATGAGAAAATAAAAATCTTAGATCTTTAGAGAATTGGTTATCAAAGTCAAATAATAACGACTACCAGTTGTGGACAATGAGGGGCGATGTCTGTCCACTATGGCCAGAGCTCCAAATAGGCTTCAACTGGCACAGACTAAAGTGAATTTTCAGGTCACAATTTAATTTAAATGTGTAACTTGTTTTACCATTTTCATAAAGTGGGCTATACTGTATATTATTCCTGAAAGTATGCGAAAAGTATTCATAAAGTATTTTGAGTAATTGTGTATATATATATATATATATATATATATATATATATATATATATATATATATATATATATATATAAATATGCGTGATGTGTGTGTTATTAAATTTATAAATTAATTAATGTGATTAGGGGGAGGGGGCCCTCTCCCGCAGATTAAAAGATTCAAAAGTTATCAAATGAATTGATTCACTTAAACAGACAGTTCGATGATAAATGAAGAGAAACAAAATGCCTACCACTAGAAAAGACAGCCGACATTCTCAGAACCTTGAAACCAGACTGCCCAGCATGAATACCTTGGAGGGGGAGGGTGCCAATTTGACCTGGCCCACCATAATTGTACCCATGTCTGACTTTATTTGTGATAACCAAATATATGTTGTCACACACATGCGCTTGGGAGTCAACCAAAGGGACTGGGAAATAACAATTCCATGCCAGGCCAGTGGACAGTGGGGTGCACTGAACCTCTCTCTTTTCTCTCCGCAGACCAAACATGAGAAATCCTTTCTGTCCTGGCCCCGAGGATGTCACTTCCTGTGAACCAGCTATAAAAACACTTCATCCACCATACTTAAACAGTTCTGTTTTGGACTCTAACAGGTACATATTGTACTCTACTTTAAAGCCTTTTGCAGCCAGCGAAACTATACGGATGGCTGCCCCAAACCTTTGTTTTGTGTCTGGCTGTTTCTTTCACAATCTTTTATTTTTCCATAATTGCTTTCCACTACATCTTGTTATTCTCTCCTTTTCTCTGCCATTTTACAAACATGATGTTAATGAATATGTTCTGTTTTACTATGTTATTTAACTCAATTGGTATTTTTAGATATATAATTGATATAGTTTGATTTATAGATGTAAACTTGTTACTGCATTCTGAGTCTGTACTCAGTAAAGAGAACTATGAAAAATGATTCAAAGTGAATTCAATTTGCTATAGCAACCAGCATCAAAATGAGTATGCTGAAATATTAAGTTGTTATGGAAGCAAAAGATAAAAAAAAAATGAAAATAAAGAGAATTGACCAAGAAAATAACCTTCTTGTGCCTTCAATGTTTTAAAAGAGCTCACGGCCATGTGACAAATGAAAAGAATTTGTTACTCTCCCAAAATTATAAAGAAGATACAATGTGTGTGGGAAATCCCAAAAAATAAGGGAAATTTAATTTATGGACTTCTAGAATATACTTAAAATAATGCTACAATCTTTACACATTGTAAAGGCTCACCTACCTGAGACCTTGATTTTTTTTAGATTGAGAGATTATTTGTAACTCACATATTTTGTTCACAGAACCTTACATCAAATAATAGCTTTAAGATCAAAAAATATAACATGATGAAAAAACATCAAATTTTAAACTGCAGCCACCTCTGATACCTACGACAGCGAGTAGTCTTTTTAAAGTCTGTTAACATGTTCTAATGGAGTAGTATTTGCCTGATTCTCCTTGTAAATCAATCTATAAAATCTGTCAAGTTACTTTGGGGGGTGATGATGGCCACTTTTGAGATCCTGTCATTGTAAACTTAATGAACACTGATCTCACAGGATACCTTGGATAAATATTAAATTAATAATAAAGCTGTCCTCTAATTGTTTTAGTTTCTTAAATGTACTCCTTTAAGACATTGTTTTATTCAATCATAATGCCTCAGTCTAAATGCATATTTCATATTTTGTGTAGTTTATTATTCCTTTAAATAATAGATATTGTTTATTCTTCTCTTGCCATACTGTTCTTTAAATGTCCTTTTTTTGCAACATGCTAGTTATTATTAAAGCCTGCAGTCAGTTTTTAATCAGTTACACTCTCACTTGTTTGTTTCCTGTCATGTCTGAGTATTCTGTTCCCCTCATTATTATATTATTACTACTCCCACTGCCCCCAGATGGTTACAAAGATATTATATCAATGATAAACAAAAAGATTAGCTGCTTTTGGTTTTGAAAATAAGTAAATGTCTTGAACTACCCTAATAACTCTCATAATGAACATGTACCCTTGCATCCATTTTGTGTTTTCAGTTTTGAAAACTTGAAACTTATTTTGAAAATTCAGATTAGTAGATTGCTTTCTGTACCTACTAAAATAAAGGGAAATGTTTATGAACGAAGACTTATTAATTAGACCCTAATTAATTAAATAGTATAGAATACTGATGATGTCAGCATTGGTGATGTTATAAACCTGTTATCCACATCCCTGCTGGGAAGGGCATATAATCCTTATGATTTGGATGGAATCTGTCTGTCTGTGTCTTTATGTACTGTATATAAATTTATCATGGCTGTCAAAGTTAAAGTGTTAACCCATTTAATTCATTTCAAAGGTATAATTCATTATTTTTCTGTAGCTGCCTAAGGGTTATGTTTATCCCCAAGAAAATAAGTCAAGAACATTGAATTGTTTTTAACAAGAAGAAATATTAAATGTTATAAATATCAAGACGTCAACACAAATACAGGAGGAAAGGTATGTCTAGTGTCCACTGCTGTACTGATGCAGCTTTAGTACACTTCCTTTGTGTGACGTGTTTTGAAGCAGTCGCCAATGCATAGCCCAATGTTGCAATCATGGCAGTAGACGTGTTTCTTTGCACACTTTTCTTATAATATATTTCTGTTGCTTGTGCATGACAGGGTGGAATGTCAGTGCATGACCTGCATGGTTGATTCACCCCTTGTGTTAATGCAGACTACTACACTGACTTCCACATTTCCTGTGACATAAACAACAGTTGCTGCATTGTGAACAGTGCTTAGAGGGCTAATGTCTTTTGCCTTTGTGCCATGCACCTACACTCCAAAAACAAGGGTACCACAATAGTTATTCAGAGAGATGCCATAGGGGAACCATTTCAGTTTTCAAAAGACCCATCCATTTGAAGGATACAGAAAGAACATTTTTTTATATAGATCTGTAACAGGCTCCTGTGGTGGATGGCTGGGGATTCAGCCCAGCTGGGACACCTGGAAGGACCGGGAGGAGGACAATACCTCCCCTGGACCACGAGAGGACAGCCGCCCTGGTCTGCATTGGGACCACGGGATCAGAGCTTAAAAGCTCAACCCTGTTGGGGCCTGTGGCCACCGCCAAGGGGTGCCTGGAGGATTGTGGAGCCCTGGATTGTGTGGCGGAAGTGCTGCCAGAAGAAATTCCAGGCACACCTGGAGTACTTCCGGCTACTCCTGCGGCACTTCTGCCTCACCAGGAAGGTTCCAGGGTCATGGGCGGCCATCGATGAGCCTTGGCTGCCCATGACCCTGGCTGTCCTTCCTTTGATTACTTTTGGTAGGTACTAACCACTGCATACTGGGAACACCCCACAATACCTGCCATTTTGGAGAAGCACTGACCCAATCTTACAGACATCACAATTTGGCACTTGTCAAAGTCGCTCATATCCTTACACTTGCCAATAGTTTCGGCTTCCAACACATCATCTTCAAGAACTGACTGTTCACTTGCTGCCTAATATATCCCACTCCTTGACAGGTGCCATTTTAACAAGATAATCAATGTTATTCCCTTCACCTGTCAGTGGTTTTATGTGACTTACTGGTGTATTGCACCTTTCCTGTTTATTATTTGTAATTATCTGGGGTACTCTGAGAATCAAGTTTTCCAGTTTATCTATCTGTAGCAGCTGTACTTCCATTTATGCAGCACATTTTTTATTGATAATCCACAATGATCTGCAGTGTACCTAAACAATGTGGCTACAATTGAGAGATTTATCTCTTCTAAAACAGAAAATCAGAGTGATAAGGATGAACAGAAACAGATACACACTGTACAGTGCGTTCCTTCATTGCAGAATGTAACCACTGGGCAAAATCAAAGAACTGCTGTCAGTACTGTGTCCATATCCCTGCTTGGTGGCCTATATGCAGATGAACTCTCCAATGTCTGGTATTGGCATGATCGCAGTGCCGGCCCCTCCTTGGCATGTGACCTTGCACATCTGTTGGAGTTGCTTTGCAACACTGATTATGAAGCACTCAAGTGGCAGAGGAGAATTGAATATTAGAGGAAGTATGTCCCTTTTGGGATGCTCTACCATTTAGCTTCACAGACTGTGTAGCCTTTTACAGTAGGCCTATCTTTTTGTTTGGCATTTTAATATCTTTATTTTAGTTTTTGCCTAGCTGTGGTCTTCTGTATTTATAGACTGCTCTTGTTGAACTGTAGACTATAAGAAGTATACTGTATATAGATATACTTAACTAATTTTGCAGTGGCACTGATGCCTCAATATTTTTATGCTAATCTTCAGGATCACTTTTTAACTCACAGCACTGTCTAGGCAAAGCCATGATCCGTCTCTTAGTCTCAGTTTCCACTGGCTGTTCAGCCCAACCTCTGTCCTAAAAAAAAGACTGGCAATTGTGAGCCTGACATCCAGGATAATCAATGATAAGAGTCATTTTCTGTGTTCAGAATCAGCCCTGCACATCTTCCATTAGAGACTTCATAGCTAAGATTTTTAAAATGTTACTATAAAACTGTTTTTCATAGATTTAGAATGTTTTGCATTCTATGTAAAATCTACAGTCTTTTCATATGCATCCCTCTCTTAAAAAGCTTTATAAAAGAAAAAGATGAAAAAGCTTAAAAAAAAAGCAGAACCTCAACAGCACATGCGGTACAAAGCTCTGTAAAAGCAAAAGGACAGCATATTGAAAGTAATATGGCATAGAAGTGAGGGTTACATAATCTTCAGATTGGACAATTGGAATATTAGATTAAGGAGGAAAATGAGAATGAAGAAGTTCAAGGGGCATCTCAGCACGCCCAGAGGGAGTAGTATTTAGATATGTACTGAGGTGGAAACTTTGAGAATTTCAAAGACTGCAATGCCTTTATTACCTGTGCTGAAGAAAAGTCATGCTGGATTTTTGAATTCTCTAAGGAAAAGATATGACAATTCTGCCTATAAATCTTTCTAAATCATGTACTCATTTTCTGCTTTACATAAGTGTCATAATTCTACAGTATGCCTAATAGATGAGACCATCTACTTAAAGGTACATTTGAGGCATTTTGTCTTGTGCTTGGTTTAATCTACACATACAAGATATTTCAAAAAATGGCTTTACTGCAGACAGAGTGAGGAGTCATTCTTGAATTATAAAACGGAGGGACATTTATTAATAAAATATCTCCATATTGTTCATATGTTTAATAAGTGCTTACAAGAACCAGAGCATCTATGGTTTTAGAATTGCTTTAAAAGGAATCTTTATAGTTTACTATCAAAATATTACCACTAAATTTAATAATAATAATACATTGTATTAATATCTCCTTTTTTATCCCAAACTGCTACAAGGCATAACAAAAAAAGGAGAATAAAACCTATAAACTAAGTAGTAAAAAAATCTTTTTCTGATACCTGCTGGCAGGGCATTCCATAGGCGAGGAGCACAAGAAGAAAAGCTCCCTTCCCCCATGGATCTAAATTTGCAACGTGGCCACTGCAGGGGGAAAGAGCCAGCAGAATGGATAGAGTGCGAGGGAACAAAGGGGTTGACACGGTCATAGGCTCAATGAGGGACTGTGCCATAGAATGATTCCTATGTGAGAGTAAGAGTTTTAAATGTAATGCGTTCATGCACAAGGAGCCAGTGTAAGTGTGAAGGTATGGGTTAAAGGTGCAATGATGCTTGAGTAAGAATCCCACCAGCACAGTTTTTCACATACTGGAGCTTCTGAAGAGAATTTTCTGGTAGACCGAAGAGAAGTGCATTACAATAATCTAAATGTACAGTAAGATGATGAAGATGTGACTTTCAGTTGCAGTTTGTGACAGAAATGGCCAGTCTTATAATTTAACAAAACTGAAAGAAGGAAACTTTGGTAATGGTTGAAATATGTGCCTCAAATGCGAGCTGACTGCCAAAAATAACTTCCACATTATGAGCATTATTGGTAGGTGGTCCCTGAATATTATCAACAGAAAGGCTAAAATGATTCTTTTTTTTGTATAGATGTCGGAGTACTTATTAAAATAATCTCAGTCTTTGAACAGCTTAGTTGAAGGAAATTGTATTGCATCAATGACTTTCTTTCTTGGAGAAAATTGCTAGGGAGAGTAGAAATGTAAGTACACAAAATATAGACTTGAGTGCCATCTCCATAACAATAACAAGCCAAACTGCATTTTCCTATGATTTGCCGTACGAGTAACATATAGATGCTGAACAGAATAGGACCCAGAATCAAACCCTGGTGGACACCATCTCATACCACATGCATTTCAGAACAGGTCATCCTCCTAAAGCCAAGCATGTTTGGGCCCACCAAGTACTTGGATGGGAGACCAGTCTGGAAAAGCTTGGGATGCTCCTGCTTCTGGAAGAGGTATTGGTGAGGCCAGCAGGGAGCTCTTATCATGTGTGTCTGAATGTTTATTCCAAAGCCCCAGTGCAGTGACAGAGACACTGTGCTATAAAAATAGTGCCATCCTTCAGATGAGACATAAAACTGAGGTGCTGACTCCCTGTGGTCATTAAAGATCCCTGGGCATCCTTTCTGAAAAGCACGATGTATTCCGATGTCCTGACAAAATGTATAAGTTTCACAATTTATTTGCATCAGTAGAATTTCTTTGGAAAAATTAGGATATTATTATTAAGGGGTCTTCTCACCTCCTTTCTCATTTTATAGTTGCCTTCTTTGAAGGTGACTCTCTTAGCATGCTTCAAACACCTTTACTCCTCGTCGTGCATTTCACATTCACACTTCTTTGGATCGTCAAAGCCAAACTGACCAATCACTCCAAAGCTAAACAAACCAATCAAATTGTTTAAAGGGACTGGATACATGCTGTTAACTTTACGCTGTATTATATAGTATATATATAGTGTATAGAGTATATACTAGGTGGACAGAAAGGGTAGATGGACAGCCCTTTAAAAAGAGAAGATATTGCTGGGGGTTTTTATTCCCCCAGTATCCTAGATGGCAGCAGCTCTGGTTGTCGGTGCCCCTTGAGAAGTCAGCAGGGCATGCCAGGAAATGTAGTCAGGCTGGGCAGCACTGCTGGGGTCACAGGATGCTACAAGAGGGCGCTGCAGGGAAACAAACTCCCTCCTGTGATGAGGGACTTCCATGTGACCCGGAAGTACTTCAATTGGGCAATCATCCTGACACCGGAAGTACTCCCGGGGTAACTTCAGATAATAAAAGGGACCACACTCCCTGTGGTTTGTGCTTTTGGACTGTGTTGAATGTATTTGTTAATAAACAACCTTTATCTGAACCCAGGACTGTGGTTCTGTGTTCGTGTTGGGGTTTGGGCTTGCTGACGCCCAGTGGTCCAAGACTATATATTTATTTATATATAAATATATATATATATATATATATATATATATATATATATATATATATATATATATATATATATATATATATTAGACGCTAGAGGCGCTGTTGCCCCGTTGAACCCACCAGATAGACATCCAAGACACATGTTTAAAACACCAAGAAGATTCTTTAATAATATTTATTTAATAATAGTGCCCAAAGCACCACATCTCTAATAAATCAATAATCAACAATAACCAATACTCCACTTTCAGCAGCTCCGTCACACTTCATCCCATCTCAGCTCCCTCTGGTGGGTTTTCCACAATCCTTTTAAAGCTTATAACCCGGAAGTATTCCCGGAAGTACTGCAAGTTTTCGTCCTTGTGACTCCAAATTATTTCCAGGTTAGCGTCACGGTAATATTCCCCGGGTTCTTAGTGAACTCCCCTGCTGGCACCCATGGTATCCATTAGGGCTGAAGAGACGGACTCCATATCCCATACTGCCCTGTGGGAATCCGAGGAACCATTTCCATCCAGGGGAGCTGCCATCTAGCATCCCGGGAGATGTAGTGTCCTGCAAAGGCTGCTTTCCTCTGTTGAGGGATGTCCAGGCTGGGCTGAAATGCTGGCCGTCTATCACAAAATGAGTCATGGGAGCACGCATACCTTATGCCATGCCAAAACCACAGCAGTGCCAAGCTGATTTACAAATTATGTTTAGTGGGTCCCTGCCTTGAAACAGGCAGAGGGTCCCATGTGGGATGCCATTATGGGAAACAGCCAGGACACAAACAGGCAGACACCGATGGTATGAACATCACACACGGTTTATTCATATTTACATTATGTACAACACTACGCACAACCCAGTGCCCCTGCACCAAGTACCCTTAGTCCGAGTCTCTCTACTGTCCAGCCTTCATTTGCTGCCTCCACTCTTTTTCCGAATTCTGTCCTCTTCCACCCGACTCCAGCTCCTCTACTGGAGTTAGGCTGCCCCTTTTATCTTGCCCCAGATGTGCTCAAGGTGCCTGACGATGTACTTCCAGCAGCACTGCCCTTGCACCCGGAAGCACTCTGGTCATAAACCATTCCTGGTCTGTCAGCACTTCCTGGTGTCCCAGAAGCGCTGTCCCCCAGGGATCAAGGACCATCCAGTTGCCCAGGGAAAAGAAGTGCCGCTCTCTTGGTCCTTCCTTCCTCCAGGTGTCCCAGCAGGGCAGGGACTATCGTCTATATATACATATGTACATATATAGTGTACAGAGTATATACTGCATATTTGTGTGTATGTTTATGACTGTTTTTCACTGTTTTTTTCACAAGAAAATAAAGCAGTGACCTTCTTGATCTTTTTTTAATTGACTTAAAACTAACAAATAATTGCGGGATATAAATGGCTTACTGGAATTAAGAGAAGGATCTTTACATTTAGCAGTAAGAAGTGAAGAGAAGCTTTTTTTAAGTGCTTAGATAAAGGATTACATTTGTGAAGGAACTAGTCTCAGGATCACAACAGTGCCAATCAAGGAAGCAAATATATTATTAAAAAAAGCTTAAAAAGAAACAAAGTCATCTCAAAGTTTTCCGACAGTTCTGGTAGTGAAAATACAAACTATATTTTAAATATGAAATTTTGATCCCTTTTTTTCCTTTTTTATTTTTGTGAACTGACTTGTTTTCAACTGCTGAGGACAGATGGATGTTTGCTTTGACACAGGTTTGGAAAGACATGTCTACAGCTGGTGAGTGGGAATCTGTCAGGTTATAATGCTGTTACAGTTCTGTCTATTCTTGTTACTCGACAAAAGACATTTTTTGTGCTTTCATGCACCAGAAGACTGCTTCTGTATTTCAGCTAGGGACGTTTGCTGTCATATCTTATTTTCAGCTTTATAAAAAACTTATTTTTCAGTCCACATACATTGGAAGAACTGTTGGATAATTACTGTTTCATTAAAGTTGCATTGTTTTGGGCATTGGGTTAATGATATTCCTGGTGTGGCAGAAGTGCTGTTCTCCAGGGTTTAGGAACCATCCAGGCGCCCCCTGGGGTTGGCCACAGACCCCCACAGGATTGAGCTTCCAAGCTCTGTATCCATGGTCCTTGATGGAAATCAGAGGGGCTGCCGTCTTGTGCCCAGCAGAGATATTGCCCCTCTCCCGGTCCTTCCCTGTTCCAGGCGTTCCGGTGGGGCAAGGTCCCTGGTCGTCTGCCACAATATATATATTGTATATATATATATATATATACTGTACATAAATTTATATATATAGCATATATATATATATATATATATATAGTGTTAGATCCATAAATATTTGAACAGAGACAACTTTTTTCTAATTTTGGTTCTGTACATTACCACAATGAATTTTAAATGAAACTCAGAAGCAGTTGAAGTGCAGACTTTCAGCTTTAATTCAGTGGGGTGAACAAAACGATTGCATAAAAATGTGAGGCAACTAAAGCATTTTTTTAACACAATCCCTTTATTTCAGGGACTCAGATGTAATTGGACAATTGATTCAAAGGTTATTTCATGGGCAGGTGTGGGCAAGTCCGTCATTCTGTCATTATCAATTAAGCAGATAAAAGGTCTGGAGTTGATTTGAGGTGTGGTGCTTGCATGTGGAAGATTTTGCTGTGAACAGACAACATGCGGTCAAAGGAGCTCTCCATGCAGGTGAAAGAAGCCATCCTTAAGCTGCGAAAACAGAAAAAACCCATCTGAGAAATTGCTACAATATTATGAGTGGCAAAATCTACAGTTTGGTACATCCTGAGAAAGAAAGCAAGCACTGGTGAACTCAGCAAGGCAAAGAGACCTGGACGTTCACGGAAGACAACAGTGGTGGATGATCGCGGAATCATTTCCATGGTGAAGAGAAACCCTTCACAACAGCCAACCAAGTGAACAACACTCTCCAGGGGGTAGGCATATTGATATCCAAGTCTACCATAAAGAGAAGACTGCATAAAAGTAAATACAGAGGGTTCACTGCAAGGTGCAAGCTACTCATAAGCCTCAAGAACAGAAAGGCTAGATTGGACTTTGCTAAAGAACATCTAAAAAGCCAGCACAGTTCTGGAAAAACATTCTTTGGACAGATGAAACCAAGATCAACCTCTACCAGAATGATGGCAAGAAAAAAGTATGGAGAAGGCATGGAACAGCTCATTATCCAAAGCATACCACATCATCTGTAAAACACGGTGGAGGCAGTGTGATGGCTTGGGCATGCATGGCTGCCAGTGGCACTGGGACACTAGTGTTTATTGATGATGTGACACAGGACAGAAGCAGCCGAATGAATTCTGAGGTGTTCAGAGACATACTGTCTGCTCAAATCCAGCTAAATGCAGTCAAATTGATTGGGCGTTTCATGATACAGATGGACAATGACCCAAAACATACAGCCAAAGCAACCCAGGAGTTTATTAAAGCAAAGAAGTGGAAAATTCTTGAATGGCCAAGTCAGTCACCTGATCTTAACCCAATTGAGCATGCATTTCACTTGTTGAAGACTAAACTTCGGACAGAAAGGCCCACAAACAAACAGCAACTGAAAGCTGCTGCAGTAAAGGCCTGGCAGAGCATTAAAAAGGAGGAAACCCAGCATCTGGTGATGTCCATGAGTTCAGGCTGTCATTGCCAGCAAAGGGTTTTCAACCAAGTATTAGAAATGAACATTTTATTTCCAGTTATTTCATTTGTCCAATTACTTTTAAGCCCCTGAAATAAAGGGATTGTGTTAAAAAATACTTTAGTTCCCTCACATTTTTATGCAATCTTTTTGTTCAACCCACTGAATTAAAGCTGAAAGTCTGCACTTCAACTGCATCTGAGTTGTTTCATTTAAAACTCATTATGGTAATGTACAGAACCAAAATTAGAAAAAAGTTGTCTCTGTACAAATATTTATAGACTTAACTGTATATACAGTATATGCAGGATCACAGCATCCTTAGAATTGATTGGAGTACTTCAATTAGTTATTGAACTTTGAATGTTTTTTTCCTGATGCAGTACACAAAGTCCTCATGGTCTCTTTCCCCTTGTTCAAATGATTTAATCTAGGCTGGTGCAGAAAGAAGTTCAAAGAAACTTAGTCAGTGTGTGTGTGTTTGTGTGTGGCTGTTCATCCTATTTTGCCCAGCAGGCCTCAGAAAACCCACACAAAAGGCCTGACCAGACCTTTGACAGGTCTACTGGATAAGCCTCGCCTCTGGCAGTCTCCCTACTTTTAGAGGGTCAAAAATGGGGCTAAGGCTCTTAAATAATTTTGGACTAAATAGGAAATCATCAACAGCAAAACAAATCCATACTAGAAATAGGGATGTCACAGTATCAGAATTTTTGTATTTGATAACAATACCGATGAAATGTTACGATAATTGAACCTTCAAACCCATGGCAAAAACAGAAACCCTATTCAATAGTTTCTTATTAAAATAACTGTTTTTTCAAGTGAACAACATTGTGTAATACAATATTAAATATATAAATGCTAACAATAACAATGTTTTAAAATACTGGTATATCCATCAAGTGGTTACCCAACTGTCCTCTAAGTACACTAGTACTGGCATTTATAAATGTCAAAAATACAATGCAGGTCATGAACCTTAATGTGTGGAAGAGATGGGGATCCCCCAATGTAACAACATATAGAGAGTTTATAATCTGGGGGGATTACAGCATAGGATTTATAAAGAATGATATGTCAGGAACTACATGATTTATCTTAGCATGTGCACATTTTACATTTATTCTGACATTTCCTTTATTGTAACAAAAAATACTGTTTAAAATCAATAATAAAAATACAAATTCAAACATTCTATTTGTAATTTTGAATGAATGAATACCAAAATAATTTTGGATATCACAATTTAAACAAACTATTTAAAGCTGTTTTATAGCAACATGATTTTAAAGTCTGGTTTGGCAGAGAATCCCTCTGTTAGGTTTGTAACATTTGCTATTGTATGGCTTATATTTGCATTGTTCGCTGATTAAAAATATTACTAAAGAGTATAATTTAATAGATGAGTCAAATGAATTTTAATTTTAAATGTCACAAACTCTTTTTTACATTTGCCTCAACTTTAAAGCTTCCTGTGTGAAGTCAAACTTGTCATTTTTGCATTAATCTTTAATGGCTTTGTTTTACTGTTTTAAAAATTTCTTACGTAAGTAAACACACTTGATTATTGTTTATGCCTTTGTACAAATCCAGAATGTGAAAATGACTCGGGGTGTTGTTACATATGCTCAGTATATTGATAACTACGCGTCAGTATTACATTCTTCAATGTATCATTAAAATGTATGACACATGCGCTTACTTATGAGTCATACTAATGAACCTTAGTTTGCCTTCAAAAGCCAAATGACTGACACAAATTCTGCATAAGACACCATTACTAGTGATATATATATATATACTCAGCAAAAAAAGAAACGTCCTCTGACTTTCAACTGTTTTTACTTTCAGTAAACTTAATGTGTAAATATTTGTATGAACAGTAAAAGAGTCAACACCATAAGACATAAACTAAAAATGTTTCACAATGTGTCCCTGAATGAAGGGAGGCTCAAAATCAAAAGTACCAGTCAGTATCCGGTGTGGCCACCAGCTGCTTGAAGTACTGCAGTGCATCTCCTCCTCATGGACTGGGCCAGATTTGTCAGTTCTTGCTGTGAGATGTTACCCCACTCTTCCACCAAGGCACCTGCAAGTTCCTGGACATTTTTGGGGGGAATGGCCCTAGCCCTCACCCTGCGATCCAACAGGTCCCAGACGTGCTCAATTCCTTCGACGATAAACACAAATCCGTCCATCACCCCTGGTGAGACAAAACCGTGACTCATCAGTGAAGAGCACTTTTTGCCACTCCTGTCTGGTCCAGCGAAGGTGGGTTTGTGCCCATAGGCGTTGTTGCTGGTGATGTCTGGTAAGGACCTGCCTTACAACAGGCCTACAAGCCCTCAGTCCAGCCTCTCTCAGCCTATTGCGGACAGTCTGAGCACTGATGGAGGGATTGTGTGTTCCTGGTGTTACTCGGGCAGTTGTTGTGGCCATCCTGTACCTGTCACGCAGGTGTGATATTCGGATGTACCGATCCTGTGCAGGTGTTGTAACACGTGGTCTTCCACTGCGAGGATGATCAGCTGTCCTTCCTGTCTCCCTGTAGCGCTGTCTTAGGCGTCTCACAGTGCGGACATGGCAATTTATTGCCCTAGCCACATCAGCAGTCCTCATGCCTCCCTGCAGCATGCCTAATGCACGTTCACGCAGATGAGCAGGGACCCTGAGCATCTTTCTTAGGGTGTTTTTCACAGTCGGTAGACAAGTCTCTTTAGTGTCCTGTAAGCTGTTAAGGTCTTAACGACCATTCCACAGGTGCATGTTAATTAATTGATTATGGTTAATTGAACATGCATGGAAAACATTGTTTAAACCCTTTACAATGAAGATCTGTAAAGTTATTTGGATTTTTAAAACATTATTGTTGAAATACACAGTCCTGAAAAAGGGACGTTTCTTTTTTTGCTGAGTATATACATATATATATATATATATATATATATATATATATACAGGTATATATATATATATAGTTACCTTTTCATCTCCTCTTACGTCTAATGTGTGACAATACAAGTTAAACAAATACACCTCATCTGATTGGTAATGTTATTTCACTCTCAAAGCATGCATAAATCTGTTTGTGAACTAATTGTATAATAGGATAAAACTTACAATAACAAAAGCCTGTCCGTGTGTGAGTCTTGACTATTTATTTTTAAATAAGAAGTGTCAATCCTACAGTTGCGTGTTGAAACTCTTGCCTTAAGCTCAAAGCACTTCTAGACATGACACTGCTGTTTTCCTTTTCGACATGTTAATGTGGTGCTGTATAATCTCCACTTTCAGCAATTTCCATATAAAGTTTTACTCAAAATATCAACATGTATTATTGTGCCATATGAAGTAAGGCAGTCATGCAATCACACATGAGTACTGTACCAACTTTCTCAGTACTACCAATACTGTAAAAGAGCTTGTGCTGTTATGCTTTCAACTTTGACATCGAGGTGGTGCTAAAAAGGGATCTTGTGACATTCCTATCTAGAAACAATAAACAGTACGAGAAAATAGAAAAAGGGTCAAATACAATTACAAATAGAAAAGAATCACAAACCAACAATGCCAAAGATGAGGTAAGAACTTAAACTCCTCTTTAAATACTCACTGGGGATGGAACTCCAGCTGCACAGTTATTAAGTGGTCCCTCCTCCTTGGGCTCCACATAAAGTAGACAGGGTAGGTGGCAATACCAAAGCACACTAATACATACAATGTATACCTAAATAAAATTACATAATTCAAAAAAAATGAAACAATGTTTAATGAATAAAACACAAAACAAACAAAACCAAAAACAGAATTAATAGTAAAGTGTACATAATAATATTTGACCAACAACAAAACAGCTAAATAAAGTGGAAAAAAAACAGCTTGGTTGAATATCACACAAATATTCTTTCACTAACTCCTGAATGTAAAAAAAATACTTAAGCGATAAAGGTTATGAGGTAATAACCACCTCTTAAATTGGTGAGACAGGATGTCATAATATGAGACATGACCTGCCAGGGGTATAGTGAATATAAACATCACGGTCACAGGCAACCATCAACTGGGCACAAAACTGCAAAGACTATACAAAAAATAATACAAACTTACATCATTAGAATAAATATACGTCGTATTTGACCACAAAATAAATGAAAACAATGAAAAAAGAAACAGACTGCTTTCTTTGTGACTTTTGTTCTTTTGAATTTGGTCACATAAATTACTTTATAACTGTGTTAACTGAGCGGCAACATACTCTCCTCATTTTTTGAGGCAAATGATCCACATTGGAAATGTCACGCTTTAACAGTAGTTTTCACATTGTTATATGAATATACAGGTACAAGCGAGTAGTGAAGAGAGTACTGCCGATCCTTTAATTTTATTGCCCAGAGTTTAGAGCTGAAAGCTTCTACTTTCAAAAGCCATTCTGATGAAGCTTGGGAGAGAATGTCCTTTTGTCTGATGAAGCAGTATTGAGGAGCTATGTGGGATGTTAATTAATAAGCCTTAGGCAAAGCAACTAAATTAAATTAAAGCCTTCAGGCTATGTCTGAAAATTTCCAAAAGCAAATTCCATGGTTTGGCGCATGTTGTCAACTGTTATAAATTTAATGTTGGGGTAACACTTTAGTTTAGGAGCTACAAAACTGCATCTATTATTCATTTACTCTTAAGTAACAAGACCTAAACAAAGGCTTCGTCTGGTGCTAATAACAGTTACAAAGCATCAGGAAAGTCATCTCTTCAATGCAGCCTACCAAACAAACTTCACTTTGGAACATGTAGAGGTGACTTAGGAGATACATATTTCTCTTGATATTGCATACTTATCAATATAAATCCTGTGAATCCTTTATATTAACCCTTAAACCGCCACATACTTAGGGGGGTAATGCACCCCTGGACACCAAATACTTTTTTGCTGCACTTTTTAAGAAAACGTCATAATTCACTAAGAAATTTTGAAATTTTATTGGAACACTTTTTTTCGTGCAAAGAGCAACACAATTACTGCAACACTGATCATTTTACACACTGCCAATTAACTGTAAAGACTATAAAAAAACTACTGCAACAATCTATTATTATATGTACAAGGTGCAACTGATGCCATTGATGAAATTCAGTAAATCACCAAGCCAACTGTTCTTGAACTAGTTGCACGCAAGCACACAGAGGTAACGCTGATGCTTATAGGCTAGTCTAGTGCCGCGGCTGAATCCAAGGAACAGTGATGCTGATTCGCTAGGGGGCGGCAGTGGTCATGAGCTGGCTGCTCAAAGAATGTACAGCACTAACTGATCAGCTCTGGCGTGCTGGCAAATTCCACAGGGAACCGATTATAGCCGATTGTGGCATTCAACAAAAAGTTGCCGAATATAATCGCATCTGGCGTGCTGGCAAATTGCATTGGGAACTGACTACAGCCGGTTGCAGTGGTTTAAGGGTTAACAAGTCATTTTACCAGCATATCAAATGATCTTATTATATTAAAATGCACAGAGATGAAAACCCTAACTACTGCTTTCAAGCACACACATTTTTAATTTTTCTTTTTAAACGCCTTCCCCCATTTCCCACAAGCACAACACAGTCACCAAGCACAAAACAAATACCTTCTACTTCCTTCTTCTCTTTCTCCTTTTCCTCCTCCACTCATTCAGACTAGGTTCATATACTCCCACCTGACTCTTGCTCCACAAGTAGTGGCTGCTGGCTCCTTTTATAAGGGACCCGGAAGTGCTCCAGGTGCTCGTTGTCCCACTTCCCTGCAGCACTTCCGGGTGTGGTGGAAGAGCTGCTTATTGGGGCTCAGCAGCAGCTGCAGTACCCCCAGCACCAAAGGAGCCCTGTGGGAGTGTGAGGTAGTGCTGCAACCCAGGGGATGCCATCTAGCGTTCTGGGGGAGGTAATGCTCTGGATAAGCTCCCTCCTCGGTCCTCCCAGCATGGAGACTCCCCGGCCGTACGCCACACCCTATGGTTATTATTAAAGTGGCAACACATGTTGAACAGGAGAGGAAAGGCTATGGTGGGCTGAATGGCCTATTACTTTGAAATTCCCTAGTTGTTTGTGTAATGTTAGAATTTCCAGAGGGGAATTGGGAAGCTATGTGGCCTATCTGTGCCATTTCTGTACTTTATAAATTAATCTTGACTCCTCCAGAGGTGTACTTTCTCTGGCAAGTGCTATACATTCCTTACTTGCAAAAGTTTATTTTGATATTATATTATGATTTGTGTTTGCATTGTACCACACTCTTCTTTTGTGGAGAGCACCTTCAAATATTTTGAAAATTGTTATCGTGCCAGGTTCCAAAACCACACTGCTATCAATATCATCTAACTCTTTACTAAATGCTGATAAAGCAAACATTGTAATAACAACAACAACATTTATTTATATAGCACATTTTCATACAAAAAAATGTAGCTCAAAGTGCTTTAAATAATGAAGAATAGAAAAATAAAAGACACAGTAAGAAAATAAAATAAGTCAACGTTAATTAACATAGAATAAGAGTAAGGTCCGATGGCCAGGGTGGACATGAAAAAACAAAAACAAAAAAAACTTCAGATGGCTGGAGAAAAAAAAAAACAAAATCTGCAGGGATTCTAGACCATGAGACCGCCCAGTCCCCTCTGGGCAATCTACCTAACATAAGTCAAACAGTCCTCTTTGTATTTAGGGTTCTCACGGAAAGACTTGATGATGATGGTCACTTAGACTTCTGGCTTTTAGTCCATCAATGTTGGAGCATCATGAAGCTTTGAGTAGGTGGTGGTGGCGTAGGCCACCACAAAGAAACCGGAAAAAGAAACAGAAGAGAGAGTAGGGGTCAGTACGGATTTTAGAGCCACCATGAATAGTTATTATAATGAATTGAACATACAGAGTATCAGTATTAAGTTAAAGTGAACTTATGAGAAGGCCATGTTAAAGTAATGTGTTTTCAGCAGTGTTTTAAAGTGCTCTTCTGTATTAGCCTGGCAAATTCCTATTGGCAGGCTATTCCAGATTTTAGGTGCATAACAGCAGAAGGCCGTCTCACCACTTCTTTTAAGTTTAGCTTTTGGAATTGTAAGGCAACACTCATTTGAGGATCTAAGGTTACGATTTGGAATATAGGGTGTCAGACATTCCGATATACTGTATAAGATGGACTGAGATTATTTAAGGTTTTATAAACCATAAGCAGAATTTTAAAGTCAATTCTGAAAGACACAGGTAACCAGTGTAGTGACATCAAAACTGGAGAAATGTGTTCGGATTTTCTTTTCCCAGTTAGGATTCTAGCAGCTGCATTCTGCACTCGTTGCAAATGATTTATGTCTTTTTTGTGTAGTCCTGAGAGGAGTGCGTTACAGTAATCAAGGCGACTGAAAACAAAAGCGTGAATTAATTTCTCAGCATCTTTCAATGGTATAAGAGGTCTAACTTTTGCTATGTTTCTTAAGTGAAAAAATGCTGTCCTAGTGGTCTGATGAATATGTGATTTAAAATTCAGGTTACAGTCAACAGTTACCCCTAAGTTTCTTACTTCCGTCTTAACTTTTAATCCTAATGCATCAAGTTTATTTCTGATAACCTCATTGAAACCATTATTGCCAATCACTAAAATTTCAGTTTTCTCTTTATTTAGCTTGAGAAAATTACTATTCATCCATTCAGAAATACCAGTAAGACATTGTGTTAGTGAATCGAGAGACTCGGTGTCATCAGGTGCTACTGATAAATACAGCTGTGTGTCATCAGCATAGCTGTGGTAGCTCACGTTGTAACCTGAGAAAATCTGACCTAACGGAAGCATATAGATTGAGAACAGCGGACCCAGGATAGAGCCATGTAGAACACCATTTAGAATATCATGTGTCTTTGAGTTGTGATTACCACAACTAACAAAGAATTCTCTCCCTGCCAGGTAGGATTCAAACCAATTTAAGGCACTGCCAGGGAGGCCCACCCATTGACTAAGGAGAGGACGATGTGCTGCGAAGTCAGCTTTGAGAATCTCCGACTGTTGGTGCCTTATGTCATTTACACCAGCGTGTAAAATAATAGATCCATCTCGGACTCGAGCACCGGGAAAACAAGAAACAAAAGATTTTCGATTAGGGCATGTGATATTGAGGTTTCGTACAATCGAATCACCTACCACGATTACATCACCCGGGGCTGAAGGCAAACTGGGGACACGGAGAGGGTCGAACTGGTTCTGGATTGAGATGCTCGCCTGTGCCGATGGAGGTGTTCTAGCCTTGAACCCCCGCCTGCATAGCTGAAACACGCCAAGGTCTTCATCGGTATCGTCATTGCTCCTACGAGGCGCCGGGGTGAAGCTTACTTGTCCTTGGAATTGAGCGGCACGAGGTGGGGTTGATGTTACGTCGACTTCAGATGTCGAGGATGGTTTATCCAGCAGCCAAACCTCAAGTCTCTAATGTACTTTCGCCTGGACAGGAGTTTCTGAATCTGTTTGTCGAGTGCCTGGAGTTCTTCGACGACAACGGCAACGCGATTCATCTCACTGTTGGCCATTGTCTGCTTCTACTTCTGCTTCCACTTCATGACCTAGGAAAGAATGAGAGAGAAATGACAATAAAGCAAAGTAAATAGCAGTAACTGAATAACTCCTCGCACACACGGCATTTACCCCGGAGAGACCCTGAAATGAGCTGTGCTTTACCTGCCGTCTTGCCCCGCCATGATCATGACAATAGGTGGTTTCTTATAAGTCACAATCATTTTTTTTCTGCAAGTGGAATTTATTCTAAGTGAAGGTTGCAGAACTCGGCAGCCTGAACCAACAGGGCAAAAAGCTGGAATCAGCCTATGATGGAATGGCAGTCCATAGTGGGGTACTGTTATGCAGATTCATGTGGGAAGAAACACTAAGAAAAAACAATATTAACAAGAAAAAAGTATGTATATTCAACATACAATACATCAGGAATCTTTGAGGCAGTAACATAAACCACTCTATCAGTATGCTGACCGAAATTGAAATTAATGCAGTGTTTTATGAGGTATGAATCTCTTCATATTTCATTTCCAATAACTGTGATTCTCAAATATTATGGAATCAAAGGATAAGCATCTTAATCATTTTTAACTTGAGCTCTCCTTTGGACATTTATACCATCATGGGGTTTCAAATTATTTGTAATTTTGTAGATCTGGTGGATCTTTAAATGACAAAGCAATTTATCATATACACTATATTGCCAAAAGTATTGGAACCCCCCTCCAAATCATTTATTTCAGGTGTTCCAATCACTTCCATGGCCACAGGTCTATAAAATCAAGCACCTAGGCATGCAGATTGCTTCTTCAAACATTTGTGCAAAAATGGGTCGCTCTCAGGAGCTCAGTGAATTCAAGTGTGGTACCGTGATAGGATACCACCTGTGCAATAAGTCCATTCATGAAATTTCCTCGCTACTAAATATGCCCAGGTCAATTGTTAGTGGTATTGTAACAAAGTGGAAGCAATTGGAAATAACAGCAACTCAGCCACAAAGTGGTAGGCGACATAAAATCACAGAGCAGGGACAGAGCAAGTTAAGGTGCACAGTGTGCAGAAGTCGCCAACTTTCTGCAGAGTCAATACCTACAGACCTTCAAAAGCTTAAGAACACTGCATAGAGCTTCATGGAATGGGTTTCCATGGCCGAGCAGCTGCATCCAAGCCTTACATCACCAAATGCAATGCAAACTGTCAGATGCAATTACATATGAAGGACTAGTTGGGCTTTAGTGGTTGCTAGGAGAACAGTACTTCCCTGACTTCATTGTGCCAAGTGTAAAGTTTGGTGGAGGGGGATTATGGTGTGGGGTTGTTTTTCAGGAGTTGGGCTTGTATCTTTAGTTCCAGTGAAATGAACTCTTAATGCTTCAGTGTACAAAGCAATTTTGGACAATGTCATGCTCTCAACTTTGTGGGAACAGTTTGGGGATGGCCCCTTCCTGTTCCAACATGACTGCGCACCAATACATAAAGCAAGGTCTACAAAGAAATGGATGAGTGAGTTTGGTGTAGAGGAACTTGACTGGCCTGCACACAGCCCTGACCTCAACCCGATAGTATGAGGGGCCAAACAGGCCATAAATAATATATTTCTGTGTGTAATCTATTGATTTACGTGTGAACACTATTGGTTTATGAATATTTACTATCGGTTTGCGTGCATACTTAATTGATTTGCCTGCGTACAATACTGGTTTCATTCATATGAACTATATTGGTGCGTGTCCGTATATTATCCGTTTGTACGTGCATATCACTGGTTTGCATATGAACTATATTGATTTGCGTGTGTGTATTACTGGTTCCAGTACGTTTGTTATTGGTTTGTGAGTGAACTGCATTGGTTTACGCTTGCATGTTATCGGTTTGCGTATGAATTATATTGGCTTGCGTTCTGTGACGGTCTAACAATAGATTTGCGTATGCACTATATTGGTTTCATGTGGGTAACCTGTCGATTTTGCGTTTGAACTCTATTGGTTGTATGTGTGCACTATGTCGGTTTCGCGTATGAAACATATTGGTTATGCGTGTGCACCCTATCGCAACTCTGTGTATGAACTATATCGGTTCTGTGTGTGAACTACTGTATATTGGTTGTTCACGTGATCTTCAGAGGAAATGGGCAGGGCAAGAAACAGGAACTCAAGGGCTGGTAGAGTCATGGAGTGTAAAGAGAAGTGTCTAGGAGATGCATCTGTGTTTAAACGGCATTATATCTTTTTTCCCGCACCATACTTTTGCGAAAGGACTTGGTGGTAATTATTACTATTTAATAGAATCTACCCTTGAGTCTGTAATGAACGCAAGGGTGAAGTTAGGTATGTATTCGGATGTCTTCTTATTCGGTCCCATCTACATGCTTGCTTGCAACCTGCAGCTGTACTTGTTCACACAGTATTTGCAAAACAGTTACTTATTCTAAAAGCAAAATATTCAACATTTACGATTGACGTCTTCATGCAACATAACATTCAGTTACTACTAGTTAGATTTATTATGTCTGGCCACCCCGCACCGCACAGACAGGTGAAGTGACCTGCTCAAGGTCACACAGTGTCAGTCTCAGTACTTGAACCCACGGACAAAGGGTTGAAAGTGCAAAGCCCTAACCGCAATGCTTGCACATCTAAAACGTGTACAGTATATTCATTGACTAAACGTGTCAATTCTTTGAAAAGCTAAACATTTAACATTTAGGACCTGCATGGGTCAGTTACATCATATTGGGCCACCTTACCTTCCACAGTTTTGTGAAAGGACAGATGCATTTTTTTAAGATGCAGCGGAGTTTTGTTCTGCCCAGTGCGAGTATCAGGGTGAAACTGACAAAGTATTCCCACTTCAAGATCAGATAAATGGGATTTACTGTGATATTTAATAGGCACTGTAAAATGTTAAATGATGTTGGGCCACCTTAATTTTCATAGTTTTGTGACATTGGCATATATACACTTGTCCAGGTCAGAATCATTTGTTAAATTAGAGTTTATATTTATTTTTTCAAATAATGGATCAGTCTGTAATGATGGCGATTAATATACACGCTGTAGAATTATTTTGCCTTGCTGTTATAATAGAATAAGAAGCTGCTTTGCAAAAGCTGTGTGAATAAGTAGCTGACTGCAAGCTTATACTGGGAGTGAATAAAATGCTAGCCGAATGCGTACCTAACTTCAGCCCTGTGATCATTTCAGAATTAAGGGAAAATACTGGTAAAAATAATTACCACCAAGCTCTTTAACAAACATACAGTGATGTGCAAAAGTATTCAATTCCTTTAAAAGTCATCCTAATTTTCTGCATGACAAAAGATTTGTCCACATATTTATCCATTTGGTATTTTTAATGTGAAACTCTTGTGCTGTAACAAAACATTATCAAACTCCAAATAACTCAAGAAAAACTCCAAAGTGATTGCCTAACATATTCAAGCCCAACATATTCATACTTTGTCAAGAATCTTTTTGCTGCAGTAACAGCCTTCATTCTTTTGGGGTATGTAAATACGCCCCAGTTCTGCACATTGCTCAGGCATGATTCTTCCCTATTCTTCTTGGCATTATTCCTAGGTACCCTGTATGTTGGTGGGATGGTATCTCTGAACAGCAGTTTTCAAACAGTTCCCCAGATTCTCAACTGGTTTAAGATCAGGGCTTTGACTTGGCCATTCCGAAACATTCACCTGTCTGTTTCTGAGTCATCCCAGTGTCACTTTGGTCTAATGCTTAGGGTCATTGTCATCTTGAAAGATGAATCTTCTTCCGAGCTTTAAATTCATAGCAGACTGGAACAAGTTCTCCTGCAATATTATGTGGTATTTGGGCCCATCTATTGTCCCTTCAACTCTGACAAGATTCTCAGTCCCAGCACATGAAAAACTTCCCCATAGCAAGATGTTGCCACCACCATATTCCACTGTAGGTCCGATGTTTCTTGTGCTATGGGCAGTGTTTGTTTTATGCCACACATTCTGTACCTTTTTGAACTCTGAGAAAAAAGTTCTATTTTGGTTTCATTTGATTATAAACCCTTCTCCCCACATTTAACTGGAAAAACGCCATATGTGCTTTTATGTGGACCATCTTAACCCTATAACGCCATACATATCATATTGGATACAGGTATTTCTAGGGCCTGTTTCTTAGTAACAGGATTGCCATTTTCCTCAAAAACCAGTAGTATACAATAATATACATGTTTTCTCCCCCTGGTGGATGATGTATGCATCACAGGTGGCAAACACAACTTTTTTTTCAAGATTCCAAGATGGCTGCAGGCAAGGTGGAAGTTAGCTTCGTTTTCAAGTGATAAGATGCCCTATTTTTAAAACAGTTACAGTAAGTGAAATGAAAAAAAAAATGTGATTAATTTTCAAAATAAGTCTTTACTAGGTTGAAAAAGCTCATAACAACTTAATTTTTCATTAAATATTTTATAGAAAAACCGTCAGGAAAAGGTGTGAATCAAATATGATACTATGGGTATATCAATGTATTTCATGGGTCAGTGCATCAGTTGTTGTTTTAGTGCATTTCTTGATTAAATTTGTATTATATGTACAGTAATTCAAACTGCACTAAATATATTGTTCAATTTAAGCATGAATATTTCTTTCAGTATATATTTTGATTGTAATTTTATGTTTGTCAGTTGTAAATGATTTGAATATTTAGATGGCAAAGAAGTACAGTTTAGAAGACGTCTTAAATACGATGATTAATGGAAATTCAAGTGACATAGAACAGTTAGGAGAGGAAGATGATGATGGTAGTGATGAGGAATGGACTCCTAAGGGAATGGCTGCTACAGAGGGATCAGACAGTAGTGGTGAAGAAGATGAACCTGTAGATGAAACAGACACACCAGTAACACAAAGCAGAGCACAACAAAGCAGTCAGCAAAGGGCAAAGTAAAAAAGAAAGAGTACAAATGGAGAAAAGTGCCATTTAAAAGTCCAAGTGTTGATTTTGATAGACATGTTGAGGACGTCTCTACAGAAAGGTCAGAATGGACACCATACATGTATTTCAAGCAGTTTGTTACTGATGAAATGATTCAGGATATTGCACAACAAACTAACTTGTACAGTGTACAGAAACTGGGAACATCAGTAAACACAACACCCAAAGAAATTGAACAGGTTCTTGGTATGTACATGCACATGGGGTTGGTACAGATGCCCAATGTAAGAGCCTATTGGGAGATGGAGACAAGGTACCCCACAGTGTGTGATGTTATCCTGAAATTGACCTCAACCCTTCCAGCAGGACAAAATCACAAGGTTTTTGCTGACTACTATTTTACATCAGTACCTCTGGTGGATCACCTGAAAGAACGAGGACTCTACTATTTGGGAACAGTTTGAATGAACAGGGTAAAGAACTGCAGTATGATGGAAGAAAATGATTTGAAGAAAAAAGGAAGAGGGTCATGGGATTTCAGAGTGAATCAGGAAAACACTATCATTGTGAGATGGTGTGACAACAAGGCTGTGAATCTGCTCTCCTCATTTGTTGGAGATGAACCAGTGACAAATATGAAATGCTGGGATCGAAAATCCAAAATGTATATAATGGTGCCAAGACCCGCTATTGTGGAGACATACAACAAATTTATGGGTGGTGTTGACCTTCTTGACATGTTGTCTGCTCTTTACAAGTTCTCCTTTAGATCCAGAAGATGGTATCTGTAAATTTGGTGGCACACTGTCACTGTGGCAGTCATAAATGCATGGAATCTTTACAAGAGAGACTGGAAAGAACTGGAACCTAGTAAGAAACCAATGCCATTGCAAAGATTTCAAGCTTCTGTTGGGACTTCTCTCACAAGCGCAGGAAAAGGCAAGATCCGGTATGGCAGACCACTGTCCTCTCAGAACACGAGAAAATACCCCCACGTAAAAGATGAGCTGTTGCTGTACCCCTTGATGTGAGAAAGGATGGCATTGACCATTTACCAACTTGGAAAACAAGACAGAGGTGCAAGCACTACCCAGGAAGTCACTTCTCACATGTCTATTGTGAGAAATGCAAAGTCAACTTTTGTCTAAACAAAGACAGAAACTGTTTTTTGGCATTTCACGATACATAAACAAGTTGCCAAATATACTAAACCTGTTGTAAAAAAGTTGTTAAATGTTGAAAAACATATTTGTGTGTGCTAAAAAACATAAACACGTTGCCAAATATACTAAACCTGTTGTAAAAGTTGTTAAATGTAAAATATATTTGTGTTTGCTAGGGTTTTTCTAAAGGCACACAGTTTTTGGTTGATTTGAAACGCCTGGCGCTTCAAATGTGATACAAAAAAAAAAAAACCATATTCCTAGGTCATATCTGAAAATTTTTTTTGAACTCTCAAAAGGATCCAATAAACAGTTCAATCCTGAAAAAACAGAATTTTCTGACTATTCATTCATATAGCAGGCTTTATAGGGTTAAGGAATGGCTTCTTTCTTGCCACCCTCCTGTAGAGGCCTGCTTAATGGAGAGCTCTTGCAATTGTGGACCCCTGCACCTTCACTACAGTTTCAGCCAAAAAGCATTGCAAATATCTGAGAGTAACGGTTGGATTTCTAGTTTCCTCTCTCTCCAGTTGATGTCTAACTCCGATGTTCAGTCTTGAAGGACGGCCTGTTCTAGTAAGAGTCTGGGTGCTGTGATGAACCTTCCACTTTCTGATGATGGATCCAGCAGTGCGCAATGAGACATTCAAACTCTTGATATTTTTATAATTATTTAATGCTGCCTTGTGCATTTCAATAACTTGGTTTCTCACATCAGCAGAATGCTCCTCTGTCTTCATTTTCTCAGTGACTTTCCACCAAAGACTACGGTCCCTACGAAGGGGGCTTTTTATATCCAGAGAGAAAGTAGCACCTCATTATGTTTAATATGACTGTCAAATGTCTGCCACCTTTGTAATGAATTTGTCATTGGTGTAAACCTGGAGCTTCCAAAGCACAGAGGTTTAACACTAGAATTACCAGAGCCTACGAAAAAACTGTAGATCCGTCCCACCTTAAATCGCTTTTTAAAACCGTTCTCACCTCTCCGACAGCCTCCTTTGTCCTGTAAATGTGCCGATAAAAACAAACTGCAAGCAGTCGGCTATTCCATCCCCCCACTGACTCAGAACGTGCACGAACTTCTCCGAGCTCATGCCTCGATTATCTGGGAGTGAAGTGGAGTTTTAGAGTGGAAATAATAGATTGTTATTTGGAACACACGCATTTCATGTGTGTTCCGTTTCTACAGTAATCTGTGTTAACACAATGTTAAAACAGAAACGTTTTCATATTTTAGTAAATGTTACAAAATGTAGACATAAACTATAAAATGTGTGAAGCCTGACAGCCAAAGAGAAAATAAACATTTTCATAATGGTCCAAGACTTTTACAACAGCTTCTGTGGAGTACTGGTAAGATTTTGTCACTTAGAGCGCAGCAGACTTGTTGTACTTCAAGAGATCCAAGTTCGATTCCCCCCTGGAAAAAAAATGTATTTATTTTTAGCCTTCGCGGTTCTGCCTGCCTGAACTCCCTGTCTATCTATATAGTAATAACAGTAATTTTATTATTATATAGGAGCTTCCCTGTCTGCCTATCATATAGTGCCTTTCCTTCCTACCTATCTATACCTGTATCTATCCCCTTAGCTGTTTTTTATATATCTATTATACAGTGCCTTCCCTGTTTATTTATATATCTAGTGCCTTCTCTGCCTGTCAGTCTGTCTGATTGCATACAGCGCTGAACTTACTGCTCTGTACTATTCTGTCCTCTGCGTGTCCTGGTGTACAAAAGAAACACCACCATACAGCAACATGTGCGAACTGACAAGATCGGGGAAAAACACGCGGTCACTGATTACAAACCGCAAGATGAATGAAAGAGACAATATATGTAAAAACATCACGCAATATTATTTGAAAACTAATGGGTTTGACACTGTTCAATTTCAAATATTATTTGAAACTGCTGCACTGAACAGCGTCAGCGTGTATTCAAACCCGATCTGACGCTGTTCATTTTCAAATAATATTGCATGTACTGAACTATTTTAGAATAAAAATACATTTGATTTCAGTCAGTCTGTAAGAGCCAGTGTAAATGCATGATAATTGTAAAGGTTAGCTTTTTTTTTAATTCAGTTCCATTCTCTCAGTCATGTTCACAATCCCCCATCTGATATTGCTGTTTTCACATAAAGACGCGCTATAACTCAAATGTGATTTATTTGGAGACGCGCTATACTCAAATGTTATTTATATAGGGAAGAAAGTACAATGTCAGGTGCTCATTCAGTGTAATAGGAACCATAGCACAGAGAGCTGTGTACACTGCAACAAGTACACATGTCGTGAATGTAGGAAGGGTGTGTGGGAATTGTTAATATTTGAATGTGATGATTTTATACAGCACGGATTTGAAATCAGCAGTTCTTAGCATTGCACCACACAAGCTGTCGTATCAACCGCCTACTGTAACTTGCTTTATTTTTTCTTCACTTATAGTCTAGAATAAAAGTTTGCTTGTTTTGTTATACTTGTACACCAACATATGTTCCTGTGTTTGAGCGACACGGGCATGCTCAAAAAAATAGACGTGTAATGCCACGAAAAGTGCACGCAGGCACTTCAGTTCGCAAGCATTGGTACGAGAATGCAGTCACAAGTACGCTGCAGAGCTACAGCACATCTTAATGTGAAAGCAGCATTCAGCAAATGTTTAGGGAAGGATCCTGAACACGACTGAGAGAATGAAAAGTGAATTAAAAAAAAAAACTAACCTTTACAAGTATCATAAATTACACCGGCTGTTACACACTGAAATCAAATGTATGTTTTTATTCTAAAATAGTAAGAATAAGAGCAGTTTACTTCTCAAAACTGAATCGTGCAGGATCGAACTCATGACCTTTTGAATACTAATTAGCAGTTGATACCATTACGCTACCGTGACAGCTGTAGTAAGTATGTGTCAATGTGGCATGCTAAGGTGGCTTTTTTCTGCAGTTATATTTTTGAATAAAAGCATGTTTGTTCTGTTATATTTGTACCTTTTGTGAAAGTCTTTGATATTTGGACTTCAGGCTTCATACATTATATAGTTTATGCTTACATTTTGTCATTTACTACTACAATATGAAAAAAGCTTCTGTTTTAAAAATGTGTTTACCTGGATTACTGTAGAAACGGAACACACGTGCAATGTGTGTACAGTATTTTAAATAATGATCTACTATTTCCACTCTAAAACTCCACTTCACTCCCAGATAATCAATCAAGGCATGAGCTGGGAGAAGTTTGTGCACGTTCTAAGTCGTTGGGGGTATGGAATAGCCGGCTACTTGCAGCTTTTCTTTTATCAGCTCATTTAGATAACAGAAGACGCTGGCGGAGAGGTGAGAACGGTTTTAAGAACGGTGGGACGGACCTACGAGTTAATTCGTAGGCTCTGGTAATTCTAGTGTTAAACACTTATGTAAATACAAACTTTAGAGATTTTCTTCTTCAATTAAATGTCTACATAAAATAGTTTATTTTGACTTGGAAAATGTTTTGTTACAGCTTAAGGAAAAATACGGAATGAATAAATATGTGTATAAATATTTTGTCTTGCATAAAATTATGACAACTTTCAAGGGGATTGAGTACTTTTGCACGTCACAGTATGTTTGTGAAAGGGTTTGGTGATAATTATTAAGTTTGGTGCACATTCAGCTGTCTTTTTATTCACTTCTAGCTACATCCAGTATAAGCTTGCATTCAGCTACTTATTCACAAACCAGCTTCTTCTGCTATATTAACAGCAAGGCAAAATATTCTACAGTTTGTACATTAACAAACTGATCCATTATTTGAAAAAGTAAATATTCCAGATTTTCAACCAAAACTTGAATGGGTTGAAAACGTTAAACTCAACTTTAACAATGGAATCTATCCTGGACAAGATTATATTATGCCAATTAATACACACATTGTAGATATGCAAGCATTGTGGCGTAGTGTTTAAGACTGCACTTTTAAACTGAGTTTGTGGGTTCAAGTCCTGATAATGACACTATGTGACCATAAACAAGTCACTTCACCTGTCTGTGCGGCGCGGGGTGCACTGGGCGAATCTAACCAGTAGTATTTAAATGTTGTATGTTGGATAAAGGCAAAAATTGTTTGTTAAATGTAGAATATTTTGCCTTTAGAATGAATAACTGGTTTCAAAAGTTGTGTGAAAAAGTACTGTGGCTGGGTGCGAGCAAACATGATCCTGGAAGCAAATAAGAAGATGGCCCAATACGTACCTAACTTCAGCATTGTGTTCATTACAGACTCAAGGGTAGATTCTGTTAAATGGTAATAATTACCACCAAGTCCTTCCGCAAACGTATTGTGCGGAAAAAAATATATAGTGCCGTTTAAACGCAGATGCATCTCCTAGACACATCTCTTGACACTCCATGATTCTACCGGCCCCTGAGGTCCTGTTTCTTGCCCCGCCCATTTCCGCTGAAGATCACGTGAACAACCAATATAGTTCACATGCAGAACCGATATTGTTCATACACAGAGTTGCGATAGGGTGCGCACGCATAACCAATGTTTCATACGCGACACCGACATCGATAGGTTACCCACATGAAACCAGTATAAAACGCGCATGAAACCAATACAGTGCATGCGCAAATCCATTGTTAGACCGACACAGAACACAAGCCAATATAGTTCATATGCAAACCGATACCAATGCAGTTTAATCACAAACCAATAACAAATCGTATTGGAACCAGTGATATACACACGCAAATCAATATAGTTCATTTGCAAACCAGTGAACTGCATGTACAAACGGATGTAGTTCACGCACAAACCGATAATATACGGACACGAACCAATATAGTTCATATGAATGAAACCAGTATTGTGCGCACGCAAACCAATTAAGTATGCACGCAAACCGATAGTAAATATTCATAAACCAATAGTGTTCACACGTAAACCAATAGATTACACACAGAAATATATTATTTATGGCCTGTTTGGCCCCTCACACCTTTGGGATCAATTAGAGTGGACACTGCAAACGAGCAAGGCCTTCTCGTCCAACATCAATGTCTGACCTCACAAACACACTCCTAAACCTTGTGGAAAGCCTTCCCAGAAAAGATGATGTTTAAACTTTAATGTTTAAAATATATTAACAACTGTCAATATTCATTGACAACGGAAAAAAATAAAACCTAGTAATAAACAGTGCCTAAAATATATTTGCAATAGCTTCAACAGCAAGTACATTTTATAGCATTGGTGCACAAACATTCATCTTTATTTTTTCTTTTTCAATGTATGTTTTAAGTTCCATCTGACAGCAAAAAAGATTTGAGGTTTAATTTCAGAGCACAATCTGGACTATTATACAGTATCTTAGATTATGCATCACTGTGTGTTAAATATGTGCCACCTATTCTGTTGTCACCTATAATAAAGATAATCATAAGTAGCAGGCTACTACTTTATTACATGTCTATATATTATTAGAAATGAAATGGATATTTCTACTATTAGCTATGGTTATCACAAGGCCCCTATGTTAGGACTGATTTTGGGTATGTGTAGTTCTGCCTGAATTATATTTTATATAGTTATTATTAATCAAATTAGCATATTCAATGTTACCATGCCTGCTTTGAGGAATACGTAAGGCACGCGGAACTGTGCAATATTCTGGGTGCTCCCTCTCATGTCTCTCTCCAGTCTGACATCATATACATCACCAAATGCAACATAAAATGTTCCATGGCACACTTTACAATACACTGTGCCTTGTAGGCACCTTCTGTATCAAGATTCAAGCTGTGGATAATGACATTCACATCCAAAGCAATAATGCTGTAAATTATTACCTCCATTTTAGGGGAGCACTTGAGTCACATTGGAAGCCACATCACTGACTAAGGGGCTCACACAATTGGCGATTGCGTATCTGGCAACAAATATGATGGAGGAAAAACAGGGGGAGAGAGAGCTCATATTGCTTTTTGATTTAGTTATTTATTTAGCCAACACATCTTTACATGTTTTATTAAGGAAAAACAAGTTATAGTTGTAGATTTGATTAGAGATTATTTTCATACTCTCAGAGTCCTGTATAAAATAGGGAACAAACAATGACAAATGTCATTTTCAAATATGGAATGGTTCCATAACACAAGAAACAGCTGGCAACTGTAGATAACTCTTTAAATAATTTAACTTAAAATGCAATCCAAACAGCAGTTTCCTGACCTCCAACTTATTATAAGAAATTAGACATCATGCTTCATTTAAAAATTGGTATGTATTTTTTGGGCAAACCTTGTGAAAGTCACTCAGGTGATTTAAACAAAAATGTACGCCATTCTTGTTGTAAAAAGTCTTTCTTTGCTTTGTTTAATTATTTATAGGCGATATCAGGACTGGTATTGTGAATAATGTTGCCTGATGCATGGTGCGGTGGCACTTTCAAACTCTGTTTTAAACAAACAATACACCTAGCAAATTTAAGAGCCATTTAAAAGACATTATATGTGACTTACACCTTAGTAATTAACCAAATTTTAGAAAATTATTCAGTCAATATATACACAAAATAACATGTGAAAATGACATGTGGCATTCTCGTAGTGAAGGGAGGCTATTTGAACTGTATTCTGCAAAATTTAAAAAGTTTAAAATATAAATATTTCTTACAGTTTTTAAAGGTAGTATATAAAAAAAGCTCAAGGCTATGAATCTTGACACTCCCACATTCTCCTGGATCATGGACTACCTGACCAACAAACGGCAGTTTATAAGGTTGAGGGACTGAGTGTCTGAGTGAAACAGTGGTGTGTAATACTGGAGCACCTCATTGAAATGTCTTGTCTTCATTCCTATTAACCCTCCACACAACAGACTTCCAGCACAATACCAGCATTTGCCATCTATAGACATTTTCAAATGATTCGTCCATCTTATCCTGCATTAATAATGGAGACAAGTCAAAGTGCAAGAATGTTGTGGAGAACTTTGTCTTGTGGTCCATGGACAACAATCTGCAATTCAACATCAGCAAGACAAAAGAGCTGGTGGTGGACTTCTGTGCTTGCCAAGGAGCCTCTAAGACCAATCACCATTCGGGGGAGGATGTGAAAGTGACGCAGAGCTACAAATTCCTGGGGGTTCACATGAACAACAAACAGGACTGGTGTGACAACACAGTGGCACTGGACAAGAAGGGCCAGAGCAGACTGGACTTCCTAAGAAGACTCAGGTCTTTTGATGTATACAGCAAGTTGCCGGAAATGTTTTTCAGTCCATAGTAGCCAGTGTGGTGTTCTGTGCTGTGGTCTCCTGGAGAAGCGACTTGAGTTCAAAAGAAGCACAAGGTCTGAACAAATGTATAAGGAAAGCCCGCTCCATCACAGGGTGAACCCTGGATATACTGCAAGCTGTTATGAAAAAGAGTATTATGGCAAAATTGGATGCCATAATGAATAATCCCCTCCACCACACCATGAGGTACTCTCTTGGAGCACTTTTAGCCACAGGCTCATTTCACCATGGTGTGCTAAGAACCACTTCTGGGGTTTTTTTCTGCCCACTGCTATCAGGCAACTCCATGCTTTTTCCTGATGTAGTTATTAAGTTCATTTAAAATATCTGCACAATACACATGCACTTATTTGTTATTGATTGAATGATTGGTTGGTTGCATTATTTGTCCTGTGCATCTGTATCCTTGTTTTTTTATGTTTCTGCTGCTGTATGGATTTGAATTTCCCCATGGGATTAAGTGAGAAGTTAAGGAAAATGACACCTTTTATTGGCTTAAGATGTAATTTGATTACATCTTGCCTGAAGAAGGGGCCCGAGTTGCCTCGAAAGCTTGCAGATTGTAATCCTTCTAGTTTTCAAATAAAAGGTGTCATTTTGCTGAACTTCTCACTACATCCATCATGGCAAACACAGTACAACACCCTCGTATTACTCCCATGGGATTAATAGAGTTTATAAGAACTAATCTAATCTAAATAAAGAACTGTATGTGTATGGAATTCTTAAAGTTAATAATCATCTCTCATTTTTGTACTGTTTCATGAAAATGCTGTCCTTAACAAAATGTCTCCCGAGGCAAGCCCCTTATCTCACCACCCCACACACTGAGTCTCTAAAAGGGACACAAGTAAACAATCAATATTACCCACTTATAAAAATTTTCTAAGGAAAATACTAATTAACAAAATGTAGGAGTATCAAAGAAATAAATCTAGCAGATGATAGAGACAGATGAATGAGAATAAGCAAAGTCAAAGTCTTGCTGGTCTAGGCAAAGTGGCCCCCCAACACCTATTTATACTACAGGAAATTTAAATGAGACTTGTCTATCAAGAACTTTTAAGATTCTAGAAGTATTTAAAAAAAGGGCTGGCATTTGTGCGATAAAGCTGAACAGTCAGGTTTTGTTTTATATGTGTAATTTCCATTACTTTGATGTCTTTGATACACTACCTGCCTTGTCTTACTCGGGATGATAATAAAAATACCCCTGTGGAGATGTACACATTAATGGTGGGGTCTCCGTATTAATTAAGTCAAATAGTACTGAATATGTTCCTTTCATTTAAATTCTGAATTCATTCTTTGCAACTAAATCCAGTAATGTATACAGTATTTCAACATCTTTTGCTGTCCTAGCTGTTTCCTTAATAATGGCAGCCTACATATTTTTTTTCTCCTCCGTTTTTCTTCCCAGATCTGTAATATTCTTCAATGATTTTTTATTCACTAAAGATGATACAGATAAAAAATTGCTGACAAAGAAAAATGCTTTAAAATGAATGAATGAATTATTTATTCACATTATTCTGAAAAAGCCGCATATATGTAAATGGATTGTAATCAAATGAAAGCCTATATTCCTCACTTTATTCTAAAGTTACATTTGACATCAACACTATAAGAAATAAAAAAGGTCTTTAATTTAGACTTGAATTTGCAGTTCACAGAAAAGAGATGATGTTTCTGAGTGTTAAACACTGATTTTTCACTTGGCTGTAATTTTAACGTTTCTAATTATTAACTTTTCATGTCAAATCAGACAACATTTTAAGTCCTAGCCCTCATTATTATTATATAGTGAGTCATGAAAATTGGAGGCAGTAGGCGGCACACTCCCATGAAGGCCATCCGTCTAGTCTAATGTGCCCAGGGACACACTGCAACTAGTCCGCAACTCTTCCCTGACAGGCTTCATTTTGTCTCAGTCATAGAAGTGGGCTCTGTAAGTGTACATGAGAGCTGAGAACTGGTTAATGCTTATCTGGAAATACAATGCATGTAATACAGCAATGAGGAATAAGAAGTATGGGTGTATGAACCTCACAAGCAGAATGACACAATTGAAAAAAGAAAAAATGGTCTGAGAACTCACCGTATCTCTTAACCCTTCATACACCACTAGCTCCATCATTCAGAATACTACTGGCTGTCAGATAAAGGAGTCAGCTAAATTTGAAATGCACATCGATCTTCAGTTGTGTAAATTGACATAGTTCCTTGACAAGATCAGCAACTGCACTTAGCAAGTCTCACATACCCCACAACTAGAAGTTGCAAAATGTGATATCGGTTTTAGTAAGCTTATGAAATTCTAAGGTAACACCAACATCAGAAATGGCAAACACTGAGGATACAGCATGAAACACTTTAAAAACTGCACAGTCTTGAAAACTGGCAAGATTAATGTAGCAGAATCCAATATGCTTTGCAAAGGCCTAAGAAGCATTAGACACATATAAAACAAAGACCTGTGTGGGTATTAGGGAGTCTTCTCTGCTTATGCTCAACAACAGCCACTAGATGGTGCATGCATTCTCCTCACTTCTCACTATGAAAAACGTGTTTGCAGCAAACGCCACCACGCAACAACGACATCATGCTAATGACACAGGTGAAAAGACACAATGTTGAAACGAATCAAACGCTGCGGCTCAACAGCAAGTTAAACAATTCAGCCAGGGAGGATAAGGCCTGAAATTTTCACTAAAACATTGTTTGCCTGAAGTTTTCACTAAAAAAAACTGTCTATCTGGAGGTATTTTCTCGAGACAAAGATTAATAGGATTCATATGCCAGCGATACGGCTAAGATATGCTATCACTAGTGTCTTCTTATGAAAGCCAGAGGGGCAACAAGCACAGGTGGGTCCATGTCCTCTGCACTGGGTAATTCTTAAGAGTTAGCTGACACCTCTCCAAATTCACGAATACTGGAAAACTGGGTTGTTTTTTATCCCAATGACCACACGCAGCTAGTCAATTATAAATTACTAGCTGTGTCAGCCCATGCTGTAAAAAGCCTGAGGTCCAAGAAACAATTGAAATCTTCAGAAAAAAAAACCTAAAACATAGAGATGAAAGGTAATTGAAAGGATTTACTCTGGGCACCTTTCTCCTAGGATGTTTCATTTTGCCGACGCACTCACATCGCTTGTGCATTACTGGCAGGAGGAAAAGTAAAAGGGATACCATTTTGCTGATGTTAGTGGCTAAGCAACTTTGTCTTTCTTCTGAGGTTTTGTTTTGCAGATGTGCTGGCCTTGCTTGTGTTATTAGCAGTGTGGAGCCGACCCGGGCACAGACAGGCGGACATTTTGTTTTCCAACCACCACACGTTTATTTACAATATATACAACACTAATTGGTCACACAGACTCAGTCACGTGCACATAAACCCCAAACAAAGTCCTAACCACTCAATGCCTTCTCTTCGGGCCGCCTCCACAGCTCTCCTGAGCTTTGTCCTTCCGCCTCCCGACTCCAGCCCTGAATGAATGGAGACGGCCCCTTTTATATGGTTCCCGGATGAGCCCCAGGTGTTCCCGGCATTCCTCCTCTAGCCACGCCCCAGCGTGGCGGAAGTGCCAGCTGTCCTCTCGGCAGCTCTCCGGGCGCCGTCCAAATTCTTCCCCCCAGCACTTCCTGGTGTTGCGGAAGTGCTGGGGTAACGGGTCCCCAAGGCATTGGGGCGCCTCCTGGCGGTGACCACGGGCCCCTACAGGGTGGAGCTTCCATGCCCTGTACCCGACGCCCCAAAGCAACCAGGAAGGTGACCCCCACGTGATCCAGGGTGGGCGCAGGCCCACATCCGGTCCCTCATGGCGTCCCGGCCGGGTCATGGCCCCTGGCATCCCTGACAGCAGCTAGGCGAGTTTTCTGTTTCCATGGAGGTGAAGCCCTTACCCTGACTCCACCTCTCACTTGCGGGCTAGACAGACACATACACTTCCACGCGTAGACGTTTATATATAAGGCAAAGTGGGCAATTCTGTCTTACAGAAAAGAGTTTCTGACAAGGATTTATCAGTTGTCAGGCACACAAGCATGTGAAGTGCTTCATGAGTGTTAGTTCATTATGGAACCAGCTTCTGATGGAGGGGGAGTGCTGTAAAAAATGGACGCATATAACTTGCCCAGCCTGAGCCTAAAGAAACCTGTAAACCAAGCAAGAAGACCTGTTCCTTCTCTCAGGACACCAATCAAACATTTGTGTTTAATTTACACAGTTTACATTGACACGTTTTTCTAGGATAATTGCAGAAACAATCAGAAATGCAGATGACTTACATGGTTGTATCATTAAAAACTGCTGAATATAAATTAAAGGACGTACTGCTAAAGATAGATAGATAGATAGATAGATAGATAGATAGATAGATAGATAGATAGATAGATAGATAGAACTTTATTTGCACAAACACAATAACGTTTTCATTAGACCACAAATAGAGAACTTTGTGGAGTTCTGGTTACCAGGTAATGAAAAAGAAACACAGCACTGGAAGCTGTGTAGAAGAGAATAACAAAGTGCATCCTAGGACATAAGGCCATTAGAACTTTAGAACAATCTAGATGAGAACAGGCCATTTAGCCCAACTAAGATTGCCAGTTCTATCCACTTAATTATGACCATGGAGCGGCTGCTGCTTCACCACCTGAGGCCACAGGTCCGCCACGCCCTCGACCCTCTGCAGTTTGCATACCAGGAGAAGGTGGGAGCGGAGGATGCCATCATCTATATGCTTCACCGATCCCTCTCCCACCTGGACAGAGGCAGTGGTGCTGTAAGAATTATGTTTTTGGACTTCTCTAGCGCCTTCAACACCATCCAACCTCTGCTCCTTAGAGACAAGCTGACTGAGATGGGAGTAGACTCACACCTGGTGGCATGGATTGTGGACTATCTTACAGACAGACCTCAATATGTGCGTCTTGGGAACTGCAGGTCTGACATTGTGTTCAGCAATACAGGGGCGCCGCAGGGGACTGTACTTTCTCCGGTCCTGTTATATACATCAGACTTCCAATATGACTTGGAGTCCTGCCACGTGCAAATGTTCGCTGATGACACTGCTATTGTGGGCTGCATCAGGAGTGGGCAGGAGGAGGAGTACAGGAAGCTAATCAAAGACTTTGTTCTACGCGGTGGTGTGCTGGGGTGGCAGCATAAAGATGAAAGACGCCTCACGCCTGGACAAACTTGTTAAGAAGGCAGGCTCTATTGTAGGATTAAAGTTGGACAGTTTAACATCTGTGGCAGAGCGACGGGCATTAAGCAAATCCCTGTCAATCATGAATAATCCACTGCATCCACTGAACAGTGTCATCTCCAGGCAGAGGAGTAGCTTCAGTGACAGACTTTTGTCACTGTCCTGCTCCACTGACAGACTGAGGAGATCGTTCCTCCCCCACACTATGCGACTCTTCAATTCCACCCGGGGGAGTAAATGCTAACATTAATTTTATTTTAATTTTTTTCATTTTTATTACTATTTAATTTAATATTGTTTCTTTGTATCAGTATACTGCTGCTGGATTATGTGAATTTCCCCTTGGGATAAATAAAGTATCTATCTATCTATCTATCTATCTAATTCTTCTAAAAAAATATCAAGCCGAGTGTTGAAAGTCCCTAAAGTCTCACTGTCTACCACACTACTTGGTAGCTTATTGTCTATAAGTAAGTGTCTATAGTTCTCTACGTAAAGAAACACTTCCTAATGTTTGTGTGAAATTTACCCATAATAAGTTTCCAAATGTGTCCCTGTGTTCTTGATGAACTCATTTTAAAATAAAAGTCTCGGGCCACTGGACTAATTCTCTTCACAATTTTAAACACTTCAATCATGTCACCTCTTAATCTTCTTTTGCTTAAACTTAAAGGCTCAGCTCTTTTAATACTTCTTCATAATTCATCCCCTGTAGCCCTAAAATGAGCCTAGTCGGTCTTCTCTGGACACTTTCTAGCTCTGCTATGTTCATTTTGTAGCCTGGAAACCAAAACTGCACACAGTACTCCAGATCACTTACTATAACAAACCTAAACACTTAAACCAATTTAGTCCTGAGCAGAGAAGGCAGCATGGTGAATTAATAGTGGTCTTTAAAATTCTCAAAGCATTCATAAAGTCTACAGTTCCCATTAAATAGTGACTCAGAAAAGTTCAAATATCTAGGATCAACAGTAACAAAAGATGTAGAGCTTGATTCTGAAATAAACTAGATAATGCAATCTGATTGGAAAAACTGGAAAAAGGTATGGGGAGTATTATATAACTAAAGAATTAGTGCAAAAGTAAAGGAGAAAGAGCATAAAATAGTGGTCAGACCAGCATTGCCTTTCGAGATAAAGACTTGGGGCCTCATGCATAACACCGTGTGTAGAATTCGCACTATAACATGACGTAAGCACAAAAGCCGAAATGTGCTTACGCACAAAAAAATCCAGATGCAGGGATCTGTGCGATTGCCAACTTCCACGTTCTTCCGCTACATAAATCCCGGTCAGTGTGAAAAGTAGCGCTCGTGCACGCGACTGCTGTCCCACCCCAACTCCTCCCAGAATTACGCCTCTTTGAATATGCAAATCAATATAAATAGCCCTTAAGCTCAGCGTTCTGTGAAAAGAAAATGGAAAAAGCACGGGGGAAAATAGAATTTCAGCGAATACCAAGCGGAGGCAAAGAAAAACATACTATTTGTTGGTTTAAACAGTGATATAAACAATAAAAGGAAGTCGATCGAGTGACATAGCGTGTCGGAGAAACTTGGAAGCTCAAGTTCACAAAGTCGCACAGTGCCTGAAATAAAAAAGAAGTTGTCACATATCAAGGTCACCGTGAAAAGGCGAGTTGTAGCCCACTGTCTGAGTTTCATATGAAAGCTGTTTAGGGTACAGAAAAAAAAATAGGCACACAGTGGGGAAAAAAGCAAGAAATGTCAACTTTAATCTTGAAATTTCCACTTTAATCATGTAGTTTATTTTGTCATTAAAGTAGAACATCATAAAGTTCATCTTAACATTGTTTAATTTATTAGTTTCTCAAATCCCATCGTAACTAAAGTAGCACGTTATATACTTTGTTTTGTATTTGATCTTCTATGTGCTCTATGTGTGTGAATCACTGCGTGCTTCCGGGTTTTGTCTTCCTCTGACAGGACAGAGAATCTATTACATTCGTAATATTACAGCTCTCTGAATAGTTAAAATACTGAGATGTACACTTGATATAATTTTCATGATGATAGGAGTTAAAGCATGTTATTAAACATTTGAACACGGTGGCGCAGTGATTGTGCGCAACCTTCGATGAATTTATTGCAGCAGTACTGTCTCTTTCAAACGTACTAACCCCCAATTCCTGTCCTTACCTTTCTTTCTCCAAATACCCAATCGCCAGACAATCAGCTCTGTAATAGACCTTAAGCCATCTGTAAGCTTATAACGCTGATTCTTAAGAACTTTTAAGGAACACTGAAATATCTTCATAGTGCATGTTTAATTATTCTATCCTTCACGCCAGTCCCAGTGAAGCATACGGTAGGAGCGCCAGATCCTTGCTAGCGTAGCGACACTGTGTCCTTTAATTATTAACAATATAGATTATTTAAATGAAGTTCAAGTTTTATTTGTATACTATAATAAACATATTATATATATCTTTAAAATGATATCATCATCATATGTAAATATGCACTTTATAAAGTGGCTCTGGTTGTGCAATATAACTGTAATTCAAGTTTACAGTGAGGCGATTGCACTAATAAGTACAAACAGTTCTACATGGAGTGCGTTTAGAGCTCTTGGGATGAAATTCTTTCTGAACCGCAAAGTCTATACAGGAAAGGTTTGAAGCAGTTGTCGAGTGAGAAGCAGTTCAAATAGAAAGCATGGCTGATGCAGCGTGTGCTTGATGTTGTATACCGATAATTCTCTTTCTGATCAGCTTCTCCAAGTGGTGCAGTGAGAGTAATATGGAAAAAGATGTGGCGACCGCTAACGTGAGCAGCTGAAAGAAGAAAAAGAAGGTGCAGTGAGAGTAACAAAGCTAAAGCAGCTATGGTATTTGGAATAGTTTGGTCATTCTGTAGACCATTATATTGTTACAGGTTAATTACAATCAGATGCTTTAAACTAATAAACAATGTGCAGTTAATTTCAGTTTATTTATAAAGCCGCATCAGGGATGTGTATCTGAAAAAGAAAGATAGACCACACAGGAACAGTAGCACTGCTTTGACGCTGGGTGCCGCCAGTCTGCAAAAGCGAGCGTAGAACTTGCGTACGACAGGGTATGAGGTATAGTGGAAATGTGCGTGGCTTTACAGCAAGTTTAGGTTTTATACATCGCGATTTGAATGTGGAAATGTTCTTACACAACATTTCTGTGCAGACGCACCGTTTATACATGAGGCTCCAGATATGTAAAGATACAGGAACTGGAAAAAATAAAGGAACAAAATGAAGAATAATATCTTTAAAATAAATGTAACTTTAAACGCATATCCTTATTCATTACTAACTGCTCTCTAATTAAAAAAATGTTTTAGTTGCAGGTAGAAATCCAACTATGATTCAAGTCTTCTACAGAAAATTAATTCCCACTGCTTTATCTGTAATGATGTACTTAAACATTGTAGCATTCTGCTCTTAATCTGATATTATACTTTAATATACCACATTGCATTTACCTACAATATTATATTTATTTTAGTTTAAGTGAGTATTCTGTTTCAATTTCCTGACAAGATTAATTCAAGGGAAAAATATAAAAGTAATGAAGAAACGTAGTCCGATCTGAATAAAAATAAAATAAAAAAAAACACCTACTATAGGGGCCAAAATAGAACTTTATTCAAATAAAAGTAAATACATGAGGGCGCGCGCATCATCACGTGTGCTTAGCCTACTCTGCGTTCACCGTAAAATGCAATATATACGTTTATATTTGCATATGTATATTTTTAATATTAATTTATTATTATAATATATAAAAATTATTTTTTTGAGCAGCTGGGATGGTTCCCCCCTGGGAGTTGGTGCCCTACGCAGACTGTGTATAGGGATTGGCGGTACTGTTTATAGTACATTTTCATACAAAGCATGAAGCTCAAAATGCTTAAAAGATGCCAAAGAAAAAGTTACAAGGAGTAAATACAAATTAGATATAGATAAAAATAAGAATGAATAAATGACATGCCCAAAACAACAGATAAGAATAAATCATTATGCATTCTAACATAGATATGCAGGTAATAGAAAAATTAGATTTAGACTTATATATACTGTAGATTAGTTTTTAAGTCTCTACATATAAGTTTTATGCTATGGTCACATGGTTGGAAGGACAGAAAAAAAAATTTAAACTTGAGGTGGTGAGTTCCTGGAAAAAAACCAACTCAGTACAAAGGCAAATGATGTGAAAAACATTAATGGCAAAAAGAAAAAAATCCTTTTGCATAATTTAAAATATGTGCATAATGTGGAAAGTGCATGCTTTTTTGCTAAAATACTGTTAAACAGATACTTTCAGAGCAATCAACACACATCATAAGCAGGGAACTAACACCTCATGTCGGGCTTCTTTTTGAAATGAAGACCTGCCTCTTCCTCTCATTTATTTTTTAACTGAATATCTGGCTCTTCTTCTCATTCATTGGTCAAGAGTCCTGTCTTCAATTCAGAAAGTCGTTCCCATTTAACACTGGACACAATTGGCATGTATTACATAATATTTTTTTTCTCTTTCTGCCCGAAAACATCAGATTATTTTTTTTCTCGGCTATCATTACAAACCATATGGGGTAAGTAACTTATAAAAAAAAACATGTAATTGTTTGTTGGAGTATTCTTTTATGACCTCAAAGACTCAGGTTTGCTTTGAATTGAAACTAACGAGTAATTTAAGGAACACCATCCCCATCCTTGTCAAAACTAGCATCTAGCATTCAACAGATACTCTATAAAAATAACACATGAGAATCACACTTTGCAGATCTCAGCTGTTGTACTTGTCTGCCATTGGCATACAGTAATGTCCTTCTTTATTTGGAAGTGGGGTGATTATACATATGAGTGAGCAAAACTGAACAATGAAATGTGAATGTGATTACAGTCCGATTGTCACAAGCATACATTTTTCAGGAAAAACATGCATTATTGATTCTTACTCTTGTAAACTGTGATGAACAATAAAACATTTTTCTAAAATACAGAATCCAGTGCAGCGCTGCAGGAGGCCAGGGTTTCCCATTACAGTATTCAATGGAAGATAGGAGGCAAGTGTGGTTGGGATGCAAGGTCAGTTTAGAGGCACACCTCTTTGAAATAAAAGTGAAACTGGAGTATCCAGAGAAAACAAATGTGAAAACTCCAAACAGAAGGTACCATTACTGTTACCATTAACCTTAAATGCTTGCACTCTCTGGTGTGCACTTCTTAAATACAGTGAATTACATTACAGATAATGATGTTTTACTCTAGATGTACTTGCTTATGATTTAGTTTCCTAAAATAAAGTTGTTAATAAAGCAAGGTATTATAATGTCTACTGTACCTGGCATGAACCTGTATTATATATGATGCCAAAATTAAAACTAAAATATCTGTCTCCATTTTCCTTACTATTAAGTGTCATCAGGATTTTTTAATTTCCTTGTATTTTGCCAGCAAAATAATAATTGCTAATGTTAAACCTGAGTGTGCTTCAATTAGGACTCAAAAGGTTATGGCATGCAATTCTCTTGTATAGTCAGGTCCATAAAAATTGAACTGGATAAAGACCATTTACTTTGCCATTTGATTGCTTCCACTAATTAGTTCTTTCTGGCCCTTAATCTCTTTAATAGAGGCAAGAGCAATATCTTTGCTTGGGTCTTCTACTGGATAAATGCCATGGCCCTGTTTCTCAAGGCAATGGAACCCAGAGGTATGAAAATGCAGTAATCCAGAGGAGCTAAAATGTGTTTGTAGCAGACAATTAATTTGTTAATTCCCCTAATTTCTTTCTTTTACTCTCTGTGACCTTAAAAGCTCAAAATTCACTGCCTCATATAAATAGAAATAAAATAATGTCTTTAAAAAATCAAATACTAATGTCTAAAATAAAATAGCATGTCCAAAAGATATTTTGATAAAAATGTATACGTGCTTTAATTACTGCTGATATTTAACTATTATATAAGAAAATACTGTAAATGGTCAAATGTAGATGTCAGATCAGGTCACCTTTAAAATCGCTTACTCCAAACTTTATATCACATGAAGACAAAATCCTTGCTTGCTCAGTATTCTCTAGATTCCATAATGCCTTGAAAATTAAGAGAACCAAAGGAAAGTGCATTGCCAGTTATTACAGATTAAGCAGATATACACTCTTCTCACTACAGCCACTGTTTTAGTAGAGTGAAAGGACAGATGAAAGACCAAGATCTGGTTCTACTTGAGGGACCACACCAGAGTCCCAAAGACCTCCCAGCATCCACAGGGCATTACACCAAACACATGTACTAAAGTATTTCATTATTGTTTTGATGCACCATTCTAGGAGATTAGATGTAATGAATCCAATTGAAAGTTGAAATATCTACATTCATTCCTGCTTAGTTAGAGGTATGCATTCTGATAATTTTATTATTAATAATTATATCAAACCCAGCAACATCAACAGCTGCAACCTTAAACTTGTGATACCTGCTTCCACAAACTCAAAAATGGAAACAGGTCTCAAAAAGCCAGAACTGCTATCCTCTTTGCAGGACTGCATCAAACTATTAGACCTCATCACCTAAGTCTGCCTAGTGCCAAACTCAAATGCATGGAATACCTGCTTTTATGAGCCTAAACTTCCCTGCTACAAAAATACAAAGAGGAATAAGGAGAATGATGTAGTCAAAAAGATCCATGCAAAAAGATCAATTTACTGTATAAAGGTAACAAAATTGAAAACAGAATCAAAGTCAAAAGACTTTTTCACAAGTTTATTATCAGAAGATACAGAACAAATGAAATCACATGAAAAGGTTCAAAGAACAATCTCAGACAATTAAAAAAAATGCTTCTGACAAACTCTGGGGAAAAAAAAAAAAAACACAGAAATGAAACAGTTCTCTTAATGACAGGGTGCACGATAAATCATAATTTTAAAGCCAAAGTTAAGAATTTGATTAAGATTTAGAAAACTGAATGTATGGATAATGTTTGGACAATTTATGAAGGATTTTGGACTGTGTTATTATACATTTAGTGGAATAGGTGTTTGTCTCTTTAAAATAATGTAAGTTATGAATGGAAAAAGTGTACCCATGCGTTTGCCTTCAGGCTTTTATCCCCTACCCTAAACCTAACCTCCACAGGTAGCTGGAAAGACTTGGAGATAGGTAAAAAAAAACAGTAAAATAAAGTCAAGGCTCCAATATCAAAAAAAGAATGTAACAAACTAACCAAGATTCCTTTAACAATAAAAATTTTATTAAGGAAGATTTTAAAAAAAGAACACCTAAAACAAAGCAGGAGAAAACAAACCAAAACAGATTTTGCGAAAAACAAACTAATCCAAATTAATCACAAATTCAAAAAGCAGTGACTTCAAAAGTGAGTGAGTGTCAAAAGCCAGAAATCTCAAATCCAGGGGTCTTAACACGTTGCTCGCAAGCTACCGGTAGCTCTCAGCCCCTTTTCAAGTAGCTCACCAAAGGGTTAATGAATCCTACATAAATTTGATTAGTCAAATTAGTCATATCTTTCCAAAAAATCATATCATGACCTTTTTAACACAAAATCAAGGTCCACAATCTGAATTGCAATCTGTCTTTTAAATGTGGCATACACTTAAAAGAATATCCGGATTCAAACTCATCAACACCTACAATAAGTAACACTTTATTTTAAATATCAAACAAAGTTGAATTCAATTGTTCTCTCATTTACTAGCTAATGCGGAGTTAAGGAAAACACCCCGAAGCTGGGGAGTGGGTCAGGAAGGCCCTGTGCCTCGGCCAGCTGCCTTTTTCTCAGATTTGCGCAAATAAATCAGTACCGCAAGTGAACTATAATACATAGCAAAATGAGAGAAGTTGCAAAATGTTCAAGCAAATTATAAAAAAAATACTGATCTAAATCCGTTAAGTAGTTCTCTCGTGAAAAGCGTACAGAGAGACATTTTATTTTATATATTAGTAAACCTTCAAAATAATGTGCTGTTAAAGTCTCGACAGCATTCTCAGCATTTCTGGAGCTTAGTAGAGCCAGATAACTATAAGAATCTTAACCAAGCAGCTCTGAAAATGTCTGCTTTGTTTGGGTCTCCATACCTCTGTGAGTCGGCCTTTTCTGACATGAATGTCATGAAATCAAAGTTCAGAACAAGACTGACAGATGAACATTTAAATGACTCCATAAGTGTGAACTTAAGTGGCTACACTCCACCATACACCTTTTTTGTTGACTCCATGAAATGCCAGTCATCTCACTAACTAAAAAACACATTACACATGCAACTGGACATGTGAATTCTTTTGTGAAGTGAAACAGTAACATGTAACAAAATGACAAATGAATAAGTAATATCTGTGTATTTGTAACTACATTTTTTTTATTTTGACAGCATTCATGTTTTAATTCAATAGTGTGAGATACATTAGAAAATGCATTAAGACATACACAATGCACTTGCAGGTGAACTAAATATTTTTTGTGATGTTTTAATTCAAAATGTGAGTTGTGGACACCAACATTTTGTAAATGTTCAGGCAAAACAAGCTTATTCAGTTTGTTTGGGTTGAAATAAGCTATGAGAATAAACGTTAGAAAACAGGAGTAGCTCTTGACCATTTTCATTTTGTAAAAGTATCTCTCAGGGGAAAAAAGGTTGGAGACCCCTGCTCTATTCCAAATATAAAATTCATAAGAAAGAGGAAACAAAATCACAAATGCAACACTGAAGTGTCAAAGTAATTCGTAACAAAGTACTTTCTCTTATGCATTACCTGGCATAATAGTAGCCCAGCTGCTGAATTTGGTGGCCCTGCCTCCTTTGGTGCAACAACAAGGAGACAGGGCAGATAAACCAAACTAAAATGCTGAAACTTAAAAATAAAAAGTGATAAAACATACTGTCAAATAAATAATACAGAAAGAACAATAACAAAAGTAAAAATGCAATACCCAACATTGCATTTAAAAAGAAACAAAAAAAGATTAAATAAACAAGAATTTAATGAGCCAGGGCAGCAACCCTGGCTGGAACATCACAGGACTGTCTTGTATTGGTTCCGGGAGAATGTGAGCATTTAACACCTAACTGGTTAGAAGTTGCCACTGGTAGGCTGAAAAAGACACAGATGGTAAAAGTATTACACTTGTCTACTAATAAAAAAAGTAAGTAATAACATTTTATTATCTTCCTTATACTTTGTTTTTTTTATTTACATAGTTATAGATCCTTGTATTTCTGGTAGATGTAAAATACAAATAACATTTTTATTTGGCTACCAATCAATGATCAGTAAGCCGTTATGTCTGAATATATGTAAAATATATGTTTTCAAATTGGAAAATAAGATGTTTTATGATTGAATCACTTGTAACCTTACAAACATTTAGCTTTAAACAGCTTGAAATTCTGCATTAAGGTGGGTTTGTTTAAAACTAAAAAGCTCACAATGCATTCTTTCACCTTGTGATCTTGGGCTGGCAATTCCCCTAACAATTACAAATCAGATATTTTTGATGACATATACATTTTGGATCAAAGCATTAATTAAGTATCTCTTTATCTGTCTCTCTATCTATCTAATGCACAAGACATCATTCACGTAGCTTTCTATTTTCTGCTACTCGCTTTTGTGAACCTGCTGCTCAGTATGACAAAATGATGAAACCATGACAAAGACCATCCATACTTGTTTGTGTTTTTTAACAGCTCTTAACATATTAAGCAATGAACAAATATAAAGTAGATATTTAGATATGTAAAATAAGAAAGGTTTGAAGTATCCCTCAACACCCCAATTCGTAATTTTTAATTAAAAAATGAATAATTTTTTTTCTTCAATTACCAGATACATGCTAGGGGAAAGAAACAAAATATAAAATAATATTTAAGTTTTTTTAAAAGCCTCATGTCATTTTATTTGAGTTACATAGCCTTTACAGGATGTCTAGCAGCACTGAATACTTCAGAGCACCTGAGGCACTCTTCTGTAGAGTGACAGCTGTCAGCTGCACACGCTGTGAAGCACACTTTTTTGAGATGGAAAGGAATAAAGACAGCTGCCTACATTTACTAATATTATTAAAGACTCTTTGCTAGTTATGGAGGGGAGAAATATATTCATACATTCTAAAAACAGAAACAGGAACATTTTACAGGATGTTTTAAAATGTTACTTTTACGGACTGAAGCACTACTGTACTTTCTTTAGACATTAACAGCTCGGCAATAAAATGTCAAGTGTTTTGGCATCTGAGATTTTATTTGTCTAATTTCCAATCTATGTAAGAATGATGTCCATTAATTCTTACATTTAATAAGAAAACGCTGCAAGTGCAATAGGATGCTTTTTTAAAATTGTTAAGTGTGCAGCATACAAAAACATTTAAAGCTGTAAAAAATCTTATATAAGTTAAATGAAAGCAGCAATTATTTACTTGAGTGTTGCTCTGTCAAGGCATCAGTTCAAAGAAAAGCAAACTAAAGGAATTAACAAATACACAAGTTTCCATGTGCCATCTGTGAAGAACATGATACCACTGGTATTTAAGGGATTCCTGGGGGATTAGATATTCCTTTTTAATTATCATGAAAAGATTTTCACTATGAAATGATATAGGATATTATGGACAAAAAACTGCAACCTAGCTTCCAGTTTTTCATAAGATTTATTATAAAAGATGGATGCACCCCTTCAAAGAGTGTAAACTAATATTTTGAATTCAGTGGGTACTATGATCATTTATGTAGATGCCCCAATCCTCAGCCGCTGCCGCTGGTGTAGGGAGTCTGCAACAGCCTGTAGTAAAAGAAGGCTTGTGGCAAACTAAATTAATATTTTGAGACATTTCAAAATCTCTTGCAGCCTTGCAAATACTCCGAAATGCAATGTCTTTCAGATATCCAAAAGTCATTTCAAAATTTCTCAAAATACTACTTTATCTTCTAAAGCTTTTCCCACTGTTGCTATATTAGTCTCCTCCGATCTTGTCTGTTGTGTACTTTCTCGCCTGATAATCTTTACTTCCTTAGATCCTCCTTCACACAGTCCCTCCACCTTCTTTTTGGTTGTCCTCTTCTCCTCCATATCCATGATTCTTCTTCCCACATTATTTACCTCTTTTCTCATTACATGCCCTTACCACTTAAACCTTCTTTAGTGTATTTTCTTAGAAATTTCCTGATGTCTAACAGTACCTCTAATTCTCTCATTCCTGATATTATTAAGTATTGATACTCCATGCATACATCTTAACAAACTTGATTTTGAAGCCTCCAGTTTCCTTTCATGCATGTTTTTAGCTGCCCAGGGGCCTCATGTATAAAAGGTGTGTACGCACAGAAATGTTGCGTAAGAACGTTTCCACGTTCAAATCGAAATGTATAAAACCTAAACTTGGCGTAAAGCCATGCACATTTCCACGGTACCTCATACCCTGTCGTACACAAGTGCTCGGTTCTGCAGACTGGCAGCACCCAGCATAAAAGCTGTGCTACTGTTCCTTTGTGGTTATCCTTTCTTTTTTAGATCAACATCCCAGACGCGGCTTTATAAATATACTGAAATTAACCGCATATTGTTTATTAGTTTAATGCATCTGATTGTAATTAACCTGTAACGATATAATGGCCCACGTAATGGTCAAACTATTCTAAATACAATAGCTGCTTTAGCGTTGTTACTCTCACTGCACCTTCCAATGTGCACTGCACAGCGGAACATCTTTTTCCATATTACTCTCACTGCACCACTCAGATTATTCATATCACTGTATCTGAGTAGGAAATCAAAGATCTACAGAAGCAGAGAAAGAGAATTATCAGCATACAGCATCAAGCACACGCTGCCTTAGCCATGCTGTCTATTAACACTAGAATTACCAGAGCCTACGAAAAAAACTCGTAAATCTGTCCCACCTTAAATCGCTTCTTAATTCCCTTCACACCTCTCCGCCAGCGTCCTTTGTCTTCTAAATGTGCTGATAAAGAGATGGTAGACGCAGCATGCAGATTACTGTAGAAACGGAACAGACATGAAATGCGTGTGTTCCAAATAATGATCTATTATTTTCACTCTAAAACTCCACTTCACTCCCAGATACTCAATCAAGGCATGGGCTTGGAGAAGTTCATGCACGTTCTAAATTGGAGGGGGGATGGAATAGCCAGCTGCATCTACCTTCTCTTTATCAGCACATTTAGAAGACAAAGGACGCTGGTGTAGAGGTGTGAAGGGATTTAAGAAGCGATTTAAGGTGGGACAGATTTACAAGTTTTTTCGTTGGCTCTGGTAATTCTAGTGTTAAACTGCTTTCACAAGGCAAACGTTTCCAAGCCTTTCCTGTACTGACCTAGCGGTTCAGAAAGAGTTTCATCCCAAGAACTATAAAAGCAATCAATCAAGTGCTCCTTGTAGACTTATAAGTAGAATTAACTTATTGTAAACTTGCACTACAGTTACAATATTTACATGTATTTACATATGATGATGATATCATTTTAAAGATGAAATGCAGCAAAATATGTTTATTATATTATACAGACAAAACTTTAAGTTCATTTAAATAATCTATATTGTCAATAACTAAACATGCCAGGACATGGTGCCGCAGCGCTAGCTATTAGCTTTGCGCTGTATTCTTACTGGGACTGGTGTGACACTGGAAGGATAGATGGATAGAATAATTAAACACATGCTACAACGATATTTCAATGTTCCTTAAAAGTTTAGAAGAATCGGCGTTCTAAGCTTACAGATGGCTTAACGTCTACTACAGAGCTGATCATGTGGCGATTGGGTATTTGGAGAAAGAAAAGTAAGAACAGAAATTGGAGGTTAGTATGTTTGAAAGAGACAGTACTTCTGTACTAAAGCATTTCATTGAAGGTCACGCATGGCGCAGCAAGCATCTGAGACATGAACAATCACTGCGCCACCATGTTCCCATGTTTAAAAACATGATTTAACTCCTATCATCATGAAAATGATGTCATGTATACATATCAGTATTTTAATTATTCAGAGAGATGTAATATCACAAATATAATGGATTCTGTGTCCTTTCAGAGGAAGAGAAAGCCGGTTTAAGAAGCACGTAGTGATCCATACACATAGAAGATCAAATACAAAACAAAGCATTTAACTTGCTACTTTAGCTACAATGGGATTTGAGAAACTAATAAATTAAACAATTTTAAGATGAAGTTTATGATGTTCTACTTTAATGACAAAATAAACTATATGTTTAAAGTGGAAATTTCGAGATTAAAGTTGACAGTTTGTGCTTTTTTCCCATTGTGTGCCTTTCTTCTTTCTCTGTACCCTAATAAGCTTTCATATGACACTCAGACAGTGGGCTACAACTCACCTTTTCACAGCGACTTTGATATGTGACAACTTCTTTTTTATTTCGGGCACTGTGCGACTTTGTGAACTTGAGCTCTCGAGTTTCACCGAAACACTATGTCACTCGATCGACTTCCTTTTGTTGTTTCTACCACTGTTTAAACCAACAAATAGTATGTTTTTCCTTGCCTCCACGTAGTATTCGCTGAAATTCTTTTATTTTCCCTTATGCTTTTCCCATTGTCTTTTCACAGAAGGCTGATCTTATAGGCTATTTATATTGATTTGCATATTCAAAGTGGCATAATTCTGGGAGGAGTTGGGGTGAGACAGCAGGCGCGTGTACAAGCATTACTTTTAACGCTGACTGGGATTTATGTAGTGGAAGAACGTGGAAGTTGGCGAATGCACAGATTCTTGCATCTGGAATTTTTTGTGCGTAAGCATATTTCGGCTTTTGTGCTTATGTCATGTTATAGTGCGAATTCTACACACGGCGTTATGCATGAGGCTCCAAGTCTTTATCTTGAAAGGCAATGCTGGTCTGACCACTATTTTATACTCCTCCACTTTTGCACTAATTCTTTAGTTATATAATACCCCCCATACCTTTTTCCAGTTTTTCCAATCAGATTGCATTATCTAGTTTATTTCAGAATCAAGCTCTACATCGTTTGTTACTGTTGATCCTAGATATTTGAACTTTTTTACTCTTTTAAGCTTTCCTCCCTACAGGTGACCTTCATTTTGTTCTTTCTCTTTAAATATTAGATATTCTGTTTTTTTCCTAATAATCCTAAGGCCTATATTCTCCAAAGCTGTTCTCCACTTCTCCAGTTTCCTTACCATGATATTATTAGAGATGCCACATTACAAATGGCATGCAGCATAGGGCCTGATCTATTACTCCCCAAATAGTAGCATCCGTAACAAGTGTAAAAAGATATGGGCTTATTGATGATCTTAACCTTAGTGGGAAATCCATCAGTTATTCCTAAATTACTTCTTCCTTGTGTGTAGGCACCTCATGTCCTTAACTATCTTTAAATGCTTCTCTGCTACTCAATTCCTTCTCATACATCTCCATATTTCTAGCCAGTTGGCACTATCAAGATATCTACAGTGCATTTAAATATGCCCAAAAATGTATTTCAAGATACCTTAGATACATTTTTAGAGTATCTGAAAATATTCTGTGCATTTCTGTCTTCACTGAATAGAAAATGTACAATCAATTAGTATAAAATGCTAGTAACACATTAGGTACTGTACTTCTTACTCATTTACTATTACAGTATGTAACTTGGCCTTAACAAACAGTTCTTTATGTCTTCATAGCACTTACAAAACATCAGTAAAGTGTTTCTTCATGTCTGCAATGTGACCTACTAACAGAATATCACTTTAGAGTTGTCTGAGATGGCTTCACTGAGACACATTTCTTTTGATATTACTTATTTACTACAACAACAACAACATTTATTTATATAGCACATTTTCATATAAATGATGTAGCTCAAATTGCTTTAAAGGATGACAAAATATATACAAAATAAAATTAGGCCGATGGCCAGGGAGGACAGAAAAAACAAAACTCTTCAAATGAGTGTCTGCTTATTATTTCAAGAGCTAAACTTAAAAGAAGTGGTGAGGCAGCTTTCTGCTATTATGCACATATATTCAGGAATAGCTTACTGATAGGAATTCACCAGGTTAATACAGTGGAGCATTTTAAAAAACTGCTAAAAACATATTATTTTAACATGGCTTTCTCATAGCTTCATTTTAGTTTATCCTGATATTCTGTGTATGCATTTAATTATCATTATTATTCATGGTGGCTCCAAAATCCGTATTAACCCCTACTTTCTCTGCTGTTCTTTTTCTGGTTTACTGTGGTGGCGATGTATGATGTCACCACTACCTGATCAAAGCACCGTAATGTCCCTACATTGATGGATTGAAGGCCAGAGGTCCACATGACCATCATCATCAAGTTCTTCCATGTGAAGCCTGAAAACCATGAGGACTGATTGAGATCATTTATGTTAGGTAGAATACCTAAAGAGGGCTGGGTGGTTTCGTGGCCTCAGAACCCCTGCAGAATTTTTTTTTCTCCAACCATCTGGAGTTTTTTTTTCCTCTCCTCCCTGGCCATCGGACCTTACTTTTAATCTATGTTAATTAGTATTGCCTAATTTTATGTTTTGTCTTTTGTCTCTTTCTTCATCCTGTAAAGCACTTTGAACTACATAATTTGTATGAAAATGTGCTATAGAAATAAATGTTGTTGTTGTACAAATCTGTAATGTCACGCCGGCCTTGCAAAGCATCATGGGACGCTGGGAACAAAATGTGTCCACAGTAAGAGGCTATACCTTTTAAGCATTAATTGCAATGATAGGCAGATAACCAGTAAAATAACTGACAATTTGTTAATATCAAACTGAAAATTATATACATTAAAAAACTAGAATAAGGTTATAAAGACAGTGAAACAGAGAATACTAGAAATGTACAACCATGCATTCTATGAAGACAGAAATTCTAATCTTCTCTTTGGCAGTTGAAACTTATCTTTTTATATTCTGAGATCCTGAACTAAGATCAATGCTCATCCAAATGGAACAAAAGTTTTCAAAAGAGTTAACACCAGTTCAATTTGCTCTTTTGAAATACAAGAAGATGGGAAACAAACTCAACACTCTGCATGTCATAAAACCCACAACTTTCCCTGAGAAGTCATACCTAGAACCTGCTTCATAAATAGGCATACAGTAATTATAGAAAGATTTGGCAGTGCTATGATAACAGAAACATACCCTCATAAAAACAGCCAAAAAGATTTACAATAACAGCTTTAATTTCATACCAAACATGCCATTGAATATGTTATGCATGTCACTGAAATTCTTAAGTTCCAATGAACTGTGAAGACATAAAATTGATTGAATGTCCATTTGATTCACTGCTGGGACACTTTCTAGAGCAAAGGGGACTGCGTAGAGACGTTATCCAGGTCTTCAAAATTCTTAAAATCATTGAGAAAGTAGATCAAGCAGAATTCTTTCAACTAAACAGTAAATCACATACTCTGGGACAGCAGTTGAAATTTTGAAAAAATGCATTAAGGACTGAAGCCAAGAAGCAGGCTTTAATCAGAGAGTTGTGGGAATCTGGAACAAACTAGTGGGACATTTTGTTAAAGCAGAAACCATGACACCATTAAGAAGTAGCTGGATGAGTAATTGGGACAGTTTAGCTGTTAGTTGAACAAATGAGCCTAATGGACTTATTTGTGTCTACTCGTTTATTAAATTTGTTATGCTCTAAAGTAACTTATTATATGAATCTTTTGTGGCTAGTAGAAATTTGATAAAACAAGAGACAATAACAGCCTACAGTTCAGATTGAAATCAGCTATTTTAAAAATGACACTTTATTTTGTAGTGTGACATAAACTGATGTACAGTAGTTTGTTCGTCATACTTACAAATTTTTTTTCATACAACAGTGCACTCCGAGTATCATGTAAACCACAGAACTCCAGAGCATGATGTTTTATGTATTTTTCTGCAGATAGTGGATATGCACATTGTTTAAAATGCCACCATTACCACCTGTACACTCTGCAGCACATTCATCAAGTGACACAGAGCACAGTTGGGTTGCATATTTTCAATACAAAGTGAGATGGCATCTCTCCATAAAGGAATTGACTGCCTGCTCCATCAGAGGTGGTCTCTTGGTCAGAGTGAATACCTTCAAGTATTCTCTGTGGCGTGGAAGCGTAGCGGAGTGGAATATGATGTCCTGTTGGGCTCAGTGGGTTAACACTTGCCAAAGTCTGGCTTGTGACAAAAGCCCATTCAAACAGTTAGAAACATCCATAAATACTGCATTTAAATCTAATATCCACTCTGAGAGTGAGATTCTTACACGTTGCAGAGAAGCTTTGAGGGCGGAGAAAGTGTAGAGGCCCAGTTCCACTTCGTTATTCAATACCTCACACATTTTGTTTTTTAAATAACATATATGCCCCATGTGTTACAATTTGAGTTTTTCTTTACATGCTTGCCATATTTTGCAGTTTTCTTGTGAAGCTAAGCTTATTTTTAATTGTCATTTCAAAAAAGATTTTTTTCATGGATGCTGACTTGACGTGCATTGTGTGAGCTGATGCTACCCCCTAATTGGAAGTTGATATGCTGCCGTTTTATTTAAGATGTTGACATGCTATTAATAGTGTCCAGGTTTCTGGATAGTGTTTTTAAAAAGTGGTTGTCTGGTAGGTAGTAAAAATCTATTTAGGGAGTTCAAGTTTTTGCATGTTTTTTTAATTTACAGGTTTGATTTTTGTCTTTGTGTTCTCTTTCATTTCCTGATGCTTATGCCAAATCATGTCTCCACTGTTTCCTCGTACTTCAGCAATTAGTCCTGCAAATGCACACAACATATCTCTTCTTGAATGAATAGTGCATTGTAGGGATTTATACAGCAACATCTACTGGCATGCATTGGTACTGCAAGCCGCCTATGTTCAAATAACAATGGAAGTCAAAAAACTTAAAAGGCACAAACATGCAAGAAAGAGAGAACGATCCTTCAGTTTTGTGAACCTACCATCTGATTAAATTCACTTCTGAGTTTGGTGGTAAAAAATTCAACCATTTTATGATGGAGTTATATTTTAAAGATGGAAGGAGAAAAAAAAATAAAAACAGCTACTGGGACAAAAGCAGAGAAGACCTATAACATTATACACAAGGTCTTTTAAATTGAGAAGGTTGCTCACACGAATCTTGAGGTCTAGATTTAACATTGTTATTTTATTCATGAAAGTTTATTCATTTTTCATTTTGCAAATGTGACTAGTTAAATATACACATATATTACAAAATGCAGTGTTTGACTTTACTATAATGTGTATTTATCACCTCCCAGCTGATGCTTATTTTTAAACCGTAATGCAAGCAATGTTCCGGAGTACACTAACCATGACTGTTTCTCATTTTGACATTCTGAAGCAATTTAAGCCAACCAATTTCACAGGCTGAGCTTCTCTGAACACTTCAGTTTTCACAGGTTGCACATTCTTTAGAGTGGAAGAAATAGGGTAATAGAGGGCAAAGGATTTTCTTTTACTAGTTGTTTCCTGATACAGTTTGAGGAGGATGCTTTATTGCAGGAGGATTTTTTATATATAATTTATCTTGGTGCATTATTCTCCTTTAGTAAAGAATTCAAGACAACATGTGAGTCACCACAATACATGTAAAAACAAACACTGTCAGCTGACAAATTGTATTTCGCTTTATTTACCTTTTCTAATCCAGTGGCTTGCCATTTTATATGAGGCATGCCAGAGTGTTTCACACTTTTTCCTAGTTGAATGGCTTTACATAAATCTGATATATCAATATGTTAAACCATATTACTCCATTCAGATTCAACACAGATTTAAAAAATACTATTTCAGTATAAAATACGGCAGTTGCTAAGACTTTGTAAAGTTTTAACTTAATTGTATTACAGAGTTATAATTGCATTTTGATTTTTTAACGTGCATATTTAAACGAAATAGCAATATTTTTGTCTCTGCATTTGTTAACAAGATGACAACTATAAAGTCATCGTACATTTTTTACAGTAACTTTAAAATCACTTTGAAGTTTTTCATCTACTTGACTTTTAGATAAATAGTTATTTTTGGTAGCTATTCATTAAAAAACATAAGAATATTAATTAAACTACCTGCAGAAACAGAACGCTATATACACAAAGAGTTACATTTAATTAAGTGTCATAGCTGAATTACAGGTACAGTGCTGCTTATAGATTTGTTATGCTTTTTGTGGCGTTTCCACATCTTGCCTTATAGTCTCACAAGCCCTTTTTCCCCAAGTCGTAACATTTTATTTTTGAAATGTGCTTTTTACAGTTTTCAAAATAATCACCAAAGTGAAGAACTGCTTCCTGTAAAAGCCTAGTACAATAAATGCACAAGCTTATTGTACAACCTCTTATCATTGTTCTTAGTATGAAATACATTTTTTCCCTGATACTATGAAAGCTTATTCCCACTTTTATTTAATTGCCTTATTTTACAAATGATTTATTTTATCTGGAGATATACACGTCCTCCTAGTTTGATTCTAGCTCTACATCACATTCAGCCAATATACATTTATAATATTTTCTGGTGATACTGTATTTGTGTACTTTGTGAATACGTACAGAGCATGTGTTAAACATTAAGATGCACAGTGGAAGAACTTTGGTAAAATTAAAATCATATGATAAACAACGTATTCAAGGAATCAAATTCCAAATTTGCACTAGATACCACTTTTTTCAATTTTGAAGCAAGATTCTATGCAGATGAGATAAAAATAAATGAAGAAAATGCACGTAAAGTTCTAGGATTTAACAGCATTTGGTACCATGTGAGAAATATCCTTGGATAGATTGTCATAGTATCATATAGTAAGGTGACACACTCACACTAGGACAATTCATCATTGCTAAACAAAAACAGCAATTTGTATAGTGTTATGTTTGCCAAAACTTGTCAGAAAGAGAAGCAACTCTGTTAAAATGATAATCTATCCGGTGGTGGCTGGTGATAAAATTATGGACAGAGGCGCAGCTTTTGAGGAGACAAACTGAAGCAGCATTTATGTATTATATAGTGCCTTTTACATCTGTCTACCTATGTATATATCTGTCTGGTCATTTTGTATGCTCTTGTGATCCTCATCATAGTGTTAATGCACATCTTGACCTGTCTAGTAGCAGACCCATAGGGCAAATCCTGGCTAAAATATATTATACCCTTTCCCCTGCCCAATCTCATGCCAGCTTTCCCATTTCTACTGTGCTCCAAAACTTCAGTCTGTGACATCCACAGTCCCCTTATTCTTCCCATAACTTGCACTGTAGAGGTGGAAAGGAACAGGAACACCTGCCTCCCATATTTTATACTACTGTACACCTGTCTCTAAATCGCCCAATCTGCGAACTTGCCCAGTTCCTGATTCAGCTAAAACCCACACCATAATCTCCACAACCCCAATTCTGTAATCTTCTAATAATGTGCACTTCCGTCTGTCCAATACCACATCCAATCCAAATCTTACTCTGCCTCTGGTAACAGAGTGCCCAGTCCTTGGCCATATCCACTGTATTCCATAAATCCACATCATTTAATCACTACTTCTCTGAAGTCTTGAATCCCAGGTTATCATTTACCACAACCACAGAGTCATTGCCATCCTAATTTTATTCTATACTTGATGCCAGTCTGCCCAGTCCTATGCATGTTTGCCAGGCTTACCTCACCTCGGCAAAAATTCACATTATAAGATCCACAGACCCCCACATTTTAAAGCATAACTTGCCTTCCCAACCTCTCTTGTACTACACCCACAGGACAAGTCCTACCTAAATCATATTCTGACTTTACGATCAGGATACCTGTATTTCCTTAAACATAAATTTTGCCTTCCTTTTCTTCAGGCCTGAAAATTTCTCAATTACTTTTTGATTAAATTGAGTCTTTTCACTAAGACTGCCAAAAAATATGAACCTCATACTATTGTCTTTATCAGTGTTCCCCAATCTTCTTTTCTGTAGTGACACACTTTTTGTAACCAAAGTCATCCCAAGGCACACCACTATCTTACTAACCACAGCAGATTAACTGTCCAAATGGGGGACTACCAGAGAAGCCGGTAAAAAAGGAGCTCTGAACTCAGCATTCACAGACACGGGACTCAGCGAGCACTGTGGTGGCATCTTCAAGCTGCTTTGCCCCTTTGTCCTCCCCTCTCTGCCTCAGAGTGGACTTGTACACCCATTCTCCACCAGCGCTGTAAGGCTCGCTGGCAACCACACACCCAGGGCAGATGGACTCTAGCAGCCTGGAGATGTGTCTGAAGTGCTCTAACATGGCTATCATAGATCTGCTTTTAGGCCAGCTTCTGCAGGTAGACCTATCCTCCTCCTCCTCAGTCAGGTCTCGACTATCTGAGGAGCATGTCCTTCTCAGGTTCAGACACAAGTTCACTACACTATTATTTTCATGGCGCACCACTGTGCTACCACATACTGGTTGAAAAACACTGCTCTAGGTGACTGTGGATACATTCATGCCAATTGCATTTTTCAGAAAGATGTTTTAGGTCTCGTACCCCTGACATTGTCCACAATGCTTCAGTACCAACACTCTGAAATAGCAAACAGGGAAAGCAAGCTTACACAACATCCAGTAAGCCAACTTTGTTTGTCATGTTTATCCAGATCAGAATCATAAGGAAGCTGAAGCCTATCCCTGCAAGTATCAGGTACCAGTCTGTTACAGTTTTTGAATATTTATTGTTGTTAAAAAATTCTATAAATATAAAAAAATTTAGTTTTTTGTTTGCTAGGCCAGAGGTTTTCACCATTCCTTGTCTCCTTTTTAGATGTGTGTGTATTTTTTAGAAATTATTTGATATTTTATGCCTTTTCTCCTTTTATGTCCACTTCGGCTGAAGCCTCCCTAAAAGCCTAGCGAAAGACCTATATTGTTTCTTAGACTTCAGATAAATCAAAGTCAAGATGTTGAAAATAAGCTCACTTTTAGCTTTTTGAGCTAGCAGTTCAATTTTAACTTTAATTGAATGATTATTCTTTTCATTTATTTCTTGAAGCCACTTGACAATTGTCAGATTATAGGAAGTCTACTTTATCTATAATGGATATAATATATGATTAACTAGTTTTCCATTTTATTTTTGCATGAAGGAAACAAATCGAGTATCCTATATGATCTTATGATTTTATTCTTGTTATACCCTTAAGGAGTCCATACTGATTGAACAAAATCAAGAAGCACACAAATACCCTAGACATTGAGGACCATTTCCAATGTATCCATCCATTATCCAACCCGCTATATCCTAACTCCAATGTATCTGATCATTTATGTTCTGAGTGATTTTACAAGGTACTCTGTAAAGAATGCAAAAGTTTCATTTACTATTTGCATTAAAATTAAAATTAATAAAGTCAAACTTGTCTGGCAGATGGCATTTACAGTATTAGACCGCCATGGCCACCAACAGACTGCTCTGGTACTTTTTATCATTTTCAGTATGGGATATATGTGTATTAATTTGCTTGTGATATGAAGGAATGAGAATCTATCTATTATCATTGTCTGATCTGTATGTAGAAACCTGGAGACACGAGGAAGTGATGGGTTTTAATGCAAAACTGGTTTGAC